>NW_028318157.1:2285000-2625000 GCF_062004578.1 Staurois parvus
GGATGAATTACTGTATGAGGGATGAAATACTATATGGGGGGATGAAATACTATATGAGGGATGAAATACTATATGAGGGGATGAAATACTATATGGGGGGATGAAATACTATATGAGGGATGAAATACTATATGAGGGATGAAATACTATATGAGGGATGAATTACTATATGAGGGATGAAATACTATATGGGGGGATGAAATACTATATGGGGGGATGAAATACTATATGGGGGGATGAAATACTATATGAGGGATGAATTACTATGGGGGATGAATTACTATATGGGGGATTAATTACTATGGGGGATGAATTACTATATGGGGGATTAATTACTATGCTTACTATGGGGGAATATTACTATACTTACTATGGATGACACATACACATCATTCATCTACTCTTGGTCCGGCCCCCGGGTCCAATTATAAAATACTTTATTATTTCATAATAAAGTAATTATAAAATAATTTCTTTGTGTTTGATTCCTATTCAAGAGAATTACTTTATATATAGTCAATATAGGCACAGAGGTAAATTTTTTTAACATTTTCTAATGGTGGTGTGCCTCGTGATTTTTTTCATGAAAAAAGTGTGCCTTTGCACAAAAAAGGTTGAAAAACACTGCCTTAGTGCATTGAATTGAGTGCAAGAACTAAGTCATGGATAGGCTCTCCTACATAGCAGTTACCGTCAGGTCCATAAATATTGGGACATTGACACAATTCTAACATTTTTGGCTCTATACACCACCACAATGGATTTGAAATGAAACGAACAAGATGTGCTTTAACTGCAGACTGTCAGCTTTAATTTGAGGGTATTTACATCCAAATCAGGTGAACGGTGTAGGAATTACAACAGTTTGCATATGTGCCTCCCACTTCTTAAGGGACCAAAAGTAATGGGACAGAATAATAATCATAAATCAAACTTTCACTTTTTAATACTTGGCTGCAAATCCTTTGCAGTCAATTACAGCCTGAAGTCTGGAACGCATAGACATCACCAGACGCTGGGTTTCATCCCTGGTGATGCTCTGCCAGGCCTCTACTGCAACTGTCTTCAGTTCCTGCTTGTTCTTGGGGCATTTTCCCTTCAGTTTTGTCTTCAGCAAGTGAAATGCATGCTCAATCGGATTCCGGTCAGGTGATTGACTTGGCCATTGCATAACATTCCACTTCTTTCAATTAAAAAACTCTTTGGTTGCTTTTGCAGTATGCTTTGGGTCATTGTCCATCTGCACTGTGAAGCGGCGTCCAATGAGTTGTGAAGCATTTGGCTGAATATGAGCAGATAATATTGCCCGACACACTTCAGAATTCATCCTGCTGCTTTTGTCAGCAGTCACGTCATCAATAAATACAAGAGAAGCAGTTCCATTGGCAGCCATACATGCCCATGCCATGACACTACCACCACCATGCTTCACTGATGAGGTGGTATGCTTAGGATCATGAGCAGTTCCTTTCCTTCTCCATACTCTTCTCTTCCCATCACTCTGGTACAAGTTGATCTTGGTCTCATCTGTCCATAGGATGTTGTTCCAGAACTGTGAAGGCTTTTTTAGATGTCGTTTGGCAAACTCTAATCTGGCCTTCCTGTTTTTGAGGCTCACCAATGGTTTCCATCTTGTGGTGAACCCTCTGTATTCACTCTGGTGAAGTCTTCTCTTGATTGTTGACTTTGACACACATACACCTACCTCCTGGAGAGTGTTCTTGATCTGGCCAGCTGTTGTGAAGGGTGTTTTCTTCACCAGGGAAAGAATTCTTCGGTCATCCACCACAGTTGTTTTCCGTGGTCTTCCGGGTCTTTTGGTGTTGCTGAGCTCACCGGTGCGTTCCTTCTTTTTAAGAATGTTCCAAACAGTTGTTTTGGCCACGCCTAATGTTTTTGCTATCTCTCGGATGGGTTTGTTTTGTTTTTTCAGCCTAATGATGGCTTGCTTCACTGATACTGACAGCTTATTGGATCTCATCTTGAGAGTTGACAGCAACAGATTCCAAATGCAAATAGTACACTTGAAATGAACTCTGGACCTTTTATCTGCTCATTGTAATTGGGATAATGAGGGAATAACACACACCTGGCCATGGAACAGCTGAGAAGCCAATTGTCCCATTACTTTTGGTCCCTTAAGAAGTGGGAGGCACATATTCAAACTGTTGTAATTCCTACACCGTTCACCTGATTTGGATGTAAATACCCTTAAATTAAAGCTGACAGTCTGCAGTTCAAGCACATCTTGTTCGTTTCATTTCAAATCCATTGTGGTGGTGTATAGAGCCAAAAATGTTAGAATTGTGTCGATGTCCCAATATTTATGGACCTGACTGTATACAAGAATATGAGTCATTGTAAATATGAAACAAAATAAAATATTTTGAATGTTTGCCTACATCTTATTGCATGGATATACAGCTCCTGTTAGTCTGTTAAAGTGGTTTTAATGGGTTTTTTTTTCAAAATAATAAACATGGTATACTTATCTGCCTTGTGCAATGGTTTTACACAGAGCATCAGTGCTTGTGGACCCTCCCCCTTGCCGAGTGCCCTAACATAAGCAGTATGCAGTGGGGTCACTCGTACATGCCAGCTCTGTGTGTCTATGGGACAATAAGAGCTTGGCTAAGTCCTGCCCCTGCTCCCTCCTCACTGGCTATGTTTGACTGAAGCAGCATCCAAGGCTCTTTTTTACTTTACAGGTATTAGCTATTACATATGATATATATATATATATGTATATGGAAGGGAGGAGAGTGTCATTAATCCCTGTGTATACACCCACATGTGTGACTCTATATTCACATGGGCCGCACCAATAAGGAAATTAAGCACTTAGAAGGGAACTGAGAAATAAGCATGCCCAGCAGAGGGCAGCAGCTGGTCTACACAATCTCAGGCTGCAATGGGGTCACAGAGAATAAGGGAGGGACGGCTGAAGGCAGGATCAACCAGGTATATTTAACTCTACACAAAACAAATGCTTTAGTTGCTTTGTGAGTGTGCACACTCTGTTATATACCATGTAATGTGAGCTTTTAATAGTCTGGGTTTAATGACACTATAAGAGAGGGATTATTTGATTTTAGTCAAGAAGAATGCTTAATATGTAACATTTCTTGTTAGAGTTGAGGATGGTTGCACTTTTAGAGCAGATAAAAAAAATCACATCATTATTTACATTGTTATAATCTATATTTTAGGGCAGTATGGGCACATTTGTCATGTTGAGAGTGACATAAATGTGCCTGTATATCAACTTGAGAAATGCTGGAACCTGCCAACTGTACTCTTTAATCCATTGATTCTGATTTATGCCATTGCCTGTGAATTACATTTTCACTTTTGCCTTTTTTAAGTTTAATGTACACACAGTGGAATTTTATATGGATAATGAGACGCTCATGGACCTGTGTATTGAGATGAGATCATTACAAGTGCAGCAATGGCATGACAAACCTTAGTATGTTTCCTGTGCATTGAAAAGTTGCCAATGACCTACACTATTTTCATAAGCAATAGGAAGTTTCCATAAGTACAATGACAATGTCTTGAAGTCCCTAGTCCCCCCTCAGTGGTGCTATATAAAGGTAACAGCCTAGCTTCTGAGTTGAATGAAAGGTTTACAGTCATGGGAACTCATTCAAAACAAACGTAAACTTCAACTTGTTCCAAATTGATTCCAAGTCCTCTCCTGCATAAGAATATACACTCTGCCCATGGAAAGTAGCAATGTGGTGCACTGTGTGTGCCATGTAAATGGGATGTCTTAAAGGGGTATTGTTAAATAAAAACAGGAATACATTATAAAGCACAGGGGTGGCAGGGTTCAGGAATATGTAACCCACATAGTGGAAGGGGTCAGAAGTGCACAACAGTGTATTACACACAGGGCGTAGGGTTCAGGGAGTGCATTATGCACTGGGTGCAGGGTTCAGGAGTGCATTATGGATAGTGTGTAGGGTTCAGGAGTGCGTTGTGCAGGGTTCAGTATTGCACTACACACCAGGTCCAGGACTGAACTATGCATGGGGTGCAATTTTCAGGGTGTGTTACACTCAAGGTGCAGGGTTCAGGAGTGCATTACGCACAAAGTGCAGGGTTCAGGAATTATTTGATTACATGCAGGGTTCAGGATTGCACCATGCACAAGGCTTAGAGTTCAGGATTCCACAATGCACAGAGCTCAGGGCTCAGGATTGCGATATGCACAGAGTACAGGTTTGTGCTATACACCGTGTTCAGGGTGCATGACTGAACTATGCACAGACTTCAGAGCTAAGGTTTCAAAATGCAGGCTTGTGCTATGCTCAGAGTTGAAGGTTCAGGATTAAGCAATTCATAAAGCTCAGAATTGCGCTACACACCCAGAGCTTAGGGAACAGAATTGTGTCTACATGGAGCTCAGGGTTCAGCTCCATTTCAGCTTTAGCTTCTGCACCCCTCACCACTTCACAGCAGCACACTCCTTTGACTTTCCTCTTCCCCACCAGGTAAATGATGGTGATCACAGAGGCAATGTCCCCCTTCTGCCCATTAACAATTTGTGCTGGCCAGCTGCCTGTCCCTTGTCTTGGCTGAATATTGGGGTAGGGAGGGTTTTGTGGGAATCACCAAGAAAACCATGTTCTCAAAACATAAACATATTATTAAGCATATATAAATTAAAGGACTAAGAGTTAAGACATTCTTATGCTTTTGTATGTATTAAAAAACATTGAAAAAACTATACAAGGGGCAAGTATTCTGTTTTCCAGCAAGTAACTAGAGGTGTACAGAGAGTTATTCAGTACATTGTACTTGTCATACATCTAGCAGACTAAAAACAGTCATCTATTTTACTTAAGCATAGACCTATTATATGAGCAGCTGTCATCCAAACAGCTAATTGCTATAAGGATGCCTAAGGACATTCTTACTTTAGCATTGTATTGCATTGGGCTCTGTCGTCGTAATCTTACCATCACCTGCTATCCATATATCAATTAGTGTCTTGAAAATCAGCAGTGTAAAAATTTGCAAATACTTTCTCTTGACTTTTTGGTGACTGTTGCTTTCTGTTTGACACAACGTGATTTTTGTTAAAATGTATACTTCCTTAGCCCCAATGTCATTATAGAGGTTGATGAATGAGATCAGGATACAGAGACTTTTTATCAAAGATCTCTACCTTCCTGTAGCCTAAAGGACATATGAATTATAAATCAACCTCCTCCAATCAAGGTCAAAGAAAACAAAGTAACATTTCATGTTCAGTCTGCTTATCTTATAAAGTGTTTGCAGTATAATATATGCACCTCTATAATAAAGTAATCAGAACTATTCATGGAACCAAGCCCATTCTTGTGTGATCAAATAGGCAGCCTGGCATGATTCTGATTCTCAAATGGAATGCATCTGATTTAGAAACATGTAGATGAAATGCCCTTTAACACAAAGCACCATCTGGATAGGTCTGCCAGTTGTTAAATCAGAGAACTGCAGACCTTTTCTTCTAGTTTTGAAAAGACTGGGGAAAGACTGGACCTTTTTTTGGGTTTTCATTGCTGACTGTGAACCTGTGTGGGGCATTGATGAGCGATTTATTAGGGCATACATTCAAAGGAAATCTAAAGTTCTACAGCTGACATTAGAACAGGAGTGGTGGGGATATTTTCTAATGGAGACATCTATTTCAGTGATGGTTGTCCGACATGGGATCACGCTTCTTTTTGGGGAGCTTTCTCTTCACTTGGTTTGTCTTGGAGACAGAAAATTTATGGAAATTTTCCTAGTGAGAGATGCACACAGCAAAAAAAAAAACTTTTAATCCTTTACTCATGAAAAACACAAATGTGCTTAAAAGTCATGGGACTGAAGAAATCAAACTGATGCTTTTGGCATCAGATTCATCTTTTTTTGAAAACATACATTGTAGCATGGTGATCATGGAAGTGCAAACCCAATGCTTCAGCAATCTTCAAAACTGGTTATCTAGATTTCATTTTTCAATACTCTGTGTTAAAGTGAAACTAACCTCTAGTTTAAAAAAATTAGAATGCTGTATACAGGTGAAACTCGAAAAATTAGAATATCGTGCAAAAGTTCATTTATTTCAGTAATGCAACTTAAACGGTGAAACTAATATATGAGATAGACTCATTACATGCAAAGCAAGATAGTTCAAGCCATGATTTGTCATAACTGTGATGATTATGGCTTATAGCTCATGAAAACCCCAAATCCACAATCTCAGAAAATTAGAATATTACATGCAATCAATACAACAAGGATTGTACATAGAACAATATCGGACCTCTGAAAAGTATAAGCATGCATATGTACTCAGTACTTTTGTTTGGGCCCCTCTTGCAGCAATTACTGCCTCAATGTGGTGTGGCATGGAAGCTATCAGCCTGTGGCACTGCTGAGGTGTTATGGAAGACCAGGATGCTTCAATGGCGGCCTTCAACTCTTCTGAATTGTTCGGTCTCATGACTCTCATCTTTCTCTTGGCAATGCCCCATAGATTCTCTATGGGGTTCAGGTCAGGCGAGTTTGCTGGCCAATCAAGCACCAGTAATCCCACGGTCATTGAACCAGGTTTTGGTGCTTTTGGCAGTGTGGGCAGGTGCCAAGTCCTGCTGGAAAATGAAGTCAGCATCCCCATAAAACATGTCTGTGGAAGGAAGTATAAAGTGCTCCAAAATCTCCTGGTAGACGGCTTTGTTGACCCTGGACTTAGTGAAGCACAGTGGACCAACACCAGCAGATGACATGGCTCCTCAAATCAACACAGACTGTGGAAACTTCACACTGGACTTCAAGCGTCTTGCAGTGTGTGCCTCTCCATTCTTCCTCCATACTCTGGGTCCTTGGTTTCCAAATGAGATGCAAAAGTTGCTCTCATCAGAAAAGATGACTTTGGACCATTAAGCAACAGACCAGGTCTGTTTTTCTTTAGCCCAGGTAAGACGCTTCTGACGTTGTTTGTTGTTCAGGAGCGGCTTGACAAGAGGAATACGACATTTGAAGCCAATGTCCAGGATCCATCTGTGTGTGGTGGCTCTTGATGCACTGACTCCAGCCTCAGTCCATTCCTTGTGAAAGTCCCCAACACTTTTGAATGGCCTTTTCCTGACAATCGTCTCCAGGCTGTGGTCATCTCTCCTGCTTGTGCACCTTTTTTCTTCCACACTTTTCCCTTCCTCATAATTTTCTATTAATGTGCTTTGATACAGCACTTTGGGAACATCCAACTTCTTTTGCAATTACCTTTTTGAGGCTTTCCCTCCTTATGGAGGGTGTCAATGATTGGTTTTCTGCACAACTGTCAGGTCAGCAGTCTTTCCCATGATTGTGATTCCTACTGAACCAGACTGAGAGACCATTTAAAGGCTCAGGAACCCTTTGCAGGTGTTATGGCTTAATTAGCTGATTAGAGTGGGACACTTTGAGCCTAGAATATTGCACTTTTCACAATATTCTAATTTTCTGAGATTGTGGATTTGGGGTTTTCATGAGCTGTAAGCCATAATCATCACAATTATGACAAATCACGGCTTGAACTATCTTGCTTTGCATGTATAGATTCTTTTTCATTTATTAGTTTCACCTTTTAAGTTGAATTACTGAAATAAATAAACTTTTGCACGATATTCTAATTTTTCGCGTTTCACCTGTATATTCTTGCTAAAAAATAAATTTAAATTGCTTTCAGCCTCTTCCAAATTGTCAAATTTTTTTTTTTGGTGCTGTGATTTGACTTCCTGTTAGAGTGTGGCTATGTTCATTCTCCAAGGTCCCACTGTATGTAGCTACCCTTTTTTTTTTTTTTTTTGCTTTCTCCGGAGATGGACTAGGGATTTTAGACCATGGTATATGTGGTGTGCGTAGAACAGTGCACTGCTTGTTCCAAACAAACAGAAGTTCAGGCGAAAAAGAAGATGTTTGGAAGCTCATGGAGGGCATTACAAGGAAGCAGAAAAACAGAAACAATTTAATGAATAATAGATTATGGGGCCATTAAGGAATGAATGCGTATAAATTATTTTGGAGAATGATTATATTGTTTAGTATCACTTTAAGCACTAAATTGTGTAACAGGAAGTTTCTTTCTCATTGTCTTTCTTTTTCCCTACTCTCATCATTTTTAATATTAATGTTCAATCCACTTTTGCTACACTTTACATCTGTGCATAAATGTCTATCATATTTTATCATTATGTTATAGCTATAATAATCATTAAAGCAGTACATCTTTCTTTCCGTAAGGGAGTTGATTTTCATCCTTTCATCTTCAGACCATCTTTGTCATGCGCCTGTGGTAATGAGCCCTTGTAGATTGCCAACTCAGGGTTCCCCAGGGCGCAGAGCCTAAGTCCCAGCCTGCTTCTTCACCAGAGCCCCTGATGGTGGGGATGGGCTTGCAGCAAGCTAGAACTAGGTCACGGTCCCCAGGTACACCCAGCTGAGGATTTGGAGACCGCTCGTGTGAGCAGAGTACAATGGCAAGAGACAACAGGAAATCCAATAGACAAGCCGAGGTCAGGACTGGTGGAAATCAGGCACAGTTGGTGAACGAAGCCGGGGTCGGTACACGTGTAGTCTGATACAGGTGTTGTAACAAACAGGAGCTCAGAGAACTAAGAAGTTTCTCAGGCTAAGTGGGCTAGACTGAGCATGTCTTATATAGACAAGCAAACTAGGAGGTGGGCCAGGAAGTGATGGAAGGGAAGGAAATAAAACCCAGAGAATAGCAGGCGACACCCATAGGTGGGCACAGACAAACAACACATGTGAAGGGAATCCGGAAAAGCACTGCAGTAAGAATTCACAAACAAGAAACTGCAGGTTAACTTGTGACAATCTTGATTTGAGAAACTCTACCCTTGATAAATTTGCCAACCAAAGCAAGACAATAGATACATACACAATATATACAGTATGTAGCGTCTATTAAGCTGACCATACATTATGCAATATGTGCATAATCTCCTTTATATTTCACAAAATTATGTAATAGGAGGGCACACCTAAATATTTCATTTAGTTTGTCCAATCATTCAGGCCCTTTCACTACATGGTTTATAGTGGTTCTAACAGCAATTGTTCAATCAAATTGTTGTACGGTCACCTTTAGTCTTAGGGCTGATCCCCACCAGGTATCACACAGGAACAGGCTGTACATTCCTGTGTGATTTACATGCAGTACAGTGCATTGCAATTTGCGCTGATTCATTTTGAATTGGCTGAATCATACTGGACCACACCAAAAGCAGTGCATTCACAATTTAAAAAAAAAAAAAAAAACACACTGTACCTCTGGCACGGGTCAATTCCCATTATAGTGGAGTCTGTTAGACATGGTCTTATGCAGCTGATTGAATATGTTCTCCACATATGCTCACACATTTTTGTAGGTCTACCCCTACCCCGAGGACCCCGCATTCTGATCTCCTGTCTACTTGGAATGCCAAACTGGTAGTGTGCTTTTTCTTTTTTTCTTTTTTCCTTTCTCTTTTTTTGTACCATATTTGTATTTGATATATATGATTCTTTTTGTAAACATTTTGTAAAACACTAATAAAGATGGAATGTGAAAAAACAAAACAAAATCACATTGCAACCAGACCGCATGGTATAGTGGAGGCAAACATAATACCCTGCAACACAACTGAATGAAAACTTAGAGTTGGTCTTAATTACCTCCAGTTTTGTTAACCACAACCTGAATGCAATTCTTTTTTGCTGCAGCCATAGTGCTACTTTGTAAATAGTCCTGTTGAGGACTATCTGAATCTGCCTCACATTTTTAGTAGCTATTAAAACTGCCTTTTAAGCCCTGGATCACATATACATGCAAACTGAACTGCATGTGAACCTACAGCGTTTTCAATGGAGCTGGTTCACATGTGTGATCAGGCTGCAGTGCGTTTTCAAAAAGAGTCCAGAATGATTTTTAGCCTGGTTCGGGTGTGATTTCCTATGTCATACACTTTCACAATTCGCAGCTGAATCACACCTGAACCGCTGAACAAAGTTGCACTGGAGGGGGCTGAAAAGCGTTGTCAAAACTGGCCCGCACATATGTGAACCTCGGCTAAATTGGGTTCGGACCTTTTAAAGGGCCAAACCCCCAGTAAAGTGGTGCAAAGGCTTTATTGAATTCTCCTGAGTGTCTTTCTGTCTCAATAATACTTAAGCAAATTAGGTTTTTTTTTTAATTTACTTGATTGAAATTTCAACCCACTATTTCTTTTTCTCCAGATGATACTTATCACCTGTAGAGATACCTGTTCTCAACAGTATTTATATAAGCATAGATTTGAAATGGATGCATTGGCTAGCCAGATCTTTAAATCGTATTCCTGGATGCAGAATTTGGTTAAAAAACAGGTTTTGTGGTTTATTCCTCTTGTATGTTCAGCTAAAACTTTTTGGGGGTATACAGTAGGTAAATGAAAACCCCTGTCAAGTTTTTTTGTTTTTTTTTTTTCTTGCATGTGTCTCCACTGGGCAGCTTCACCCTATTTATTCTGGTAACAGTCAGAAAATTATTGGATGTGAAAAATTCTACAGTTGTCACTGAAACAAG
The DNA here is from genome assembly GCF_062004578.1 of Staurois parvus. NCBI lineage: Eukaryota > Metazoa > Chordata > Amphibia > Anura > Ranidae > Staurois > Staurois parvus. Next base: position 2,295,583 of record NW_028318157.1, read on the forward strand.
GGATACAGGGTAAATCTTCCAACATCTTTTCCGGGGACAACTCAATTGCTTTCAGTTTCTAAAATGTTCTTTTCCCTTCCTATTTGAGATGAAGTGAATGAAAATCCCTTTAAAGTGGAACTTTAGCCTGCCCCCCTATTTTTTTTCCCCTTGTCTACCTCATGTAGTGCTCTGCACAGGAAGGATACTCGCCACTCAGTGGATCCAGCGTTGTCCCGCTGAGATCCCTTTTATGTAGCTGGCACTCAGGACCCAGCCTGACATCTTCCTGGATGTCATCGGGAGGCACAGGCACTCCTCCAAACTACGTGCCACTAGGCTTGCCCACTCCTGGTTTAGTGAATGGATGCTCCTGGTGTCTCTTGGGATATCCATGTCAGTGGTCGCTAATGTCATTTGCCTAGTCGAATGACAGAAGAGGGGTTAGGAAGAAATGGCTCTTGATAAAAAGCTAAACAAAAGAGAAAGGAAAAAAAAAACCCAATACTCTCAGGAAGGGTGAAGTTTCACTTTAACAAGGCATAGAAAGAAATAAAAATCAACCAACAGGGAATCTGACCCTGAAACAGATTGTAGAGAAGCAATAGCATTGCACAGATGCATAAGAGAAGAGCGTACCCAGCAGTTACTAAACCAATGCATTAGCATAGTTTTCTATAAATATCTTAGGTGAACCGCCTCTTTTTATCAGGAAAAATGTAAGCTAGCAGCTTCCTAATGTTGATTTAGTAAGATCTTCTAACTTTCCCTCTTCTTCCCATGCAACCATGGATAAACAGTACTGTGGGCAGAATTTGCACGAGCATGTTATGTTGACATTCTTTATAAAAATGAGTACAACCTCCATGTCCATGGATAGGCTGGGAGCAGGGATTGACAGTTTTGCTACATTAAATGGGATATGCTTATGTTGCTGTGCATTGTAAAACCATATACAGTTCACTGTGATATAAATGAAATTATCACATACTGTAATTTATTCCAAAAAGGTTCATTAATCATAAACTAACGTGAATATCTCTTCTAATTAAACAACTTAAACATTTGAACACACAAGCAGAGAATTATTTGCATTGGCACAAAAGGCATCAGAGCCAGGTTAGCAAAAGAATAAATGTTTTACTCGAAGTACTATTTTGGTGATATATTATTAGATATTTATTTATTTTGTCATAGATATCATGTAGTGCACTCGACAATGTATTTTTTTCATGTGTTGATTAATTGCACACGACAGATTTAGTTTTCTCCTTTGTTGGTCATTAGGTCTGATGTAAGCTGCTTGTGCTTTGCAACACCAAGAAAATGATGTAGCGGCAACAATATGCCATGTATTTTTATGATAGCAAAATAATATTAATTGTGTGCCAGCTGCTTATACTAATATCATTATGGCTCATGCCCTTTTCTTTCCTCAGGATATTATGTGTATATGCTAATCATGGCACACTGCTGTCAGGCAGAAGACAAATATTGTCTTTATTATGTTGTTTTGCTATTTATATTGTGACATTATTTGCACTCAAAACCAGCTTTAACTAGCTTACATTGTAGGTAAAAATATTTGTGCTTTCCATTCTATTGAATAATTTGGAAATATTGATTTGGAATACAGTTTGCAGTGGACACTATCAATCATAATTAATTTTTAGACACTGTTGCTTCCTGCATTGTAGTTGATTAGAGAGGAAAAGATTGGTTCTATAAGGATTCTTCCAGTGGAGAGCTATATAAGTGAACAGAATATGCCATTTTGGATTAGCAAATCATTCATGGCTGGTTTGGCAGGAGATTAAATAAACCGCTGTGGCATATCAAAAATAAATCACATTTGTGTAAAAGATCCATCAATTGGCAAATCATGTATAGCATCAGTGATTGGGAATCTAAATCAGGAGTTATCAGTGCCAGGATCTGCATAGCCATGACATTCTGGCCCAGGGGACCCTGGCCCAGGTGAAGTCTTCATAGCCTGTCATAGTCAGCTTGCAGTGAGATTATCATTCACTACACTGGGAGTTTAATACTGAAATGGTGTGGCAGGAAGACCCAGCACTCAGTAGTAATTTATCATCATGAATCAGTGCCAATACCTAAGCATTCTGGCAAATACAAAATTACTAGTCTGGGCAAGCATTCAGGTTACTATAAGAGCCACCTGTGACATCCTATGTATGCTCTGTTTGACAAATTTAAAAAAGTACTTTGTATGCCTGGTGTAGAAATAGGAAGAATTAGCCTGTTAGGGACCAGCCGGTGGTAGCCTCTAGCGTTCCACAGACCAGAATTCCCCAGGGCGCGGAATCTAAGTTCCGACCTGCTTGTTCACCAGAGCCCCTGATGGTGGGGATGGACTTGGAGCAAGCCGAGACCAGGCTGCGACCACTGGGTGCAACCAGATGTGGTAGAGGCACCTGTCGGTGGCACGCTGCTGGTGAGAGTCTGATGTGAGGAGGTAGAGTAAGCGAGGTCAGACAGGCCGGGTCGGTAACAGCGGAGAAGGTCGGTACAAAACTGCAGGCAGAAGAATAAACGGGTCCGGGTTTGGCAACAGGAGAGCAAAAGTTCATGAGCAGGCAGGAGAATGGTCAGGCAAGCCAGGGGTCAGAGCAGGAGAAGTCAGCAGATCAGGATCAGGCAGGGTCAGCAGCAAAGTAAACTCACAGGAAAGACCATATGGCACTTGAGCATTGCAAGAGCTGGGTTTAAATAGCCCGCTCGACTCCTGACAGGCGCGCCTGGGTCCTAGTGCCCGCCTGTCTGTACGTTTTGTCAGGACTCTACGCATGTGCGGATTCGATCGCCGCAGCAATTTTCTCATTCCCTGACATAGACCAACTGCCGCACACCCTGTCCGGCCTGAGTGGTTCCCAGGCCCTCCATGATTGGGCTTCGGGGGCAGGGTAAAGTATGTTGGGGGCATGGCATGGCTGAATTGAGCTGAGGCTGATTTTGCCTGCTAACAGCTTGAGCTGGAAAAGGGGTGTGGCAGTTGTATTATCTCTTCCTATTTCTACAGCATCTGGTCTGGTGCTAAAGCCCAACATTTGCTAAAATTATTATTTTTGGTTCTGGATATAGTGGGAGAGGGTTGGAACCTAGGTCAGGTTTTACTACGGTCTGTGTCTTCTTAAGGTACATTTTCTCTTATGTCCTATTGTGTCTTACAATCATCACCTAGACAGAGGATGGAAGATTTCCCATTGGGGTCACAGGCAACAGTGAAAACCTGAAAAGGTAATAACTGCAATAACTTGTTTAATGCAGTCTGTTTTTCCATTGAAGAAATTGTTCCTCACTCCCTGTTCTGTCTTGACATCTGTCAGAAAACTTGGAGGTGAGGGGAACTCTCTTCAATGGGACACAGACAGTAATAACAACTAAGCACATGCTCTAACCTTTCTCTACTCTATTCAAACCTGGAATGGCTGGACTATGAATGCAGTAGCCTCTGTCAGATGTCTCTAATGACACCTGTTTTGAACATGTATTAATAGACTCTTTCAAGTTTTTATTGCTGTCCGGGTCTCTACTGGGGTGATTTGCTCTCTATTTGTACTGGTGACCTTTAGCACTGAGAAATATATTACTGAAATAATGAATGATTTCTGCCTGGAGCTCAGCTTTAACATTGTGCAGGTACTGTAGGCAAGATGTAGATGACTTTAGATAACTCAAGCTTATTAATTGTAAATGTTTTTAGAACATTTTTAAATTATAGAACAAACATCAGAAAATATAAGCTCTAGATGGACTCTTTTTTTTTTTTTTTTTTCCTTTTTCCCCAGAGGATGCTAAATTTCACAGTTCGTGGTCTACTTTGTGGTGAACATGTCCTTCTGCCTTTCTTAGCTGAGGAAGTTTTTCACAAAGCATCTAAAATGTGTGCTGTGATGAGCCAGTAATTTCCTAATGGATTAAGTACTTTCTGCCCAGCACTGTTCATTAATTCATTTCTTTAAATTGCTGAATATAAACCATGCAGATCCTCAGGATATAAAGTGAACTCAAGCCATGAATTGTATTTTATGCTTGCTGACAGCCAACTTGTTAGGCAGTCTCTTCACGATGGCGGGGTTTAATAGCCAGTTGACTTGCCATATGATCTTGATGACCAAGGACACCTCTGGCTTAGATACATTTGTTGTCCCATTAATGTTTATATTTTATCATACTTTTACTTAACATTGTTTTTCTTTGACTATATGTAAAGCAAAGTCATTATTTCAGAAATAGTAATTGAATGTGATATTAACGGTGTTTTTTTTTTTTACACTTTTTGGATCCATGAGCTTTTTGTCAGACATGGACCAGCATTTTAACAATGCTGTAAAACAATGCCTTAAAGTGATACTGAAATTACCTAAAAGAGTATCTAAACTAACCATGTGCTAATGTGTAGGCACCTTGCAGTTCCTTTCGGAACCTTGGCTACTAGAACAAGGCTGTACATGGCACCTTTACTGATCAAGAGCACATAAACTAGCCTAATCCACCTCCTTTTGCTAAGCCAACACTCAGTTATTTCAAGGTTAAATGACAGAACCTGGACAGGGGTATTGGCTTAGCACCAGGAAGGGTGGTTCAGTTAAAATTAAGGGCCCTTGTAAAGCCTGAGCTTAGTATTCAAGGACACCCCAGAAGGACAAGGTGCCTGTCCTTCAGTAGTGTGGGTAAGTTGGGTGCTTTTTAGGCCCTGACAGGTTTAGGCTAGCTCTGATCATAATTTATCATAAGTTAAAAAAAAAAGGAAATTACAAAATCACTTAAAGTAGATTTAAACCTAATTAAAAATCCACTAAAAATCTCATATACTCTTTAATATGTTAATGTAATTTTAAAAGTAATTTTCTAAATTTTTAAACTTGCAGCTGTAATTAAAATCATACTTGGTGATCTTGCCATGCAGAATCTTGTTCAGACGTTTCTTGTTATAGGGTGACAACATTTGTTCTTGTCTTCCAATGCTCCCCCATTGTCATCCTGTTGCATAGACTACTGATGGTCAGCCAGCACTGCAGTGCATGCATGTACTATAGACAGGAAATAGCTGTAAATAGGTTGTAGGAGACCACCAGTATTGTGATGGATGAAAATATTTTGAACAATTTGTGGTAATTATTTGTGATGCTTGAATTTCTTCAGCAAACCAAAGTTAATTCATTTATGGTTTACATCTACTTTATACATTTTTTATATTATTAACGTCATTTTCTAGTATGTATTTATCTTTCCAAAGCAATTTTATTCAAATTATTAGAAGTGATAGACTTCCTTTAGTAATTTTTGTTTTTTAAAAATGTTTTCTGCTCTTCTTTCAGCTGACGGCTGCATCGACTGGTCAGTGGATCTCAACACCTACATGTCACTGGTGGGAGAACCCATCCGAGTAAAATGTGCCCTCTTTTACAGTTATATCAGGACTAACTACACGATGGCTCAAAGTGCAGGACTCAGGCTTATGTGGTATAAAACCAAAGGAGACTTGGAAGAACCTATTTTATTTTCAGTGGCTAGAATGAGCAAAGATGATGACTCGTTGTGGATCCATTCAGCTGAAGTACAAGACAGTGGATTCTACACTTGTGTCTTAAGGTGAGAGTTAAGGCTTTGTAGTGTGAGTTACTCGCTACTGATCTAATATAGAGATTGCAACAGTGAGCTTTGATAACATCATACCCATCCCTCATATTCATATAATCTGCAAGATTCTTGAACTGCTGCAGAGACACTGAGGCACATTTTGGCAGCTTCCAGAGCAGCTATTCCTAAGCTTCCTGAAAGGGAAGAAGATCGGGGGCTAACCTGTAATGTTGCCTTTTGGGTACTGGGCACCACATTAGGTGCTAGGCTTGTGGTGCAGTTTATTAAGTTAGCTGAAGAATGGGTCCAAAGACGTGGTACACACATTGGTTAAACGTTGTCCCTGAAGACTAGAGAGTGTGCCCACCAGGAGGGCGAAGATTGCTGGATATTTCCCCCCCCCCCCCAATATCCTTCATGACTGACTGGGAGAATGCAGCATACACCTATACTGTTATTCAGGGCTTTGCCCTATCTGGGAGACTGGAGGTGCTGCAAACTGGTCCACATGCTGTTTCTAAAGTGCAGCGTTGGGTGTAACTCCTGTCCTGTCACAGCTGGTGGTGGGAAAGGTCTTGATAATTTTTTTAATTAGGTGCCATTTTTGGAGTTGTGGGTCTTTTGGCCTGGACATCCCACTGCACCTGTACTGTCTCCTTTCCAGGCAGGCATGCGAGAGCCATTTTGGCACCCACACACGCAAGGCTAGTATTCGCTTTTCATGCTCTCACCTTCCTCACCACAACAGTGATCCTCTGGATGTTCCTGGGTTCCCTGCTGTCTATAATAACTGGTGCATGGTTGTGAGTAGAGATGAACCAAACTCAACAGGGTTTAGATTTGGGTATGTTCACAAACCTAAATAAAGTTTGGGTGCTTAAACCAAACTCTACTGAAGTCAAATGTTAAAAAAACACTAATGGCATTTTATAGGCTAATAGAGAAGGGATTGTCAAACAAATGGCATAGGAAGCTAAACACTTCCCAGGGAGACATGTCCCAATGCAGAAAAAAAAGTTTAAAACTCTGTTTCTCTGGGAGCAGTGATTTAATAATGTTTTAAAGGGTGATATAATTGTAAAATCCCTTTAAATAAACTGCCTGAGGGTTTCCCTTAGCCTCTGTAGGATGTATAAAACTTGCTAGAGCAAAACTGAGAATTACAGAAAAGATATTTTAATTGCTGGTAAATGACAGGTGACAGCTGATTCCTGCTGTTTGTAAACATGCATTAAAGGATTCTTTTTATGTAGACTGGACCCTTATCCTAGATTAGAATAGATAGTAATGGGGGGATCCCACACACTCTCACACACATGAAACACCATCCAAATTCCATGCCAGATTGAGCATGAGGCCTGGCTAGCCAAGAAAAGGGGGTGTTTTCCACACTTTAGAACCATAACAGGCCATATGCCCTCGATATTGGCAAAAGTACCTTGTTATCATGTTAATATGGACAAGGGCATCTTCCTCACAACCCTGGCCCAGGTGTTGTGGAAGTCTGCAGGGAATGGGGCTTTTTTGAACTTTGTAATTCCATTTAACTATTTCAAGACTGGACTGTTTATCCCCTTTCTGCCCAGGTCATTTTTCAGATTTCAGCACTGTCACACTTTGATAATTACTCATGCAACACTGTAACCAAATACATTTTATATAATTTGTATACAGATCTTTCATAGTTTTCTTCTGGTGGTATTTAATCACTGCTTTTTCTGTATTTTTACTATATAAAGGAAAAAATCCCAAACATTTTGAAAAAAAAATCTTTTCGTTTCTTTGGTGAAAAATATAAAAAATTTGTATATTTATTTTGTTTGACAAATATAACATCTACAAACTATAGTGTATATAATTAATATATAAAATATATATATAATTTGAAAATTGATCAGTCCTGATTTTCTGACCTATTTCAACGCTTAAAGTCCTGAAATGCCAGGGCAGTACAGATACCTCCAAAATGGCCCCTTTTTGGAAAGCAGACAGTCCAAGGAAGTTAGTAAGAGGCATGGGAATTTTTTTTTAAGTTGTATTTTTTGGCCATAAATCTTTGGAAAATGTTAAAAGTAAATTTCTTAACACAAAATTGTCATTTATCAAACTGTTTAACTGTGTTAACTGAGGATACCACATGTGTCATACTTTTTCATAGCTTAGATGCATAGAGGTGCATCATAAGTTGTTAGGAAATCTTTCATCCTTCCATGTGCACCTTGCTGCAAAGGCCAGTTATATGTTAGAGTGGTTGTCACTTTTTTGTATAGTTGGACAAATCCAAGGAGCACCTTCTGGCTTTCTAGAAGCATAATTTAATCATCTTCCTTTTTTCCTGTCACATTTTTGAAGTGGAGCACCAGGAAATACCCACAAAATGACCACATTTGTAAAGAAAACACCCCAAGGTATTTCCAAAGAGGCATTGTAAGTCTAGTGAAAATTTATTTTTTCCACATGCTTTTGGGCAATATGGAATGAAATAAAAAATTTTCAATTCGTAAGATATTTCTAACACACAGCATAAACATTCTTAGAATTAAACCCAAACCACATTCTGCTGAGACTTTTTCACAGCCTTGGCACATAGAGGCACAAAATCCATGGAGAACATTCAAGTGTTCTAGGAGCATAAATCATGTAAATTTCCTGACTACCGATAACATTTCTGGAGGCCCTGGAGCACTGAAGGACAGGGGAACACCAACAAAATGACCACCTTTTGGAAAACAAACACCTCAAGGTATTTTCTAAGAGGCATAATGAGTCTTTTGAACATGTCATTTTTTTGCCACACATTTTTAGAAAATGTGGAAAGAAAATTAAAATATATTTTTATACATAAAGTTGTCAATTAATAAGATATTTCTAACACAGCCTAACCATAGAGAGGGACCCAAAATCCAAGGAGCACCTTAAAGTGGTATTAAACCCAAAGCCAATACAATGCCTTCTTGCTGGCTGGTAAATTATCTCCAAATGTGGATTGTGCTACAAAGAACACCACAAATGTGTGAATGAGCGTGAAAAAAAAATTGCCATCAGAGCAGTGCAGTATCACTATGGCAAAAATCTACTGCTCTGGTGAATGATCCGAGACACTGTACACTGCAATGGCATATTGTGTCTCTGATTACTAACCAGAGCAGTACAATGCCAGCACTGTACTACACACTCTCCTTTCACAGGTGATCACTGTGAGAAGAAAGTCTTCAAAGGTTGCAGCACTGCAGGCTTTATTTACATGTGTGATCACTGTGATTGGTCACAGTGATCACATGGTACAGGGCCAATACAATTGCCCATACACCCTGATCTGTGATCTGCTGTGTCTGAGGGACACAGTGATCACAGACCATGCCACTTTGTGACTTTGGATTGCACAGAGAGTAGTAAGAATGGGAGGACATATCGGTATGTCCTCCAGAATCAACCTGTGTCCTGTCTAGCTGTGTGTATGTGTGTGTGTGTGTGTATATATATATACGCACACACACACACACACACTGGTTTGCCAAAAGTATTTGGATGAATGCTTTACATGCACATCACATGAACTTTAATGGCATCCCAGTCTTAGTTCTCAGGGTTCAATATTGAGTTAGCCCACCCTTTTCAGCTATAACAGCTTCAACTCTTCTGGGAAGGCTGTCCACAAGGTTTAGGAGTGTGTCAATGGGAATGTTTGAGCATTCATTCAGAAGTGCATTTGCAAGGTCAGGCACTGATGTCGGACAAAAAGGCCTGGCTCGCAGTCTCCACTCTAATTAATCCCAAAGGTGCTCTATCGGGTTGAGGTCAGGACTCTGTAGGCCAGTCAAGTTCTTCCAGCCCAAACTTGCTTATCCATGTCTTTATGGACCTTGCTTTTGCACTAGTGCGCAGTCATGTTGGAACAGGAAAGGGCCATCCCCAAACTGCAACCACAAAGTTGGGAGCATGAAAAGCACACCATAATTCCCCCTCCACCAAACTTTACACTTGGCACAATGCAGTCAGGCAAGTGCCGTTCTCCTGGCAACCACCAAACACAGACACGTCCATCGGATTTCCAGACAGAGAAACATGATTTGCCATTCCAGAGAACACACTAGAGTTCATTGGCAATGTGCTTTACACTACTGCATCTGACACTTTGCATTGCACTTGGTGATGTAAGGCTTAAATGCAGCTGCTCGGCCATGGAAACCCATTCCATGAAGCTCTCTACACACTGTTGTGCTAATCTGCAGGGCACATGAAGTTTGGAGGTCTTTAGCTGTTGACTCTGCAGACAGTTGGCGACTTCTGCCCACTGTGCGCTTCAGCATGTGCTGACCCCGCTCTGTCTTTTTATGTGACCTACTATTTCTTGGCTGAGTTGCTGTTGATCCCAGTTGTTTCCACTTTGTTATAATACCACTAACAGCTGACTGTCAAAAGTGGCAACCTATGAGAGCAACCCATTCTTTCACAAATGTTTGTAGAAGCAGTCTGCATGCCTAGGCACTTGATTTTTTACACCTTTCCCATGGAAGTGATTGGAACACCTGAATCCAATGATTTTGGAGGGTGTCCAATACTTTTAGCAAAATAATGTGTGTATGTATATGTGTATATATATATATATATATATATATATATATATATTGTTACAGTAGGCAGGTGAAATCACCTGGTTGCATCCTGGATGGACGATACATTTGTCCGAGGTTCAGGCTTTATGGGGATTTGTCCCACTAGAGGGAAGTGCTGAGTCCTTCAGCACTGAGGTAATGAGCCCAGCTGAAGGTAGTGGGCTCATTAAGACCTGTATAAAACTTCCCAGAGTGCTTAGGGAGTTGCTTCAACCTGGAACCAGATCTGTGTCTGAACTGACTTGTAAGGACTTGGGGCTGTCATTACAAATAATGGAGGAAATACAAAATACTAGATGTAGTAGATTTTTTGTGGGGTGTATTCAATTTTGCATTTACTAATTTGAGTAAAACCAAAGAGTTTATAATCTAAGTTATATCATTAATCTTACTTTCATGTAATGAGCTAAGAAAATGTTCTATAAAACTCAGTTTTGTCAAAATTGTGGAAATTGTTGTTGTGTTCATTGTGATATTGATTCAAATCTTATTTTTCAAAAGGGGTGTGCTCATTTATGCTGAGCACTGTATAATGGGCATTGAGTCCATTGCCAATTACGTTAATCAGACCTTATCTTCTTTAATATGGGTCAAACATTTACATCATATAGAGTGAAGGAGTTGGGTAACCTTAACTCCCAGATATTTAGGATGAGAACACACTCACTGAAAGGGGAATTCCTCCAATTTTTGTACCAGGGATAGGGGGAGAGAAACACTGAGTATCTCAGGTTTACCATAGTTATTTTAAAATTAGACAAATCCCCATACTGACAAAGTGCACTTAACAAGTCTGAAAGAGCCAATGCTAGGTTGGAAGATTCAATTGGTGCCAGCTCTTTGCGCTAAATAAAAAATAATCCAGACAAGAATAAGTACCATGCATAAGTAAGTAGAATGTATAGTCCCTAACTGTTGGATGGACAAAATATAGCAAGTGTAGTTCTTTTTTAATTTTTTAAGATAGGAATAAACTATATGTGAGGTCCCCTCTTCAAAACATCAATCAAAGGTCATACAGTATGCAAAGTTAAGATCTCCACCTAGGATCAAAAGGCCCTTGCTATGTTCCAGCACCACAAAAAGCAAGTGTTTAAGAAATTTTAAGTGGTCCACATTTGGAAAATAAACATTCACTAGTGTCACTGGAGTATTACGAATGGAACCTTTAACCAGAATGTACCTGCTATTTTCATCGACTAAATGTGAGGACAATTTCCAAGGAACCGAACCATCAATGAGAATATTAACCCCTTTAGCCTTGGAGAAAGATGATAGGCAACTGGAAAATCTACTCATCAATTTGAGCACTTTATCTTTTTTTAAAATTTAGTTTCATGTAAAAAAAAAACAAAACAAAAACTATACTGCTCCCCATTTTTCCAAGGTCTAAAAGTAATATTGATATTTTTTCAGTAAAATTGAGACCTTTCACATTAAAGGAGATAAATGTGATCTAGGACCTTTAGGCAGATCTCATGGGGGCAGAATCTTCAGCGCACATCAAGGAAGGAAAAAATTAAAAACAACATTTCCAGGGATAGGAGGCTATTCCTCCTGTCCAATATTAAATAGGAAAATGTAAAAAAGAGTTCTTTATTCACACCTGGGATAGCAGGAATATCCTACAGTATGTGGGTTTAAAAACAGAAGTGAAGATGGAGGATCCTCTTCCAAGGGCAAAGAAAGTAGTGAAGATACAATATATGAGCAGGAGCAGAGCATGTATGCAAAGAGTAGTGCACAAAGGGCTGATATAACCAGAATCAAGAATACATTTTGCCGCTCATAATACACCTGATAAAAGAAAAAAAAAACATACTATATACTGATGCAAAAAATATAGGAGCATTCACCTCATACCCATTTTTTAGACCCAGCACTGATAAAGGAAGGAGAAACTCGAAGAAGTCAATCAAAGCAGTTTATTCCTAGAAAAAAGTATGGAGAACATACGTATTTGATACAACAGCTCATATGACATGATTTTTTGGTAAACAGCCTTTCAATCACAGAGATAAGGTGAGCAGTTGTTAATCACCTTCATTTGAATTTGATGCTGCTCACAAGCACGAAAAAGATATTTTATGGAAATTGTGCTTACACAAGAGAATTTGCTCCTATTTATTTACACGTGATGTTTAATGCACAATTTCTTGGGAATGATGAAATTTATCTAGGTATTTATTAGATAGCACCACACTATTTTTATCAATTTCCATGTTTTGTTTTTCCCATTTTAGGCACTACTTACTGTATCTATATATATATATATATATATATATATATATATATTCCCTTCTGTATTAGCTGTCCAACACTGCATGTCTGTGCATTGTGTCAAATTGACTTTTAATCTCAACCAAGGGTGTATGTGTCAGGGTGACAATACACTGGGATTCTGTCACCATGACACATGCATCTTTCATTGAGATTAAAAGTTGCTTTAGAAAATACTGCATGCAATGTTTTTATTTTCAAAAAGAGAATGGGAAAGGGCAAATGTTTTGCTTGGGGTGTGTCTATACTCCTCAGATTTACCAGGAAGATATCCTCAGGGAGACACTGAACTTGTCTTTGGTATTATGATGCCATTCTAAGACATGAAGGAGTAGGACTTCTTGATTATAAACTTTAAAGTTAGGGAAGGCCCTATTATCATCATGCTTAGACTTGGTCAGGACATCTAATGCAATGAAAACATGTTTGTGCCACCAAATTAAATATATGGATTTAAAAAATAAATTTAGTTGATTGGCAGTATACTCCACGACCTTAGAGTGTCATAATGTTAGTTGAGCAAAGAGTGATTATTTTGCGTGCAAATTTTAAATTCTGGACTAATTCCCATGTTTGTAAGAACTATTGCCACATGAAAGAGAGTGTGTTTTGATTGTGTTGGTTGGCTGATATAGGTAGAGAGATGTTTATTACCTCTAACTTGGTGATGCCTACTAAAAGCCTATCTAAAGATGTGTGGTGATGGTCCTGTCAGGGGGAGCTAAAGAGTCATTGATAATAGTGTGGTATTTAACTGGAAAGCTCCTAATTCTGCTCGGCTGGCTCCTGACTCTTAGCCCTTGCTCTGATGTGTGCCATCACACTGGTAATATTCAGGCCCCATTGAGAAGGAAATCAATTGTCCTGATGTCTGACACACCCTGTAATTGGCAACCTGCATCAGCTTAAGGTTATGTGTGTCTGTGATATTCTCACTGTTGGCACAGTAATTAACCACTTCAGCAGTATACCCCTCATGCACCAGAGATCTTTTTACATTTATGCAATGGGAAAAAAATGTAAATTGAAAACTTTGTTTTTCTCCAAAATTTTCTCCATATTGGTTAAAAAAAGTGTTCATCTGGATAAAAAAATATACATTTTTTACATTTACAAAAACATTAAAATACAATTCTGGTATCAAGATTTGCGAGTTTGGGGGGGTGGTGTTAAGGTGTTTGTGATGTTACACTTGAATTGTGGTTTGCTTGTCTCTAATTATTTTGTCCCTACCTCACTCTGTAGCTATGGAATGCTCTGTGTAGTTAGTCCCAAGCTTCTTTTCATTCTTTAGCCTCCATTCATCACATGTATTGTATTCTGCTGGAACTAAACAAACTATGATTTTTCGACCTACCTGAAGTTCATCTTTTATGATCTGCACAAGTTTTTGGATTCCAGATTCCTATGATCTGCAAGAGGTCATTTGGATCGAGTCACTGTCTGCCAAGCTACTGAGACTGTAGGTTAAGTTATCAAACCACAACTGGATCAGTTATAGAGATCACATATTCAGTGCTCATATTGCAGAGGTAAAGGTTTACCATATGCAAAAATGAAGAAAAACAAAAAAAATTAACTATTAATGGTTAAAAAAAAAATTAAAACAAAACATAAAAAACGGGAGAAGGGGACAGAGTTAATGATGGCTAACTAAGGGATATTAAGAGGTTAAGTGGTTTAAGTCATAAAACTGCTTTAACTGACATCATATGCAGCTCAAAGGTCACCCCTTTGATCTTCATATGAATGACCTACATATGAACGAAACAAAGTTAATACAAATTAAAAATAACATTTCTTGGTATTGCTGAAATATGCTTGCTAACATGGTTCTAATACTTTATTTTGATGGCAGCTGCTACTGCTGACTCAGCAAGTCCTGGCTGTCATTTTTACAGCCATAAATAGCCACTAAAAGTGGTGCTGAGACCGCAACCAGAGACACAGAATACGTGTGTGCTATGTATGCCCTGTGTCTTCAATTAGGTTTTATTTTGGGAGGTGTACATAACCAAACCATGCCTAACTTCAGCAATGTTTTAAGGTGTCTTATGTGTTAAATGTATGCTGTGAATAGGTTTGGCCATTATTTAAATGTACCTTGTTTAGGTCAAGATAATATTCGGCACTATGTAGCTATATTCACTTTTCAACATTTTGATGTCCTTTCTGAAATCCTAGTTTGGAAATTTGCTGTCACCTCACCCTAGACGTGCTACTGCTTACAGCAAATGTTCTTCAGTTGCTGTTTTATTACCTAGTCACACTCTTTCATCCACTGCACAGTGCCTCTGTGAAACAGGTCTCCCTGTTGATTTAACCCTGACACCCTTAATGTAATCCTGTATTCAAAAGCAGGTGTGGACTCCCTATCAAATTTCTGAGGCTAGAAGAATGGTATACACTGTGTGCACAATTATCAGGCAAACTGTATTTTTGAAGATTAATTTCATTATTAAACAACTACAGTGCTCTTGGTCAATCTATAATGTTAATAAACCTCAAACCTGAATATTTAATAAAGTAAAAGTGATGTTTTGGCTTTCGTAGGAGATTATCTATGTGTGCACAATTATTGGGCAACTATTGGTGTGCAGAATTATTATGCAATTAAATGAACATTTTCCCAACTCACTTGTGAGAATAATAACTCAAAATTAAAAAAAAAAATCAGTGACCCTTCTTTTCAATAACAGTCGTAAGCGTTCCATTCATGGAGTCTGTCAGTTTCTTGATCTGTTGACAATCAACTTTTTGTGCAGCCACAGCCTCCCAGACACTGTTCAGAGAAGTGTGCTGTTTTCCTTTACCGTAAATCTCCCGTTTAAGAAGGGCCCACAAGTTATCAATAGGGTTTAGGTCAGGTGAGGAATTCTTTCATTATTCTCTCATTTTTAAGGCCTTAACTGGCTAGCCACGCAGTGGAGTACTTCAATGCATGTGATGGAGCATTGTCTTATATAAATATCATGGTCTTCTTGAAAAATGCAGACTTTTTCCTGTACCGCTACTTCAAGAAAGTGTCTTCTAAAAACTGGCAGTAGGTTTGGGAGTTGATTTTGAATCCATCTTCAGCTTGAAAAGGTCCAAATAGCTCATCTTTAATAATACCAGCCCATACCAGTACCCCACTTCCACCTTTCTGGTGTCTGAGTTGAAGTGGAGCTCTGTGCCCATTACTGATAAAGCCAGGGGCCCATCCATCTGGTCCGTCAAAAGTCATTCTCATCTCACCAGACCATACATTTTTTAAAAAATATGTCTGCAGATATTTCTTGGTCTAGTCTTGACGTTTCAACTTATGTATCTTGTTCAGTGGTGGTCAGGTTTCAGCCTCCCTTACCTTGGCCATGTATCTGAGCACTGAACACCTTCTGGGCACCCCAGGAAGGTTGCAGTTCTGGAATATGACAGCACTGAAGGATAATGGGTTCCTGTTAGCTTCACGTTTGATTCTTCTGAAATTTTTAGCAGTTAATTTGTGTCTTTTTTTTTTTTTCCCAACACGTTTGTTCCCTTTTTTCTTGACCTTGTTGACTATTTGCAACAAAACATTTGATGGTTCTGTGATCATGCCTAAATATCCTCTGAAACACTTTTTACAGTTTTTGACTTTTCAGAGTCAGTTAAATCTCTTTTTTGGCCCATTTTACCTAATAAGCACACCTTGATATAGGGTGTTGATCTCCTTAAGCCACACCCTCCCTGATTACACAAATACACATCACCTGATATGCTTAAATCCAATAAGCATTCACATTTCTACAGCTTGGAGCTGGACAATATGCATAAAAATGATGATTTGGTCAAAATACTCACTTGGCTAATAATTGTGCACACAGTGCATGCTTAGGCACTGTCACCTGTGTGAAAGCATTCTACTGCTTCTATTCATAAATTATATGATAAAGGTAAACTTTATTGACTGTTTTCGGCCATTGATTTGTGCTAATGAATACCCGTTAGACAGCCAAAGTTCAGATTTTAAAGAGGAGCTCCAATCTCCTGTATATAAATTAAAAATCAGCAGCTACAAAAACTGTAGATGCTGACTTTTCATAAACAGCCACTTACCTGCCCCATGATACAGCAATGTTCAAACCCCAGCTGTTTTCGCCTCCTGTTATCTGTCCCCAGCGCCGCCATCTTAACTGTACAGTTTCACAGCCGGATGCCCACTGCTCATTTGCAAGCCATGCTTTGCACTGTGAACGGTCCCATAGTGTTCTGGGATTCTGTGACATGTCCCGGAAGACTGCAAGGAAGAGTGTTGAGGAGAATTTCCGCTTCCGTTCCATTTAACTAATAGAAGCAATTGACAAGGCCTTAATGTGGAACTTTCCCTTTTGGGTGGAGCTCCACTTTAAGTATAGGTCCATTTTAAGTGATTTCACGAATGTATTTCTCAATACTACATCATGGTCTGTATGCTGTATTCTTGTTTGTATTGGTTTCTTGTCTGTCTACCCAGAACATAGATAACAGCAATGTACAAGGTTAATATTAATGACATTCAACCAAGAAGGTCATCAATGGACACCTACATATTTCTAGACTACATATCTCAGTACAGGTTTTCTTTAACACATATGGATTGTCATCATCTGTGACAAAGTTTAGATCTGCATTCATACCCTTTACATAACATCCCCAAATGGCATGCAGCTGTTGTGGTAAATTGAGCAGATATAGGCGAGTAACTCCCTGTAAGTAGTGCTTTAGCACATAATCAGAAGTTGATTGTGCTTCTCGCTCGGGTGTTATTATATGTGGAAAATGCATGTGTTTCGTAATAGACTTTATCAGACCACTAATGCTTGGGCTAACCCTCAACTCAAGCATATGAAAACATAAAAATTAAAGAGCTCTTGTGCTTTATAATACAAATCTGACCATTTTCATCATACAGAAATGAAAGACTATGACAGCGTTTTATAAATAATAATCCTCCTTTTCTAATGTAAGCCTTTACCCTTGTAGCCACAACATAAGCTCAGATTTAACATAACTGTTCTACCGAGATGTGAGCGAGTCAGTCACAGATCAATCTCTGGGAAAGATTTCTTAATTCACAGTAAATCTGTATGGATTTATAGCTCAGTGCATCATAAAATTGAGTTGGGAATGTTTTTCAGTTAAAGAGAACTATATATGTTCTGTGTGTGCTTCTCAGACAGGAACATGTACTGAAAGGGGTGAGAGTTTTCTGCTTAGGAAGGGAAATAAGTATGCCTAACTCTCCAATGTGTAGCATCTTCCTAGATATCTAGGGGGAGCTAGAGTTGATTCTTTAGATAGGGGCTGAGTAACAGCCCAGGCGTAACAGTCAAAGCGGGGTCAAATTGTGGTCAGAGCTGAGAGGCTCTGCAGATCAGCTCTCTGAGACTTTCCCCTGCACTAGCACTTTGGCGAGAGTTCTAAAAGCAGTGGGCAGAGGTTAGGAGTGGCTGGTGTGCACTTTTGAGGGATACTGACCAATCCCCAGCAGGAGTCTTGACACGGGTAAGTACAGTCCTTAAAAGTGACAGAGCCTACACAGCAGGAGGAGAGTTTGGGTGGAAGATAGAGAAGTGAGGCTGGAGAGCAAGATCCTGGGAGGGAGCCCAGATGGGAAGGGGCTCACCTACAGGCAGGGAAGCTTGGAAGTAGGAAAGCTTGGGACTTCATCAGCCTCCAGAGGGAGGACCATCTATGCAGCAGGGAAGGAGCAGCCAAGCTAGAAGGCCTAGTAGCAGCCACCAATCCACCAGCAGCACAGGAGAAGGACTTAGTGAGTAAACCTATACCCCTTGGGCCAGTAAGGGGAAGGAGAACTTCAGTGGGAAACTAGATTAACTACTACCCGGGACTGTCTCACCCTTGTGGCAGATACTGGATCCCCTACCTAGGGATTCACTCAGAACATCTGGATTAGGTGAATCTGGGGTCTAGGGTGGTACTAAAGGAAATGCTGGCTATCTCTCAAGAAGATAATTTTTGCTGTAAAGACTTGTATATAATTCAGGAAGATTATCCTCTGTTGTCATTATTCTTGAGCATCCCATACACCACTTACCAAGGTCTAATTCCCCTAATAAAATGCAAAAAAACAAGCCCAAGGACTGGTTACTGTCTCCTGGATGCAAGTCTGGATGGGAAAATGCATGTTGCCTGGCTGTGTAGGACCCAATTCTCTAGCAACTCCTACGGGGTTAGTGCTACAAATGTATCATCTGCCAATGCTTCAGTGACATCACAAGCACCAAATTATACCTTTTAATACTTACAGTGTGCCATACGCATTATGATTTGATTATATGTCAGTACAAACATATTTAGGTTTACTAAAACTACGTGAGAGTGTACTTACACAATGGGGGAAATATACTGAAACTGGAGCATGCAAAATCTGGTGCAGCTCAGCATAGAGGCCAATCAGCTTCCATGTTTTATTGTCAAAGCTTAATTGTACAAGCTGAATTTAGAAGCAGATTGGCTACCATGCACAGCTGTACCAGGTCCACTGTACCAGTGGAGTGCTCCAGTTTGAGTAAATCTCCTCTAATGTATTTAACTTAAAAGATAAGTTCACCTTTTAACAAAAAAATAATAAATGCACATTTTTTGCAGGTAAAAAAATGTGCGTTTATCATTTTTTGTTTCTGGAGCCTCTAAAGCATTGCATGAGGGATCAACAGATCGCTAGTGCCATGCAGGTCTCCCTCTGACCTGTCAGTAACTGCTTTCTCATACATCCCGTATGGGCAAGCAGATACTGACAGGAAGGCTCAATGAACTACCACGGCGCTGTGGAGCGCCACAGTAGTTTATTGAAAACTACAGCCACAAAGGATGTCGGTACTCGTAGTTTTCCCATTCGCATAGTACTGTGAATGAGTGTTTTTTTTTTTTTTAAATTGTGGCAGCTAGCAGGGAGAAAACCCCCTGCTAGCTGTCACAGTGGGGATCGGGGAGTACAGGGGCCGGTCCAATCGTAACATGTTTCATGTTACACCCTCAATATGGGTGTAACATGTAGCATGTTACAAAAGGTGAACTTATGCTTTAAATCTAGTACCGCAAGATCTCCATCTTGGTAGAGACAGGGCTTTATTGTACTTGTGAGAGCCTCCAGCTAGTGAGTAGAGAACAGCAAAGTGGAAACATCACCAAATTTTACTACAAATCTCCTGAGACTAGCATTCAGTGGCAGCAGATTTCACAGCTAGGATACCGAGTATAACTGCATTGCTATTTTGCAAGAGGAAAACACAGACACAACAGAAAAGGCATAGATATTTAGCATTACCCCCTTAAGGGTTGCTTAGTAAATTATTTTGGGTTCCGTGTCAATCTGAACCTCTTGTGGCGAACCCAACCTCTGATGACACCACTGTGCTCCTGTGACCAAAGTAAATCACAACTGTAAAAGGGACTCACACACAAGTTAGTGTAAACCAATGCGAAATTAATGTTGGAATTAAAGGTAACTTGGTCAGGAAGAACAAAATGACATTGATATATAGAGCAAATATAATCATTCTTGGTAATTGTGAGCAAAAGTAACGACATTCACCATAAAGCAACAACAACTGTTAGCAGGCCTGCTTTTAGAAATAATCCACTGCCTCCAGTCTGAGAGGACTGCTGAATCCCCAGTGAGCAGAAAACAACTATTATTATTATTATTATACAGGATTTATATAGCGCCAACAGTTTGCTCAGTGCTTTACAATATAACGGGAGACAATACAGCAACAATACAGTTCAATTCATGAGGGATAGGAGGGCCCTGCTCCTCGGAGCTTACAATCTAGGAGGGAGGGGCTAGTGGTACAAAAGGTAGTAACTGTGGGGGATGGACTGGTAGGAAGAGTAGAAGATTTCATTATTAGCTGAGGGCAGGATAGGCTTCCCTGAAGAGATAGGTTTTCAGAGATCGCCTAAAAGTGAGCAGAGTAGGCGATAGTCTGATAAATTGGGGTAGAGAATTCCAGAGGATGGGGGAAGCTCTGGAGAAGTCCTGGAGACAAGCATGGGAGGAGGAGACAAGGGAGCTAGAGAGCAGGAGGTCTTGCAAGGAGTGGAGAGTACGGTATGGGTGATATTTGGCGATAAGATTGGTGATTTAATTTGGGGCAGAGTTATAAATGGTTTTATATGTTATTGTTAATGTTTTGAATTGTATCCGCTGGGCAATGGGAAGCCAGTGGAGGGATTGGCAGAGAGGGGTGGCTGATACAGAACGGTTAGTAAGGTGAATGAGTCTGGCAGCAGCATTCATGACAGACTGAAGAGGGGATAGCCTGAGATTAGGTAACAATGAGATGACCCCCAAAACAAGAATGGTTTTACAGATGGAAGCCACTGACATTTTTTCCTTACTCATCTTTTCTGGCACTTTTTCACTAGTTTGCATTTGGCTAGGGTCAGAATCATTACTGATATCATTAGGCGATACCTGGACCCTACGGAGGTTGCACAGGCAGTCCAACTCCTCCAGGATGGCACATCAATACGTGCCATTGCCAGAAGGTTTGCTGTGTCTCCCAGCACAGTCTCAAAGCATGGAGGAGATTCCAGCAGACAGGTAGTTACTCTATTAGAGCTATACAGGGCCATAGAAGGTCCTTAAACCATCAGCAGGACCGGTATTTGCTCCTTTGTGTAAGGGGGACCAGGATGAGTACCATCTCTATGCTGATGACACACAAATCTATCTTTCTACTCCTCACCTTACCCCTTCAGTCTCCTCTCGCATTACTAACCTACTAAGTGACATATCGGCATGGATGTCACTCCATTTCCTCAAACTCAATCTTTCCAAAACTGAACTCTTAGTATTCTCCCCACCCACAGAGTTCTCAGGGAAGGGAGTCCAGAGGTGCAGTATCCAACCGGATGATCCAGAGGGAACCCCATAAAGGATAGAAGTACCCAGAGGGAAGCCCAGAGATGGTAGATGTACCCATAAGATGATTCCACTGAACCATGGAGATGATACATGTTTCTATATGCATATTGGAATTATGCATCTGGTGAGTGTATAATTCGAATATTTGATCACCGGAAGACGCACAGTGGATCACATATGTCATTTATATACATAGACTTTGACACTTTAGCACTAAGTGGTCACTTTATGTATATGCACTACTGTCACTTTTAGTTACCTTTTCCAGTATTAGTGGGATTACATGCTTATTAAGACTGTGCTTGGACCCATTGTCAGACCCTATACTGGTGCAATGGGTTCTGGATTTCTCCTGGTGTACGACAATGCCTGACTTCATGTGGCAAGAGTATGCAGGCAGTTCCTGGAGAATAAAGGAATCGATACCATTGAATGGCCTTCATGCTCGCTTGATATAAATCCAATAAAACACATCTGGGATATCATGTTTCAGTCTATCCGACGCCGCCAGGTTGCACCTCAGACTCTCCAGGAGCTCAGTGATGCCCTGGTTCAGATTTGGGAGGAAATACCCCAGGACACCATCCGTTGTCTCATTAGAAGCATGCCCGACGTTGTCAGGTAAGCATACAAACTACTGGATACCATTTTGAGTTGCTGCAATGAAATTTCAGCAAAATGAACTAGCCTGCTGCATCATTATTTTCACTTTGATGGAGGTCACACATTCCTATCCTTAAAAGGGAACAAAGGACACTCCCATTGTGCAGTATGTACTGATATAAAAATTTATTAAGAAGCAGTAATACACTCACATATAGTACAGTAAATGAATAAAATGCCATATATCATCAGATGCAGGTTTCACTTGTCAGCTGAACTCACTATTCATGTCTGCCCAGAGCCACATGTGAGTGTATTACTTCTTCTTAATAAATTTGAAACAGACCTGTCACTCTGTTTCCCTGAGCTGAAAGCTTCCTTGTTTTGGTAAGAGATGCCTACTATGGGGAAAGTA
This sequence comes from Staurois parvus, assembly GCF_062004578.1. Classification (NCBI taxonomy): domain Eukaryota; kingdom Metazoa; phylum Chordata; class Amphibia; order Anura; family Ranidae; genus Staurois; species Staurois parvus. The sequence continues at coordinate 2,317,976 of NW_028318157.1, forward strand.
CCCACAATTCTTGTCTGGTTGAATGGAGCAGGTCGTGGGTACTGATGTTTTCCTTTTGTATTCCCCATTTTGCTTCAGATGGTGCCATACACGTGTGGCATTTCTAGATGGTGCCAGCTTTTCCTGCTACTATACTATGGTATTTTGCAAAAGGTTTCTACCTCCCCTGAAGGAGATCACCATCATCAATCATGGCCTTTCTGCGTGTTTTACTATCATCCAAGCTCTGGCAGCCACTTGGGGGTGGGAGCCAGCATCCATACTAAAAATAGGTATACACTGATGACCCTACTTGAAATGAGCAGGCACTGTGTTCCTTTTATGAATGGGCAGGCTTGTTACCTAGAGCATAGTCAATAGAAACCACCTCCTGCACTCCAATGTGGTGTTCAAAGTCTAATAAGTTTCTACTCTTCCAGTCCTGACTAAATGGCACCACCACGCTTTGCTGCCGTCTTAGGATTGAGGGTATCCCATGATGTATACTTGTACAGCACTAAAAAAACAAGAAACAGAGGGAAAACCAGTTTAGTGCATTGCCTTCATTACCATAAATCCCTTCATATACGATTTATTAATTCATAAAATAAAATAAAATGTTTTACTCATAAACAGATTAAATTAACAAGTATATCAATTAAATCAAAGCTACGCCCACTAAACCTGCAGCACTTAATCAACAACACATGCCCGCTTCTGCAGGCACCCCTGCTGCTTCGTCTTGTCTTTATTTGAAAAAACATGGTCTTTGGCTCTGATGAAGAGGGGCATTCCACTTGAAATGTGTTAGACACTTTGGAGCTGGAAGGATTCTTCCCATACTATCAATTAAGTGCTGCAGATTTGGCGGTCATGGCTTTGATGTCACTGATATGCTTGTTAATCTAATTTGTGAGTATAATATTTGCTTTTATGAATTATTAAATGGTATATGAAGTTAATGCACTAGGCTGGTGCACCCTCTTTTTGTTGTTTTGTTTTTAGCTTTGTTACCTGGAGCATCTTGAGGGCCTGGACACCCCTGACTGGAGAATTATAAAAACGTCCTCTCTGTGCCTCAGACTCTACCTGCTGTACTGTAGTCTTTGGTTACTGATGCACCTGTACCTAAGGTTGACCTGCAATGCTGCTTCTCTCTATGGCCTAAATTTGACAGCCTGAGACGCTGTCTCCTGCCGAGCCCATCCTTTTCTTCAGGTATTTTTATCTGTCACATGTAGTCCCCTTCCCATATTTCCCAGGATTTGGGCCAATTGGGTCAATTTGCAAGTTTGCTAACTTGAATGTTGGAGCCTTTACATACCCCTTCACATTTCACTGCACTGCGGTATCAATATCTGTCAGCCTGGAACCCTAATATCCTCTAAACCTTTGATTTTTACTCTTGTTGCTGTTGTGTGTCCCACCTTATTAATTTGGTGAGATTCTTATGGCTTCTACTAGTATTGCTCCCTGCCTGGGATCCTTTAGAAGCCCTCAGACAACTGACTCCTCTCTGATGAACTCACTCCTTCCTGGTGTCCTGACTGGGGGCTGAGAGACTCCAGACATTGCATTATCCAATACCATTTGAGGAATCCAACTGTTGATTGTGCTGCCACCTTATCGAGTTATGTGATTCCTGGGGAGGCTACACTAGTGCTTACAGATCCAAGATCGTTACTGCCATGAGGCTAGTATCAATCATTAGGAAATTATTTAAATTTAAGAATCCTGGAGCTTATGCTGGTACTCGGTATCTGTTGGTGGATGTCTCCATCCTAATTCCCACATAAGTCCTTTTCAGCACACATGTCAAATATCTTTGGTTTATGGGTTGGTGGATGTCTCCATCCTAATTCCTGCATAAGTCTTTTTCAGCACACATATCAAATACCTTTTGTTTATAGCATTGGGCTGTGGAGCAGGCATGTTTCTGTGCATGGCCTTCATAGGACAGTGTCTCCTCGGACTTGTCTTGGACACCTTCAGTAATGATGTCAATGGGAGTACCTTCTCAATGGGAATACCTTCTCCTCTTTTGGAAGTCCAGAAGATTTTCTTTTCTTTTTCTGAGCTGTTATACTCAGAGGCCAGACCTAAGTTTGTGGTCCAATTTAACACAAAGCCCATCTCTTTAAATTCTTAAATTCTAGCCTGCAGACAAGTCCTCGCCATGGAGGGACACTGTCACTCTTAGTGGGTTCTATTCACTTTCATGGACATCTAGTCCAGAAGCCTCTTGGATGCCTGGTTGTAGAACCTGATTTTTTGGGGCTACTAAGTAGAATTCCACTTTTTGCTCATTCCCCATTCACTCCTTTATGCCTCCTTGCGCTGACTAGTGGATCCCCAGGCCACTCCAGCAGATCTGTGGATTGAAGAGTTGTTGCCCATGTCCCTATGGTAGAGAGGTGTTTAGGGTTTTTTGCCTTAGCATTTCCCTTGACCTAAACCAAAGGGGGGCATCTGCCCCACCCTGTATTTGCAGGCCTGCATATTTTCTCTTGGGCCCAGAATTCTGCATCAGGTCTGTCATACATTCTTTTTTAGCAGGGACTGTTTCTTGTTCCTGTGAACTTCAAAGGTGCATACTTGGATGTCATCTGTCTAGCGCATCAATGCTATCTCTGTTTTGCTGTGGTCCCTCTGCACTACCATCGCTATTTTTTTTTTATTTTTGTAAAAAAAAAAAAGTTGTGGTTGTGTTAAGTAAACATACACCAAATATATCAGGTCTAAAGTTATGTACACTTGTAAAGTGACAAAAAACTGCAGTACCCATAATTGTCGATTTAGACAATAATTTCAAAATTTTTAGAGCTCATCAGTTTAGAGTTAACTGTAAATGATGACACAGAAATTATTGCTCTTACTCACACCTATGGAATGCATTTGTGTTTGAACTCAATCAGCTTCAATTCAGTATGGAGGCAATATTAGGGGTCTAATAGAACTCTGATGTCTCCATAGAGAAACATGTCACTTGCACTATGTTATCATGTGGTAGGAATGAAATTCAGTATAAAAAAAAAAGAAACATTTTAGAAAACTAATGCTCAATTAAAAAAAAAAAAAAAACAAAGAAACCAAAAACATTAAAAGCCCTGCACCCCTACATACATACAGACTGTGCATAGTAAGCTTCTTCCTCAGCCAGAGATTGACAGCTCTAAACCAGGAAGTGTGTTCCGAGTACTTTCAGGTTTATACTACCCAGGGAAGATCAACAAACGGACGCTAGGAATGAATGTTTGCAGATCTCCTGCCGCTCTCCATCTTGACACCCACAATGGAGGTTTGGGGAACCTAGGAGGGATAGGGGAGCCTGGGACATATGAGGGGGCATGGGGGATTTGTTCCTAGCAGTGTGGTCACATGTATTGCCCCTTTAAGAAAAAACACAAAAAAGTGGGGTTCCCCCTAATTGCCAGAAAGGACCCTAATTCTGACATGCAGCCTGCGTAGTCAGGAATTGGAGGGAATTGAGTGTGTGCCCCAGCCGCTCCACCTCCTGAACCAGAATAGGCCACATGCTTTCAACATTTGGAGGGTACCTTGCAAAGAGGGGGTGGTGGCATAGTTCCCCCCTCCCCCTTGCAAAGCACTTTTCTCCCCAATGTGGAGGGGACAAGGGCTTCCTCCGAAACATCCTGTCTCTAAAGACATTTGTGGGGAGCAGTGTTTCAGAATTTAAAAGCCCCTTTGAGAATAAGGAGGTCCCAGATCCATCCCCCATCCATAGATGAATGAGTACGGTGTAACTGATTCACAAATTATTTGCAGAGAGAGGAATTGTTTGGATCTGGTACCAGAGCAAGCCACCAATTCATGAATAACTATTTTTCACAAATTATGTAAAAGGCAAACAAAAACACAATGAACAAGTAATTTTTTTTTTTTTTAAAGTAAAAAATAAAACAGTGTCTCCTGATGTATATCCAATATTAATCCTGCTGTTCAGTGATGTAAATCCTCACCAATCATTGTGACCCTCCCCCATACAATGTTGACCCAACAACCCATTGCTCAACAATGTTCACTCATTGCCCTCCTGCCACAAAATGACAGATCCCTGGCTGGATGCTGGATATAAACAAACTGGTCAAAGATGCTGCTATACTGTGAACAGGGTTTCGGTTCGACCCAGACCCAAAGTTCATCTCTAGTAACACAACAGGAGCACAATTAGCAATCAGTTTTTTTTCCCATAGCAGGAAAAAGAAAGAACAACTGAAATAATATTGACATATTAAAATGTACATGCCATTTTAGTGATTGAATTTAGATCTACTTTAAGCTGAATTGAAAAAGAAAATAAGGTGCACTGAAAGCCTGTAACACAGTACTGGCATCCAAAAGGCCAGATGTAATGCAGCACTGCGATCTAGTGAGTGATATCTCACTGGACCTATAGAGGTGAATATAAGACTTGGAGGGGGCTGGGGTCAAATGTACAGATAAGATACTCCTGACTACAACGTTTATGTATGGTGATAAATGTAGATTGAAAATATCATTGCATTAATGGAAGTTTTGAAGTAAAATATGCAATTTTGGAAGTAACTGTTTCTTTATGGCTCTGCAAGTTTACAGCAATATTGGGCACAAAAACAAAACAATGTTCTCATTATGGATTTGATAATCTAACTTTTCTGTGGGCGTCAAACTGCATTAGCTCTTGTAATTATATATAAAAGGACACATTTCCTTCTTTGTTGATTTTGCATGTACTTTTTTCCAGCCAAATTTGATAATTGTATACAGTTTCTTGTAGAACAGAAGAAAGATAATGAGAGTTTTTCTCCTTTCTTCTCTCATCCTTCTAGTTAGCTGGAATGGCCAGGATGTGTAAATTCACAGGATTGTGATGAAGTGTCAGAGTCATTAAAATGCAATTTCTTCTTTGATTTCTTTCAGTCTTTTACAATTATTAAAAGGAAACACCTGCTCGGCAATATGTTGTAAGTCGTGTTGGCAGTCATTAAATCACAAAGCACTTAGAAATCCTGAACACTTATCATATTCCTCAAGTAAGCAGTGTGAGCTATATTATGTCCAACTCATTTGGACGCAGACAAGCTCATTGGAATGCAGTCTCACCTATTCCAATCTATTTCTTCCGCAACTCAAGCCAACACTTACTGATTGAAGTCAAAGTTCCCACATTAAAGTAGCCACATTTGAGCCAATCTCCCGGCGTTCATTTGGATTTTTATTGCCACATTATTTGAAATATTAGAAGTGTTTAACTTAATTATAGTTTGCTTACAGCACCATGTGTGCTTGTTTCTTTTCTGAAGGTCAGTAATTATTTGCAAACAATTTTGTATATTTTGCAACTGTAGTTACAGTATGTGTTATCGTTTTAGCGTTTACAAGGTAGCAAGGTATATGATGAGTGTTTGAAATGTATTCATGTGAAAGGCCTTTCTTAAGAAAAAAAGGTGGTTGTGTACAGAGTTTAGTAGCTCAAGTTCAAATGTACACTGGATGAGTCAGCGTAGCAAACTCCCTGTTCATAGGAGATCATATATTATTCAGTTGGAATGGGACAGTTAGTTTGGAAGCGAACAGTCTTCACTGTGCTCTAAAGTTTACCATAAACCTGTAAAGTACCTGTAGAAAGGTTAATACAGAGTGGAGCTTTGGCTGGGAGTTGAGGTGTAAGCTTAGTCAGGCAGGCTGAGTCTTGACAGCAAGGTACAAAGTAGAAATCTGGAAGTGTGGTTGAAGACAGGCAGGGTCGTACACAGACTGGCAGAGTAATACACAATTGTCAGGCAAAGAGAGTAGTTGAGAAAACAGTCAAAAGCCCAAAGATCTAGTAGCTCAGCAGTTCATCAGGAAAGCACACACCCAGGGAACAAATCCATACAAATGGGCACAGAACACAGGAATTCTTGCTATTTACAAGATAATCTGATTAGAGATTTACTGCAGCTGGAAGGCAGGTGGAGCTAAAGAATCCTCGGGGTAAAAACACCAAGCAGAGTATATGCTCCAGAGTCTCAAGTCCTCTGGTGGCAGAGTGGACAGTGCTGCAACACAGAACCAGAAGGTCCCCTAGTTCTCTGGTTCTGTGGCTATCTCTTTAAAGAAGCTAAAATGGTATGAATTTTGAAAATGCGAAATGCTTAATCTGGATTTTCTTGGCCATTAGGGTTTCAAAAAAAGCAACACCCAGCCTAAAAATTCTGTGTGTTAAAATATAAATGTTATTTGGTAAAAGCAGGTTAGCCTAACATAAGGACTGTTTTCCTCTAGCCATGTTTTAAAGTAAATAACAGACCTCATTCTTAGAAAGCTAGGTATTGGGCTGGTGTAATGAGCCTTTGACATCAATGATCTCTGTATCCCTTAGCTGGAACAAGTATGGCAATCAGAAAAGTTGGAGAAAATTGAGAAGTCCTTATTTGTATACTTGTTCAAGATCATTGAATGAAAGTTCTAATGCAAGAAAGTCAGCATGATGGTCAGGCATCTGATATTTTTAGAAAGAAAGGTCGGTAATGGCAGGCTTCAAGATTCTTTTATGACAAATTTCCTTTAAAGCAAAACATAATTTTTTGGAAAAAATGCTAATAGGTAGTTTTTTTGTATGGAAGAATAGACTCTGTGGAGTTGATTTACTAAAGCACCTTGTCTGCAAATGGTCACAATCCCATAAATAACTGTTCTCTGCTGTTCACCTGGTTCTAGGAGGTGAACTCATTTAGACGGTCACTAAGTTTTGTGACCATTAGTAAATTCCGAATCGTTACTAGTTGTGGACTGAGGGCTTTAGTAAATCTCTTCTCTGTCTAGTAGGCAATCATTTTAATGACATGATCTCAAGCAATTTATACTTCCTATACATAAGTTGAACATTTTAAAGAATAACTGCTTTAAAGCAATTATAAATTTGTTTGTGTAAATTATTAGTCCATAAACAGATTCAAATGTGATAGTTCAATCAAATAATGAAATAAATATAAGGTGCTTGAATGGTGAAAATCAATAAAGTGCTTGAATGGTGAAAAATCAATACGATGTGCTCTGGATAAATGAAGTCTTTTTAAAAAAACACAGTGCTCCATCTTGACTCAGTGTTCCTCCACCTAAAAATATATACGGATGCCCACTCACCACCTACCGTAGAACCAGAAAATTAATACAGGTCAATCATGCATGGTAATTCCAAACAGATGTTCTAGATGGCAGCAGAGAGCTGAATACAGGCACCCCTTCAATGACAGTATAAACGGGACTCTTCTCAGCTTAGCTCCACATATAGAAAGAACAGAGGACATCTCCCATAGTGTAATTGGTGGCGTAACGCATGGGGATGGAGTCTAGAGTTATCATTGCCTCCTTTTTATGGAGCTGGAGTAAATTCCAGATCGATCTGTCACTGCTTCTATCATGTGAGTGACACTTTGGAACTATTTTATGTGAAATTAAAACAGCGTTACACTATGGGAGATGTCTTCTGTTCTTTCTATGCTCTGAGACGAGTCCCGTTTATACTGTCATTGAAGGGGTGCCTGTCATCAGCTCTCTGCTGCCATCTAGAACACCTTTTTGGAATTACCATGCATGATTGACCTGTATTAATTTATGGGTCCACGGAAGGAGGTGAGCGGCCATCCATACAATCACAGCACCCTGTACCATTGACCAGCTCAAGCCAATCACTATCTTGAGCTGTCAAAAACGGACAGTTCATGAATTAGGTTCATGACAGCAAGCTTTGCATTGCAGGATAAATTATCTTTATTCCTCCTGCAAAGCAAAGTGTTAAAAAAAATCCCTGATCAACATTGTACTATTCTGATAAAGGTATTTAAAAAATAAAATAAAAAAGTTATTAAATAAATAAAAAATAATGTATTGAGAATTATTTAAAAAAAAAAAAATTTTTTAACTACTTGCCAACCACTTACCTGCATTTTGAGGGCAAGCAAAACGATATAATCTTATGTCGCTTTCTATTTTGGGGTGTGAATGCACCTGCCCCCCACTCTTTCAGTCCAGGGAGAGAAGAAAGAACACCGCACCGAGTAAAAGCACTACATTTTACACACACACGTTAGATTAGCACATTTAACCCTTTGATCGCCCCTATTAACCATTTGATCGCCCTTTCACCCAGCCAGTGCCATTAGTACAGTGTCAGTATATAGAATTTTTTACTGATCACCGTATTCCTGCCACTAGCAACATCAGACAGTGTCAGGGTCTGTAAGCTCCTCTTCCAACCATGGTCAGCTAGTGTTAGATTGCCCGCACAATATCGCACTCGCACTATTGGTCCCTGATCACCGCCATTACTAGTATAGTGTTTCTACGGATCAATATAATGATCATAAACAGAACAATACTAGTGCCTGCTTTGTATACTGTCCCCAAAAACGCAGTGTTAGCAGGATCGGCCCCGTTCGCTGCCAGCACTAGCGTTTAGCCCTTCCATTGTTTTTCACGGAAGATTTGTACCAATTGATTATAGGCCAAGGCAATTTATACACACAACAATACATAGCCACTGTCACGTACCTGGATAGCCTGACGTGAAGAGGCAGGCCTCCCATACAACTCCGACTCAAGGGCCGCTGATGGTGAGACAGCGGCCGCAGGGGCACGGTAGGGTATGAATGCCTGTGATCAGTCCAGTAATAGCTGGTAAGAAGATGACCTTCAGGCTGGAGGCAGGAAGCAGGATTCTGATGCAGCCATGCTAGATGGATGGATACCCGAGAGCAGCGTACTGAGGATGCAGGGTCAGACAAGCTGGGTTAGGTATTGGTCAGGCAGATCAGGCTTAAAGCGGCAGGAGGAAGAGTAGTCATGTTACAGGCCAGGTCAGCAGTGGAAGATCAATTAGACAGGAACAGAGACAGAAGAGTAAATCCAAGGCAAGCCAGAGGTCAGGGCAGATATCAGTCAAGCGGAGTGAGGAACAAGCTGGTTCGGTATCATAAGACAATCACAGGATTCAGGGAACACAAGCAGGGATAAGACCATACGGCAATGGGACAACTACTGCAGCCAGTTTAAATAGCCCTTTTGGCGCCAGCGTTAGTGACAGGCGCGTGAGTGCACGTGAGCACCCGCACATCTGTTTGGCTCATAAGAACTCTGCGCATATTTGTGCCCAGCGGATCTTCACCTGCACTATGGGCAGGCCTTTCCTGACGGCCGCCCTCCCAAATTCAGCTTTTGACAGACAATTCGCATTGAAACCTATCACTGTTTCTGAATTTAAAACTTTTTTGGGCCTAACCCTCAACATGGGCATTACAGAAAAGAATGAATTTCAGTCATATTGGTCCACAGAGCCGATTCATCATATGATCATGTAGCTACAGGCATCATCCTGGTATAGTTTTTTTCAGCTGGCAGTTGGCTTTCATATAAAGGCAATCCTAGTGGCCAATTAGCTGCTGAATCATTTTTACAAGCAGTGGGAAGGGACATCCCTCCCCTCCCCCTCCTGCTGCCTTAGTTTTCTTGGGCTGTCCTGTCCCACCGGGAAATCTGAGAACAGAGCCGGCAGTTCCGCTAGCTGATCAGAGACCAGACTTCACCGGACTTTAACAGCACCATTTTTAAATTTGGAAAGCATCTGATCACCCCAATCTTGGAGTGATCAGATGCTTTGTGCAGAGGAGATACCTAGAGTTTAATAGAACCCAGATTTTTCAGAAAAGAATACCTGCCTATTGCTATTACAGAAGATATTTACATTCCCTGTGATAACAATAAAAGTGATAAAAAAAAAATTAAAAAAGAAAAAAAAATCACCCCTGCCCTTCTCCCTTCCCGTGCTTGTGCACAAAGGCAAATGCAAGCATTGATTCCGTGTAAACAGTGATTTAGGATCAATTCACGTATACACTATACTTTGTGAGAATATTGGTGTGTACACTTTAGTTATCACTTTAGATCCCTTAGTGGATTGCTATTCACCTTTTTCACAATAGGATCCCTAGTGAATCAGGTCACTTCTATACACTAATAGTATTTTTTGGATCTCATTTGAATCAGGTCACGTTTTATAATATTTTTTTACTATTTTTCACTTCAGATTTTATTTTATATATATATATATATATATATATATATATATATATATTTATGCAATGGCATTTATTTATGAATATTATATAATTTGGGTAGCGCTACATCATTTATTTCAGTTTTGTCCATTGATCATTAGGTATGTGATTAGATGTTAGCAGCTTCTTCCTTTTTGTTTAGTGGTGTTTTCATTTGAATTATCACTATTTAGTTAGGAGCGCAGGAGGTTTACACCAACACTAAGCTACTATCCTGCCCTTAACATTAAGTAGAATATATAGTAGTACCATGATTCAAGCTATTAAAAAATTCAAGCATTAAAAAATATTTGTGTGCCAGTTTGTTCTGCCTTTTTGTGTTTCCTTCCTCACTTCAAAGACACGCTGGTAGTTGTTTTGGCTCCTGTCTAAATTGTCCCCAGTATATGAATGTGAGTTAGGGACTTTAGATTATAAGCTCCTAGAAGGCAGGGCCTGATGTGAATGGAAAATATATATGTAAAGTGCTGTGCAGGGGCGGACTGACAACTTATGGGGCCCCCGGGCAATAGGGGATCATAGGGCCCCTGTGTCCTTGCCCACACTCAAAAAAGCCTATAAAAAAGGTACCAGGGGCATTTCATAGGGCCCCCTACTGACCCTGGGCCCTCGGGCAGTGCCCGAGTGCTCGAATGGTCAGTCCACCCCTGGTGCTGTGTAAATTGACAGGGCTATAAATGTACCTGAACTTGCTCTTTCACCCCTCTTTCCTGTCCTGCAGGACTGTATGCTCAGATAATTGTGTGTTAGTGATTTTGGGTGGGAAGCCACACCTTTTTTTTCTTTTTTTGCTCATTGTGATCCCCTTCAAATCATGACAGTTATATCTCTTATTATGTGACAAATATTTTTAAATGTCTAATTCGATTTTTTTTTTAGAATATCTACTTATAATTATGTATCTTGAATCATGGTACTACTATACAGTATATTCTACTCACAAAAATTACAAGTGACCCCATAGGATTTTGAACCCCTGGCACTCCCTTTTTTAGTTAACCTAAGTTAATTAAAAACATTAAAAAGCAATACATTTTATATTATTAACTATGAACAAGCCAAAGCCCAGTTACCAAGACTCAAGCTAAATGTAAACTGCCCATTAAATACCCTTTGAGGACCAAGGGACGTATTTGTCCCATGTTTTTAATTGCCTGTATCATCTGATTAAGAACTTAAAATACTTTTTTTTTTTGGTTTGAGTCAATATTAGTTCTTATCAACAAATGGATCTAGCTTTTTGCCAATTATTTCATGAAATGGCTTAGTTACAGCAACTGAAGTGTACGAATTTTAAAAACAAAAAATTTATTCTTTTGGCGTTCCGTAATCTTATGGTCCTCAAAGGGTTAATGTATTTACTCACACTATCCACCCAAAATCCTTTAATAGCTGCGATTTGGGGAGGGGAGGCGAGAAAGCTCAGTTTGAAAATATTAAAAGGCGAATTGGAACTCCAGGTTTTCCCTCCAAAAGTCCAGGGCCAATCACCAGTTAATAAGAAACTAGCCTGGTGACAGCTGATAAGAAAAACTCTGTCTGGAGACAGCCAACAAGGGGGGACCTGTAACAGACAAAATTGAGAGTCAGAAAACTGACAAAGTACAAAATCCCTAGCAACAGCTTTAATTAACTTCGGTTAACTAAATAAAGGTTCAAAATCCTCTGGGTCATTTTTGTAATTTTGTAATTTTTGTGGCCCTAACAGACTACAGCCAGCTACTGATTTCAGCCAGCACCAATGCTTCCACTTTACTGGTCAAAGCCGGTACCAGGATTTCCAGTTTACTAAACCCAGCTAGCCCAAAAGTGTTGTTGTCTGCAGCCCATACCATTTTTCACCATGAGGTGTCTGCTTTCCAAAATGTGGTCATTTTGTGCGTGTTTTTACCATTCTGGCATTTCAGGGCCTTCAAGAAAGTGATAGGTAGTCAGGAAATCATATGCAAAATTTATGTTCCCTGGAGCCTGTGCCAATCTATGCAAATAGGCAGCAAAAAAGTCTCACCAATGTGATATCCCCATACTCAGGAGGAGAAATTGAATGTGCTCTGTAGGGCAATTGTACGTATGCCCATAATGTGTATGGGACAAAATCTTAATAATTCACAATACAATGAAATCAAAAAATAACATCTCATTTATAAATTGTGGCAAACAAATAGATCTTCAAAATAATCTCCATGCTATGATCAGATACCTTGGCATGTCTGCTTTCCAAGAAATCTTTATTTTTAGGTGTTTGTACTGGCAATTTAGGACCTCAAGAAATGTGAACATCAGGATTTATAAATGTAATATATATATATATATATATATATATACACCATAATTCATAGACTCTGTGATTTTCACTCAACTAAATATTCACTTAATTGCAGTTGCTTATTTTTTTCCCTAAATGAATGTAGCAGAATACTTTCTGCCCTCATTTTATTAAGAGATTTTTTTTTGTTTGATATGTTTTATAACAGGAAGTAAGGTAAAAAGAATACTGGTTATTAAATACCTCAAATTGTATATTTGTCTAAAATATACACTATATTGCCAAAAGTATTGAGATGCCTTCCTTTACATGCGCATGAACTTTATTGGCATCCCAGTCTTAGTCCCTAGGGATCAATATTGAGTTGGCCCACCCTTTGCAGCTATAACAGCTTCAACTCTTCTGGGAAGGCTGTCCACAAGGTTTAGGAGTGTGTCTACGGGAATGTTTGACCATTCTTCCAGAAGCACATTTGTTAGGTCAGGCACTGATGTCGAACGAGAACATGCCTCCACTGCTCTAGAGTCCAGTGGCGGCGTGCTTTACACCAATGCATATGATGCTATGCATTGCACTTGGTGATGTAATGCTTGGATGCAGCTGTTCGGCAATGGAAACCCATTCCACGAAGCTCTCTTTGCAATGTTGGTGTGCTAATTTGAAGGCCACATGAAGTCCAGAGGTCTTTAGCTATTGATTCTGCAGACAGTTGGCGACTTCTGTGAACTGTGTGCTTCAGCATTCGCTGACCCCGCTCTGTCATTTTACCTGGCCTACCACTTTGTGGCTAAGTTGCTGTTGTTCCCAATTGCTTCCACTTTGTTATAATACCAGTAACAGTTGACCGTGGAATATTTATTAGCAAGGAAATTTCACGTATGGACTTATTGCACAGGTATCAACCTATCATGATACCACACTTGAATTCCCTGAGCTCCTGAGAGCGACCCATTCTTTCACAAATGTTTGTAGAAGCAGTCTGCATGCCTAGGTGCTTGATTTTATACGCCTGTGGCCATGGAGGGGATTGAAACACCTGAATCAAATGATTTGGACGGGTGTCCCAATACGTTTGGCAATATAGTGTGTGTATGTATGTGTGTGTGTATATATATATATATATATATATATATATATATAATATAATTAATTTGGGTACCGTGTTAAATGAGAAATAATCAGTCAAATGCTCACAGTGCTGAAAACTGAAAAATGGTAGTTAAACAGTCTTTTTTCTCAACAGCCTGTAAAGAGGCAAGTGAAAAGGGGCAGCTTCACTTGTTGAATAAAAATATAGAAATATTTTAATATACAGTGTTTCATATGCACAGTACTTGTCTAAAGAAAAAAAGGTATTTTTACAAATGTATTTTTAGTTTTGGCCATGCTAAAGAAAAAATGTACAAAACCACTATACATTTCCTTCAATGACCCTTTCCTTTTTTCATTGACTGCTTTCCTTTACAGTAGTGGTGAGATAAGACTGTTCTGATATACTGTAGAACAGTTGTAATTACTGGTGTTTTCTCTGTTTCTTTCTGTGTTTGTCTTGTTAGACAGCAGTACACCCATACAAAAATTCCTGCTGAATTGTCTGGTTTTTGGTACATGTATACCTAGGTTTGGTCTTGGCACACTACAAAAATCTAGAGCATACTCTAGCAGTTCTATTGACCCAAATAGGCACCTGTTCAGATATAATCCTTTGAAAAAAATATATTTTATTACCAGATAACTTTACTAGCTAAAAGGAAGTTATGGGTAGGTTTGCAGAAAGTACTTTGTGTATGGTGCAAGTTGTATAATGTTCTGTGCAGATTTTAACTTGCAAAATCTATGTTTGTGTACTTGCTGTTTGAATGAAAAAAAGATGAATGCATGGGTTGCCTCACAATACCTTGGTGTTTAAATTGACAGGATGCCAAAATTCTGCTGTAATAGAAAATGGCTTACATTTCTGTGCCTCTGTTTTGGATTTCCAAAATGAATTTCTTCACAATGCCTAAAGCTACAAAGGTAAATCAGGTCTTGTTTTAACCTTTTCTTGCCCATAGGATATTATAGGACATCCTGCATTTTGATTGGAGATACCTTAGATTGGAGATCCCAGACGTAGGCATCATCCTGGCATGGCCAGATCTAGGGGGGTGCTGGGGTGGGTTGTGCCCCCCCATATTTCTGTTGTGCACCCCCTGGCTGACGGCCGAGTATTTTCCCCCATTCCCACACTCAGGGCTTGTCCAAGACGTGAGTGCACAGCCTGATGCAGTGATCTGTGTTCAGGAGAGAGGCTGTGCTGTGCCCTCTCCCTCCTGTCAGTGGAGCGCTCCTCCACACAGCACATATCACACACACAGGATCGCTAGTTCGGACTGCACACAGTTTAATTACCTGCACCCTGCACACATTTCCTTCTGCTGGGACTTGGAGCAGGCAGGGTGTGTGCAGTTCGAACTGGCGATCCTGTGTGCGAGGGGGGGGGGGGGATGTGTGAAAATAATTTGTTTGAGATTAGACGTGGAGGGATTAGCGACTATTTGCACTGGGGAGGGATATTTGCTAGGAGGGGGGATTGGAGGGGAATATGTGCATGGAGGGGGGATTGGGGGGTGATATGTGCAAGGAGGAGGATTAGGGGGGATATGTGCTAGGAGGGGGGATTGGGGGGGGGGGGTGATATGTGCAAGGAGGAGGGATTGGGGGGATATGTGCAAGGAGGAGGGATTGGGGGGATATGTGCAAGGAGGAGGGATTGGGGTGGGGGGTGATATGTGCAAGGAAGAGGATATGTGCAAGGAGGAGGATATGTGCAAGGAGGAGGATTAGGGGGGATATGTGCAAGGAGGAGGATTAGGGGGATATGTGCAAGGAGGAGAATTAGGGGGATATGTGCAAGGAATAGGATTAGGGGGGATATGTGCAAGGTTGAGGGCTTGGAGGGGAGGGGTATGTGCTAGGAGGAGGGATTAGGGGAGATATGTGCAAGGAGGGGGGTATGTGCAAGGTGGAGGGATTAGGGGGCATATGTGCAAGGAGTAAGGATTAGGGGGGACATGTGCAAGGAGTAAGGATTAGGGGGGACATGTGCAAGGAGGAAGGATTGGGGGATATGTGCAAGGAGGAGGAATTAGGGGGGCTATGTGCAAGGAGGAGGAATTAGGGGGGATATGTGCAAAGAGTTGGGATTAGGGGGGATATGTGCAAAGAGTTGGGATTAGGGGGGATATGTGAAAGGAGGGGGGTTGGAGGGGGGTATGTGCAAGGGGAAGGGATAAGAGAGGATATGTGCAAGGTAGAGGGATTGGGGGGACATGTGCAAGGAGGAAGGATTGGGGGGATACGTGCAAGGAGGAGGAATTAGGGGGGATATGTGCAAGGTAGAGGGATTGGGGGGATATGTGCAAGGAGGAGGGATTAGGGGGGATATGTGCAAGGAGTAAGGATTGGGGGGACATGTGCAAGGAGGAAGGATTGGGGGGATACGTGCAAGGAGGAGGAATTAGGGGGGATATGTGCAAGGCCAGCTACATACTGTGCAGATGGATGCTGTGTTTGTAAGATAATCTGATCTCAGCTATGTGCTGTGTGGGGTGGAGAATATCTGAGTACCCAGGCCATTTGCAGTGTGGGGTAGGGAGGAGGAGACCTGCTGAGTGCTCTGTCAGCAGTGACCCTGTCCTCTGCTCTGCCGACCAATGTCTTATGCCCTACTGACTCCTGTCCTCTGCACTGCTGACCTGCCAACCCATTTTTTCCACCCTGCTGACCCTTGTCCTCTGTTCTGCTGACCCGCTGCACACTGTCCTCTGCTCTGATAACCCACTTTACACTCTCCTACAAACTAATGACTGCTGTAGACTGCCCTATAAACTGCTGACCCTATCCTCTGCCATACTGGCCCGCTGTACACTGCCCTACTGACCTCAGATCCTCTGCCCCCCTGAGATTTTTTACTGCACCCCTACATCAGACAGTCTAGATCCGGCTCTGCATCCTATCTTTTTTTCAGCAGCCAGTCTTCTGTATGCAAAAGCAATCTTAGTGGCCACTGCACTTCTTTTACAAGCAGCAGGAGGGGTGTGTGTCCCCCCCTTGCCAATCTCTGGTGCCTTCCCAGGCTCTCCTGGCCCAAGTCTGAAGCCAACGCTTCCTCTGGCTTACCATAGAGGTGAACAGGGACCGAAACATCCCTGACAATCTCTATTGTATTAAAAACCAGAAGCTTAAAGTATTTTGTCACTTCTAGTTTCCCTGGATGTACACAAAGCCACCAAGATCAGTGTGATCAGTTGCTGTTAATGGCAGAGAAGAGATTTGCAGGCTAATAGACCCCAGATCTCTCAGTAAAGAGTACCTATCACTACTTATTGTTATCCCAAGGGATGTTTACTTTCCTTGTGATAGCAATAAAAGTGATCAAAAAATGTTTAAAGGGACAGTGTAAAAATAAAAAAATAATTAAAATAAGTTTAAAAAATGTAAAGTAACCCCCCCCAATGCTTGCGCGCAAAGGTGAGTGTATACGTAAGTAACACACATGTGAGGTATCACCGTGAGTGTTACCATGAGAACAATGATTCTAGCACCAGGCCTCCTGTATAACTCTAAACTGCTAACCTGTAAAGGCTTTTAAAACATCTTCTATGGAGATTTTTAGGTACAGTGTGTTTTGGCGCCATTTTACAGGTGTAAAGTACTAAGTTTTAAAGGTGTAGGCAATTTTAAAGTGTGACATGTTAGCTATCTATTTACTCGACATAACATTTTATATTTATGGATATTATATTGCATTTGTGTGCACTAAATTTCATTAAACTGTATTTTTTCCCAAAAAAATTGCATTTGAAAAACCCATGCACAAATATCATGTGACATAAAAACCCATCATTTTATTCTCTAGGGCCTCTGCTAAATCTATCTCTGTGTCTGTCTGTCTATTTAGCTTGTGGGTTAAGTAATTTTATAGGTGAAAAATTATGATTATTACATGTAGGAGAGACATGTCAGAAATGGCCCTGTAGGAAAGTAGTTGGTTTTACTGTTTGTTCAGAATGTGTAAATACTTTGGTGTGCATAGTGTAGGCACGGGTTCACTTTGAGTTATAGTCACCTATTTGCTTGTGTTGCTCTATTTTCCCGATCTCTGTGGCCAGGTGTTCTTAGTACTTCTGTTCCAAATACTGCATCTGTTTACTTTTAATACCTTGTGTATCTCCATTTTGTCTCTGTGCCTCTTGTTTGGCAGTTTAAACCTAATCACATACAGTATGTTGTTTCAATTTTTGTCTTTGATACACCTCGGTTTCCATGGCAGCCCTGTAATGCTGGTACAGCTTAAAATGGTAGTAAAGTAATTTTATTTCAAATCCACTGACAGGCAGGGTTTTTATAACAGACCCTAGTGGTCTCTTTTGTCATAAATGTCCCCCCTGCCTCTCAGCAATATTGTGATTTGAGTTACGCACTTATGGCCCGCTCTTTGTGCCATGGCAGTGTGACTCCCATGTGCATACATGGGAATGACGTCGCTGCAGCCCAGCCTTCAAGTGGCCAAAGATAGAGAACCTAGAAAGAAGACCAGGGGAAGATGGATGCACAGAAGACCAAGAGGAGCCATGACAGCACAGCACTGGAGGCTCCATTTGTAGGTAAGACTGTCATAATGTGCTAGAAGAAAACAAAAGAAACAACAGTGCTACAGTCCCAAGGTCGGTGGTTTTCTGGCTGTCCTTCAGATATTTCTGGCACCCAAGTCACCTTTACGCCATTCCTTGCACATTTGTGCATTTCTAGTTTTTTATACATTGTCATTTATTTTTAATGCTACACTATTGGGTTGCACTGTAGTTTCTTTTGTTTTTTCCAGTGGCTGAAAAGTGAGCGCCCTCTCTGGTCTTCTAGCTGCTAGGGCAGGGGTGTCCAAACTATGGCCCTTCAGGTGTTGAGGAACTGCAAGTCCCATGAGGCCTTGCAAGACTCTGACATCCACAGGCAAGACACCCATAGGCAGAAGCATGATGGGACTTGTAGTACTTCAACAGCTAGAGGGCCATAGTTTGAACGCCCCTGTGCTAGGGCTATCCTGTGCAAATCTTTTAATACTGTTTGTGCATGTCATTAATATTGTCATTTACCAATTATTTTTTTCCACAATTTTCATCCCTTTTCTTCTTTGGTACTTTTCATTTTTACCCATTTTGTGTGATCCATTCATTTGGTAGATTTATTACAATTTCCATCCACATTATGACTGGTTTATCAGACCACTCCTGAGCACTGTAGTTTGTCTGGGCTTGACAAGCTCATTCATTCACATATATTTTTTCTTGTCATAATGTGCTAGTATGTGGTGTATACTAGTACATTAGGAATTAAACTTGCAGGGAGGAAGCTTTTTTTATTTAAAAAAATGACTTTACTACCACTTTAAGGGAGGATGGCATTATCCTATTAAAAAGATGTTTGTTGGTAGAAGCCATCCCTCTGATGTTCTGTCTGTGCTTATGAGTAGAACCCTAGACTGACCCTAAAGTACCTTACCCAACTTTTTTTAATTAATCTTTATTTTCAGGCATCGTTTTTCATATACAAAAACAAAAGGCAGTACCATGTATAGAAGTTATGTAACAGAGTTGACATGGCTTATGGCTAACATATATATATATATCTGCAAGTGTTAACATATGTTTCTACAAGGGCCAGATGTGATGCAAATGCAGGTTTAAATCTGAAGAGGAATGAGGGACCTGGATCCCCCGACCCCTATGCAGGGACCATACAACTCACCGGCCGGAATGGACCAGGAGTGTACAGCACTCAAGGCACGGTCTTCTGCCCAGTGTGGGGGGTCCCCACCAAAGTGTGTTTTAAAAAGATGTCTGGTCGTAGGACAGGGCTGAACCCATTCAGCCACTATATAGCATGTGCTGCAGTGGTACTCAAGAGCCAAGAACAATAAAACAATACAAAAGGAACAAACCTCAAAATTTTAAATGAAAAGGAAAAAAGCACTCACACCGCTCTGTTAATGTAAGGACTCTGCATGGTAGGCTAGCCAACAATTCTGACAAAGACATAGACCAGACCTAGGTCCTGACTTTTAACCTTTGATTTGTACTTTCACTTCATATTTTATCTATCCAAAATGTATGTCAGGACACCAGTCACCAACATAGGACTAGTACTTTCCAAACCCTTGGTGTGACCTTTAGCTCTTTGTTGATAATTGCAGTTACATTAATAAATGCATGAACATTATCAAGAATCACACTTACTGTATGCAGATTCATGCTTCTCAACCTTGTGTCTGTATTTTGGCAATAAGCCACATTTTTTGTTAAACATGCATTAGGTTAATGTATGTTAAACTGCACTGTAATTTTTGACATTTCTAAAATATGAATATAGGTTGAGTCCCTTTGCCAGCTGGGAATTCTTGCAATAATTATGTAAAGTCTAAATGATGATAGCTTGAGGTTAGTGTGTCTCCAAGGAATGTCAGTGTGTATCTTTAGTGTAATGAGAATGTTAAACAAGGGAAATAGACATTTTTTTATTGAGCATGTGAGATTTTTTAAATGTGTTTAGTTAGCATCATTGTTGAATTACATATACATATAGTGAGCCTCTTATCCAATCAACATTTTAGATTCTGAATGCACAATATAAAGTAAATAGGCAAAATCAAGGAAATATACTTCAAACTTTAGAACTGTGTGCATTTCCAATTTCCAAATATAGGTCTCACAATGTACTTGAGTGTATTCATCGTAAAATGGTTTCAGGGGTGCAATAAGAGAATAAATTACAGTAGGAAAACTACCAAATGAAAAATTTATCCAATTTTATAGCTAATTTGAAACATAGGTTTTGTGCACATGGGTAGTTTTTTTTTTTTTTTTCTTGTCTTAGGTTCTAGCACTTGTCAGACTTTTATTCAGTTCCCTGGTGTTCTGCAAGTGTTTTCAGATATAAATAAAATGCGCTATAAACATGCAAATCAACCCTATTACAGCTTTTCCTCTGAAAGTAAAGTAACTACTTTATGTATTAGGGTGTGTGTTATTTTTAGAAGTTTTATCATTTTTGTTTAATGGTCCATAAGGAGTGGTGAAAAAGAATACTTTCAAAATAAATTGCTGCTATTATGCTTGCAGTTTCCTTCCCATGTATTGATTTAGCCTGAACTCTGACATGAACTATTCTGCTTGTACTCTAAGCCAGTCAAGGCTGTATTTCTTCTAGTGCTGTATGTGTAACAATGTAAAATGTTCACAGGAGGAGTATAGAGTGATAACCTCATGAGTGTGCTGCTGCTCCTTTACAGACCTGGCTATGCTGTCTAGCAGGGATGCCTGGATTACATGAATGACTGAACAGAATTACAAATTCTCCACAGATAAAGGATTTCATGTACTGTATATAGTATATCTATTTCAACTATTTGTCTTATTTGCCTTGAGTTTAATGTTAACGTTATTACCTGACAAAATAACTTGTCAAGGAATTAACTTTGGTATGGAAGATAGGTAAGTTAGCTACCCAAACTAGAACTATTCTGTTTTTCATATAATTTAAAACCAGAGCACACAACATACAGTTGTGACCAAAATTATTCAACCCCCACTGAAATTGAGTGTTTTGGCCAGTTTGACATTGCTTTTGATCATTCAGTCATCTTGCTTACATTTACATTAAAGAGGCACTTGTAGGTCAGACAAATATAACATAACAGTTATAATGAAATAACCACAAATGTCTTTTCTGTGCTCACAGCATTATCAGTTTTATTCAACCCCCAAGTGACATTCAATCTTAGTACTTAGTACAGCATCCTTTTACAGTTATAACAGCTTTTAAACGTGAAGCATAGCTTGACACAAGTGTCTTGCAGCGATCTACGGGTATCTTCGCCCATTCTTCATGGGCAAAGGCCTCCAGTTCAGTCACATTCTTAGGCTTGCGCACTGCAACTGCTTTCTTTAAGTCCCACCAGAGGTTCTCAATCGGATTTAAGTCTGGTGACTGCGATGGCCACTCCAAAATGTTCCAGCCTTTCCTCTGCAACCATGCTCTAGTGGACTTGGAGGTATGCTTGGGATCATTGTCCTGTTGAAAGGTCCAACGTCTCCCAAGCCTCAGGTGTGTGACGGACTGCATCACGTTTCCATCCAATATCTCCTGGTACTGAAGAGAATTCATGGTACCTTGCACACGCTGAAGCTTCCCTGTACCTGCAGAAGCAAAACAGCCCCAAAGCATGATTGACCCTCCACCATGCTTCACAGTAGGCAAGGTGTTCTTTTCATCATAGGCCTTGTTCTTCCTCCTCCAAACATAGCGTTGATCCATGGGCCCAAACAGTTCTAATTTTGTTTCATCAGTCCACAGAACACTATCCCACAACTTTTGTGGTTTGTCCACATGGCTTTTGGCATACTGCAGTCGACTCTTCTTATTCTTTGGAGACAGCAAGGGGGTACGCCTGGGAGTTCTGGCACGGAGGCCTTCATTACGCAGTGTGCGTCTTATTGTCTGGGCTGAAACTTCTGTACCCACATCTGACAAATCTTTTCTCAGTTCCTCAGCAGTCACACGGGGACTTCTCTCCACTCTACGCTTCAGGTAGCGCACAGCAGTCGAAGTCAGCATCTTCTTTCTGCCACGACCAGGTAGCGTTTCAACAGTGCCCTTTGCCTTGAATTTGCGAATGATGCTTCCTAAGGTGTCTCTTGGTATGTTTAACATCTTTGCAATCTTCTTATAGCCATTGCCCTTCCTGTGAAGAGAAATCACCTCTTCTCTTGTCTTCCTGGACCATTCTCTTGCCTTCACCATGTTTGTAACCACACCAGTAAATGTCTAGAAGGAGCTGAGTATCACAGTCATTTTAAAGCTGCCTAATTGGTGCTTATTATGCTTGATTGCTGCTCGGTGACATCCACAGGTGTTTTCAATACCTGATGGAAAGCACCTGTATGAACCTCTGTTCTTCAGAGTGGTAGTCTTTAAGGGGTTGAATAATTGTGGCAATGAAGAAACCACATAAGAACCATTTACTACTGTATTACATAAACAATTGATGTCATTTTAGTTGCATTTGGGTAGTTACAACGTCCTTGTAGGATTTGATTCTGAATACAATTCCAAATGTACACTATAGTCCCTAAACCCCTTTACAGCATTGGGGGTTGAATAATTTTGGTCACAACTGTAAACAGACAGTATTAAAATATGTGTGCATGTTTCAAACACAGAAAAACCTAGCACAGAGGTTTGTTCAGGAACCCAGAGAGTTGTAGAAAAAGGAGATAAAAAGGGCCCTTGCTTGCATCTGTGCATCTTTTTTTTTTTTAAGCTGACTTGCTTCTTGTGATGCTTTTCCCACCCCCAATCTGAGCTCTACTGTACAAGGATGGTAAGAGGCTGATACCAAGTCAAATTCAGAAACTTACACTACTTGCAATAAATAAATGAATTCAAAGTGGTTCTAAAATCAAGACATTGCTTTTACTTAAAGCATTCCCTGTCCCGTCATTTGTTTTGCCACCACCACCTCCCTAAACATCTGAGTCCTTTCTTGATCCAGGGCTATGCTCGTCTGCACCAGTGTTCTTCCCTCTTCCTTTTCTCACAGGATACAGAGGCAGCAGCAGGAGCCATTGGCCCCTGCTGCTGTCAATCACATTCTGCAAGAAGAGAGCAGGGGGTGGGGCTGAATCATACTGTCTGTGTCTATGGAAGTACACAGCTCAGTTTGAGAGCATGATCACACAAGTGCCCCTGTAGCAGCAGGCTTGTCATGGGGGCATTCGCAGAAGAGAAGTAGCGAGAGCGCTGGCTGCGAACCCCAGATGTAAGTGCCCACTCTGTGCAATACCATTGCACAGAACAGGTAAGTATAACTTCTTTCTATGAGAAGACTACTTTTTATGAAAAAAAACCCCTTTATAACCACTTTAAAGTATGCATTAATTAATACAGAGCTGCAATAATTAGAAGAATGTAAGTATGGAGTGAGGGATACTTTGTTCTGTGCAGAATGTAACTTGATTGCATTCAGACTTCCTGACTTTTCATGTCCCTGGAGTTAGACTTTAGCATGGAACACCTCTAACTGTAATTTTGTATGTGAATAGGCCTGTTTTGTATTGTATTTTATGAGTACATACTTTTTTTTCACTACTTCCATGGGACGTTGCACTAGGTACTCTTTTACTCTTCATACAGTATATTTCCATGAAAAATTAATGCAAGTAGCATTCTATGACACCAGTGTTTTTAACTGTCTAGGAGTTCAAAAGGATAACTGTACTTTTGAAAGATCAATTTACTTATCTTTAACCACAAGCCTACAGGGCACTTATACCCCCTTCCTGCCCAGGCTAATTTCCAGCTTTCAACACAGTCACACTTTGAATGACAATTGCGCGGTCATGCAACACTGTACCCATATGAATTTTTTATAATTTTTTTGTGACAGATAGAGCTTTATTTTGGTGGTGTTTAATCACCTCTGTTTTTTTTTATTTTTTCTTAAACAAAAAACCACAGAAAATTTTGAAAAGTTTTTTTCTTAGTTTTTGTTATAGAATTTTGTAAATAAGTGTTTTTTCTCCTTCACTGATGTGCGCTAATGAGGCTGCAGTGATGGGCACTGATAGGCTGCACTGATGGACACTGATAGGTGGCACTGATGAGGAGGCACTGGTAGGCGGCACTGATGGGCATTGACAGGCATCACTGATGGGCACTGAAAGGCAGCACTCATATATGGCACTGATAGGCAGCGCTAACTGGCACTGTAAGGTGGCACTGACTGGCACTGTTAGGTGGCACTGATAGGCGGCACTGATGCACACTGATAGGTGGCACTGACTAGCACTGATAGGTGGCACTGATTGGCAGCACTGATAGGTAGCACTGATGGGTGACACTGAAAGGCAGCTCAGATGGGCACTGATATGTGGCATTGATGTGCACTGGTAGGCACTGATATGTGACATTGATGTGGCACTGATGGGCACTGGCAGGTGGCATGGATGAGCACTGACAGCTGGCACTGATGGACACTGACAGGTGGCACTGCTGGGGCTACACTGATCATCAGGGCACATTGATCATCAGTGCCCTGATGATCAGAGCACATGTCCCCTCTGAGGGATGCCGATTACCGGCTCTGCTCTCCTCTTGAGCTGTCAGCGTGACAGCTCGTGAGGAGAGAAATGCCGATAACCGGCATTGCCCTATTTACATGAGATCAGCTATGATTGGACACAGCTGATCACTTGACCGAGCCGACATCTGCGGCTCTTTCGGTTGATCGGTGATCCACTGTGTCCGAGAGAACTGCCTTGCGCCCATCATTACACTATATGGCGGGCGGGAGGCTGTTAAAGTAATTCTAAAGGTTGTAATTAAAAAAAAAAAAAAAAAAAAATTCTACTTACCTACTCTGTGCAATGGTTTTGCACTAAGCAGCCCCTATCTGCTTCATATTGGGTCCCCTGCCGGAGGTCTTGGCTCCCTCCCCCTGCTGAGTGCCCCCAGTAGCAAGCCTCTTTTTGTGAATATCCAGCCCCATTGAACATTTGCTTCATTCATCACATATTTATTCTACTAGGGAGCTGATTGCTGAGCTGGGCATTTGTTTTACATCACTTTATACTCTTTTTGTTGATTTTCACACTTTCTGCTTTAGGTGTTTATTACAGCTCGGCCAGGTGTTTACTGCCATTGTGATTGTGTTTTATTTCTGATATACGTTTCACATATTTAACTGTTTTTGTTGTTTTTTTACACTTTATTCTTCAGTTCAGCTAGATGTTTATTATAGGCTGGCCAGGTGGTTATTTTTTTATATATATATTTCACATATCATTTGGATTTAGTGGCTCAGTCAGTTTTTGTTTTTTTATTTACTATTGACCTCCTTTCACAGAGTTGTTCTATTTCGCATTGGGTTTGATGCTTAGGAGGGTGTTTATTATTCATGTATTTTCTTGGGTCGCTAGGGGGCAGTGCAGCACTATTCTTGGGGAGTTTTATTGATGTGGGAACACATTTAGGTGTTTGCAGCAGCTTATCATTTATTTGTGGCAGCACATGAGTATTATATCTATATTTCTGATAAAATTATATCGCTTGCTATCACAGTGAGCTCTGTCTGAAAATTCTATTGAACTGGTTATCAGGCTCATCCTTTGACTTCAGTAATCTTCATGTCACATTTAGATCCCCTTATCCCTATTTTTGTGTTGGTGATTCAAGCATTTAAGCCAAGACCAGAATGGCAGCCAGGAAATCAACAATTTCAAAACAATAAGTCAACAGTTACAGCCAACATATAGTTTTTGGCACAAGTTTCAGATAAAAACGTGGCCAGTTTTTTTTGCAAATCATGCTTTCTTAAATTGTGTCAGACTAATAATTGGTGTGTTTCAGAAGTGTTGAATCCATTTAATTAATGTGTAATTGATGATAACTGCTCAGTGTAATAAAATGTAAAATGTTACTAAACCCACAACAGTAAAATCAATCTGCATATGCAGTAAAGCATGCTTGTTATACTCACTGTGGAACTTAAGTGGTTAATCCTCTGCATTGTGAAAAAAGGATGTTTGATCCTGTCTACTCTGATCCTCACCTTTTTCTACTGTTCCTGACTCATCTCCTGATAGAACAAGCAAGCTGCACATGCTCAGTTTGTTGTGTATTGTTTTTTCTTTTTCTTGGGAGAGTGCATGTGATCAGCACAGGGCCAATCAGCACTATCAAGACAGAGGGTCAGGAGTCCTGCAATCTCATAGGACAGTGAGAGGAGAATTAAAACTTCTCCTACAAGCTTTAACCAGTGCACTGCTGGACACTGATAGATGTCACAAGCCTTCTCTAACTGGTGATGAGAAAAGGTATTTAGAAGTTTTATATTTAATAAACCAATTGCATTTCCATGCTCTGTGTACTGTGATAGACTAGATATAATGAATGCAGGGTTCTAGGTTTAGTAACACTTTAAGAAATACTAAGGGCCCTTTCACATGGATCAGTTTTTAATTTCAATACGTTTTTATTGAAGATTTTCAAGTTAACCAGTATAAAAAGAAAGTCATATGAGACATGTTCCTCACAATGCCATTGTTACATCAACAAAAGTTGAAGATATAAGCAATAAAATCCTAAGGTATACAAAGGATAAATATGCAAAGGTAATATACAAACCATCAGAAATAAAAAATGGCAAATATAAAATTAGCAACTGTAAGGCAAAAAAGGTCTCACTCCTTCATCAAGAGAAGTTATAGGGCATCTCCAGCAGACCTTGCATTCCAGAACTAAAGTTTTGAGTCATAAAAGAGATCATCCATGATATTGATATCCAATGTAGGGAAGAGAAAAATAATCAGAAATCCAACCAGATTCCCACCCCTCCTGCACCTCAGGCTCCGTTCATGATGGTGATACCTGTAAATAGCGAAGCAATGGATCCCAACCCCTTTTGAACCTGGATTGTGTGTCCTGAAGCAGGCTTACCATTTTTTAATTGGTATTCATTTTCATTGATAATTTATGGGAGCTTCTGCTTCATGACAGCTATAACAGGATTTCCAGGTATTTTCTATGGATATTTTGGCTGCCAAAGACATGTAAAAGAGCAAGGTTTGGGTATGTTTGGAAACATTGGGAACAGGTTAATTCAAAAGTGCAACCTGTGCCTTTTTGGAATAGTTAATCATAGCAGAAAAATAGTGCATGCACCCTTGTCCAAAACCTTCAAACCTTGGGACAGGTCCACCATGTATGAAACGTGGAGCCCTCCTGACCACAACCTCTAAAACACCCAGAGTTGGCTCCCTAATGCATCTAAGACAACTTGGCTGGGACCAAATACCATTGGGACATAACCTTATAGTTGGCCTCAATAAGTACATTTAAATGAAATTGCCATAGTGTTCCAGACCTCCTCGGTAATATCCATTTCCAAGTCTCTCTCCCAGGCCAACCTACAGGAAAGCTTAGTGGGGAAAGTAGTAAACAATTTGTATAAGACTGATATACCACCTCTCTGGGCCACTCCTCAAAGGCATCCATTTTCAAAGGCAGTCCGTGTAGTAATGTCATCTGTCTGCCTCTACACGCATGAAAAATGCATCGTTTCAATTCTTTTGGAACGCTTCACACCAATCAGTTATGTTTCAGTTGTGTTTTCAGTTGCTTCCACACTGCTCCCTTACGAAAATGCATAATGCATCCCCTTAAATCCTATGGAACTCTTCACACCAGTCAGTTGTTTTTTTAAAAGTCCTGCTTGCTGCATTTTTGGTGTGTGTTTGGTGCATGTTAGCCCCTCTCTTACTGATTTTCAGTTTTTCAGTTAAAACAAAGCTGAAAAATATGCATTTTTGCAATGGAGCAGTGTAAAAGCAGCCAAAAACGCAACTGAAATGCACTTGAGCAGTGTGAAGAGCTCCATACAATTTAAAAGGATACATTATTTTCTGCTTTTTTTTTTAACTGAAAGACTGATCATAAACTGATCAGTGTGAAAGGGCCCTAAAATGACTAATCTGAGTAGTAAAGCATGTTGGAGACAGCTGTTATTTCTACTGTATCTTTTTTTTTACATTTGCAGAAATTCCACATACTGCATGAAGGTGTCTATGTCCTTGACTGTGGCAGAACAAGAGGTGGGACTTTGTTACAACAGCAGAATACGGTATGTGGAGAAGGCAGAAGTCACAAAAACGAAAGTGATCTCATGCCCTGATATCGATGACTACAAAACACCAAATGCAAGCACAGATGTTGCATGGTATAAGGTAAGTACAGATTATATAGCAATAATTTACCTATGAATGCTTAAAGTAGAACTATAGTCAAAACTTTTTTTTACATTTTGGATAGAGTAAGGGAGGATTATAACCCTTCGCATGGGGGGGACATTTCCTTGTCCCATAGCTAAAACAGGAAGTTTGAGATAATCCCCGCAAATTAGGAGAGTTCCTTGGGGATTTCAGGTCTTCAGAACTAGTGACCCTATTGGAAAATTTCCTCTTTATTACTTTTCTGGGGACAGCCCAAAATATGGAGTTTTCTTTACCTTCACTTTTAATAATTATAAACAGGACAATTAGAGTGGGTGAATCTCCCTAACGGGCAAAAACCACAATAAAGACCTAATAGGTGTTCTAATCCATATACTTATCAATCAGCACAAAAATAACCATATAAATCCCACTCTTAAAGAAAAGTCACTCACTTCCACCCTCGAAAGTTAATCTATATATAAACACCTTTTCTTATACAAATACTAAATCAAACACCCATACAAATAATGCCCCCAATGTCCTAAATCACCATATGTATTTCCATATAATAAAGTCTTTTTTTCTTCTCTCAAAATGAATCTCTCTCTCAATTCTTGAAGTTTCCAATGATCATATACCTCGAAAAAACAAAACTCAAGATAGTGTCATACCCTTTATAAAATAAATATGTGCCACTCACTGTGAATCATGCAAAAATTACATAACTAGTGCAAAAAAAAAAAAAAATTAAAATAAAATATATATATTATATAAATCCTCCAAACGTGAAATCACTCCAATTGTGTCGACTGCAACAAATCAGTGACTCACTCAAATAATGTGTATAGCTACACTATATACAAAACAGTGATCACCTTAGACCCACAAAATCACAATATAACACTCAAACTCGCGTAGCAGTGAATAATTACCCTGTAAGTATATCAGAAGGGCATATCATAAGCTAAGATGACATCTTTCTCCAGGATCCAACTCAGTCCTTAGATTTCTCCTCCATTTCCCTCATAAATAAATCTGCAATTAGATATGGTGGATAAAATATAATACTTATTTATTCAGCAACTTACATTCAAAATTGGAGAAAACAGCCCCTCATGACAGAGACAATTCCACTATGTGTTTGTGAAGCAAGGGAACAAACACATGTTCCCACTTCCAAAATGGCCACGATCGCACTTCCGGTGGACGTCGATGCGTCAGCGTCATGTGTTCTGACGCATTTCGTCACTTCCTTGACTTTTTCTTAAGGGGTAAAGACGTCTACACATCGGTTCCTTAAATACTGCCTTACATAAATGGAAAGAGCTTCTAACCGCCACCTTAGAAGATGGAAAACGGCCCAAACTTATCCACATCTTAATGCTCATCACAAATCATTACAATACAATCAACACACAATATTATAACCACAAATCCCTACCCGATCCTATTATATAATCTTAAAACTCCTTACATTAATACATATATCGCCCAACTTATCTCCTTCACATACACAATATGTGATAGATAAAATAATTAATAAAAATAAATATAAAAACAATTATTAAAAACACATATAAAAATAATAATAAATATATGCCCCAATATTCACATCTCTAAATCTCAATAACCAACCTAATACATCCAATATATCTAAAACATATAAAATATACCATATATCTATATCAGACCTAGTTATCCACCTAAAGCTCCCTCTACTGGCTAATCCAAAAATAGCTCCCTCTTTATCCTCCCTAGCGGTATTCCCGAGTGTAGCTCGGGGTAAAGTTTCAGTACCAAAAGCAGTAACCCCCGAGCTACACTCGGGCTTACCATGCAGAGTTGCATAGGGAGTCCTTGCAGCGCTTACCTTGTCCTTCGCTCCCGCGATGCGTCCCCTGCAGTGTCCCCGGCCATCTCCTCCGGCCGATGCCGGCATCCGGCTTCCATGTTCCGGTCCCTGTGACGTCGGGACGGCAAATTTTAAATTTTTTAAAAAATTTCATTTTTTTTAAAATGATTATTAAATAGTAAAACATTGCTGTTTCAAAACATTTCACATACATTTTGTCCCTACTGCTTTGTCCTGTGCCCTGCCTGCATTTTGACTGTTCTTTCTGCCTGGGAACTTAGAAAAGTCCATGGCGTCCAAAAAGCGTCCCTTTATTTCAAAAGCGGTTTTAGACCAGCTAGAGAACAGCGATAGTAAATCAGAACCACTTGCAGAATTGAGTGATGATTTGTGGGGAAATTCGTCATCAGACACTGAAAACGATTCAGTGATTTGCGAACTTGGCGCTATATTTCAAATTTCTGTGTTTTTGGTTTGATTATATTATTTAATTAAATTTATTATTATATTATTATTTTTTATGATTATTTATTAAATTATAATTTAAGATTTTGCGTTTCAAGTTTTATCATATCCGGAATGTTTACTAGACTCTTGTTTGGACAGATTTCAGTGAGTTATTCCTAAATTACAGGCCTACAATAAAAAAAAAATACATATTTCCATGCAAAAAAATGGTACCGCTTTCAGCACCAAAAATCTGAAATAATCATACCGCTAGGGAGGTTAAACACATATTTTATATCATATAACCTCACACTTCCTCTACTAACTATACCAAATATTACTCCATATTCAAACACATATCCTTTAATATAACCCCACTTTCTTATTCCTTTCTTATTACTACCCCTTTTTTTTAATTAAATCAGAATAACTTATGAACAAATTTTATATAAAGGAAAACCAACTTGTTAATTAGAAAATTTTCCCAATATTAAAAATAATTACTTAAAACCAATCTATTTCATTCTATTTTATAAATTGATTTAATTCCATTACTATATTTTTTTTTAAAAAACTTATATTAACTCAGCAAATACAGATCCCATTCCAATGGTTTTATGAATACTCTCCTAAAAAATATATAAATAAATATTAAAATATATTATATTAGAAATCCGAAATAAAGCAGTTCAAATCCATTTCTATATTCAAACCATTAGGCTTCAAGGTATTCAATCTAAAAATCCAATAAGTCTCATTCTGCGAAATACTTTTCACTCTGTTATTCCCCCTCCAGTGGATGTCTACCATATCTATACCACAAAATTTGATTCCCCTTGGGTCTGAGTTATGGTATTCTTTGAAGTGTCGTGAAACACTATGGTCTTTTTTACCTTTTATTATATTAGCCACATGTTCTTTTAATCAAGTACTCAAATTTCTTTTTGTTCTTCCCACATATTGAACCATATTGAAATTAGCACGGACATTCCATGACATAGGTAACATACTTAGTGTTACATGTAATACATTTTTTTATGATGAACTCTTCTCCAGTACTAACAGATCTAAAACTTGATATTTTTTTTCTCCTTCATTCCAGTCACTTTACATATTTTACATTTTTTACATGGATAAAACCCCTGTAGATCAAACATCTGTGCTTTCTTGGGAGGTGAGATGACACCCTTCACTAACAGGGCACGCAAATGATCACTTTTCCTATAGATAAACGGTGGTTGGGATGGTAAACCCGTACTTAGTACTTGGTCTTTTTTCAAAATCAGCCAATATCTTCTAAAAATACTTTCGACTTTCTTATATTGGCAGTTAAATTTCGAAATAAACGCAAATTCAGCTTTCTTTTTATCCTCCTTTATCTTAGTTTTAACCTTCACTTTCATTTCCCCCATATAATTTTTACTAACTTAAATCTCGTTTTCTCTAATTCTATTGGGTTATAACCCTTCATCATAAATCTCTGTTTGATCAATTCAGATTGGGAAATATAATCCTCTAATCTCGAGCAATTTCTCATTATTCTCATAAATTGTCCCATGGGAATTCCCCGAATCCATTGGGGGTGATGGCAGCTATTTGTAGGGATAAATCCATTCCTATCAGTTTCCTTAAAAAAGGTTTTAAAACATATTTTATCACATTTAAAAATATTTAAATCTAAAAAAATTGGCCGACTCTATATTAATATTACACGTAAACCCAAGACCGTACTAATTATCTTTAATAAAATCCAAAAACATCTTCAAATTATTTTCCGTTCCTTCCCAAATCAGCAGGATGTCATCTATATATCTTCTCCAAACTTTTAAACCTTCCCATTCTCTTCCAAAAATAACTTTATCTTCCCACTTAGCCAAAAAAAATTTCGCCAAACTCGGGGCAAATTTGGCGCCCATTGCTACACCTTTTCTTTGCTCATAAAATTCACCTTTATACCAAAAATAGTTTTTACTCATACTAAATTCCAGTAATTGTATGATAAATTTCCTCTGTTTTCTATGTAAATCTGAAAATTTCTTTAGACCCCATTTTATGGCCTCAATACCATCATAGTGCTTGATGCTTGTATAAAGGGAATTCACATCTATCGTCACAAAAAAAGTATTCTGTGAAACCTCAATTCCTTCCAATAAGTCTATCACATCTAGACTATCTTTTAAATATGACGGCATCTCTTTCAAAATCAGTTGTAAATAAAAATCTGCATATTCTCTAATCCTCGAGTGTATGGAGCCAATTCCGTTAGTCAAAACGTTTTTCTTCAGAACTACTGACCCCATTGGAAAATTTCCTCTTTATTACTTTTCTGGGGACATCCCAAATAAATGGAGTTTTCTTTACCTTCACTTTTAATGATAATTATAAACAATTAGAGTGGGTGAATCTCCCTAACAGGGGCAAAAACCACAATAATTACCTAATAGGTGTTCTAATCCATCTCCCCTCTATCCAAAACTAAAAAAAAGTTTTTCCTTTAGTTATGCTTTAAAGTGACACTAAACAATATCCTTATGCCCCAAAAATATTCCATACACCTTCACTACTTAGTGGACCTGTAATCAATTTTTATTAAATTGTTTCTTACTGTTTTTCTGCCTCCTTGTAATGTTGTCTGTGAGCTACAAAACTTTTGTTTTTCCCCTTGTTTCCTTATGCTTGGAACGAGCAGTGCACATTAGTTGCAGTCATGTGCAATGCTCTATGCGCACTGCAAATTCCAAAGTCCCTATTCCAACTAGAGAATGAGGAAGAGACACTGACTAGATTCCTACATACAGCAGGACCATGAATAACAAACATAGATACCCTCTAACAGGAAGTCTTTACCCCTTGCCAACCAGCAGTTGTACTTTTACTGCTGGTCAGCGGCTCTGTTGTTTCCCCACAATGTACCCATACATCACAGGGGAAAGTTCGGGTTTACAGGCGTTCGCACATGCCCCTGATGCTCATGCTGTGGTTGGTCATAGCATGAATTTGTCAGCAGGCTCACAGTCAAAGATTTTTGCTGTGAACCTGCTGATATCTATGGCCAGTCACAGCACAGAGATTAGTGTGTTAGTAAACACAGAACACAGATCTGGCTTGTTCTTCTCCCTGATCTGACTTAGCGTTCAGAGCTGAGATAAGGGAGAAAAGCCAGCTAGTATGTGAGTAAAATCAGCACACATACACTTGTTGGGCACACAGATAACCCATTGATTGCCCTTCTGACCACCCCTGTTACCCAGCCAGGGTCATTAGTACAGTGACAGTGTACAGCAATATCACTGTATTGGTGTCATTAGTGTTGTCAGATAGTGTCAGAGGCAGTTACTGCTCCTCCCAGCCAGTGTCAGTTAGTGTCAGTCCCTGATTGCTCACCACACTATGTGTGATCACTCCCATTACTAATATAGTATCTGTCAGGATCAGTATCCTGGTCATGGTCAGAACTATACTAATGTCCCCAATAGTATAGTGTCCCCAAAAACGCATTGGTAGCAGAATCATCCCTGATCACTGCCAGCACTTGCGTTAAGCCAACTCCACCCCCTCACCCCCATTTTTCATCAAGTGCAGTGTCAGTATATTTTTTCTGATCACTGCCACCTTTGATATATTGTTAGCAAAACCGCAGTGTTAGGGACAGAAGAAAAGAGACAGGAGGGTGGTTAGTGCAATAGCAGCTGGGCTGATGGAGATGGTAAGAGACACTGTAGTGGTCAATCCTGCAGAGTGATGGCGTTGTAGAACCGATCCAGCAGTGTTTGTGCAGGAAAGAGCCTAGTAACCAGCCTGGAACACACCGGCAGGATGTGGCATCACAGGAAGAGGCGGGCGGTCAGTGGGAAGGAAGAGCGCAGACATGGGACAGTCAGGCTATGCGCTCAGAGCCTCTAGCTCCTTCTTTTGGCCTGGTGGGCCTTGGGAGCTAGAGGCTCCAATCTTTGGTAGACCTTATTTTTTGCCACATGTTTTTTGAAAATGAGAAAAAAAAATTTACACAAAGTTGTCACTTTACTGAGTTATTTCTCACACACATCATGAGTATATGTGGCATTACCGATGAGGTTTGTGAGAAAAATCTCAGTAAAGTGAAAGCTTTGTGTAAAAAAACAATTTTTTCATTTTCCAAAAACTTGCGGCAAAAAAAAATAAGACTCAATATGCCTCTCAGCAAATACCTTCGGGTGTCTACTTTCCAAAAAATGGGTAATTTGGGGGTGTTTATACTGTCCTGACATTTTATGATCTCCTAAAATAGGTAGTCAGATAATCGAATGCATATTTAACGCCCCGTGAAAGCCTGAAGGTGCTAATTGGATTTAGGGCCTCTGTATGTGACTAGTCTGCCAAAAAGTCTCTCGCAATGTGGTATCCCCATACTCAGGAGAAACCGCAGAATGTGTTTTAGGGTGTATTTTTCTTTTCTTTTCTTTTTAAATTTTGGAAAAAAATAAAATCTTCCATGGACCCAACCTTCTCAGCAAATACCCTGGGGTGTCTACCTTTCAAAAAAGGGGTAATTTGGGAGGTGATTGTACTGTCCTGGTATTTCAAGAAATATGAAAGGCAGTCAGAAAGTCAGAGTTACATAAAAGCTGCATACATTCCAGTATATACTATGATTTTTAGATACTATAACTGTTACACAAACTAATATGGGGGTGTTTTTTTTTTACCAAAAGCAAGTATTAGAATAAATTTTGGCCTAAATTTATGAAGAAATGTGATTTTATTGGATATACTTTATAACAGAAAGTAGACAATATTGTTTTTTTTTTCTTCAAGGGTTTCTTATTTCATTTATATACTAAAAAGTAAAACACAACAGTGGTGATAAAATACCACCAAAAGAAAGCTCTATTTGTGTGAAAAAATGGTATAAATTTAATTTGGATACAGTGTTGCATGACCAAGAAATTGCCAGTTAAAGTAGCACAGTGCTGAATAGCAAAAAATGGCCTGCTCATGAAGGGACTAAAACCTTCAATAGGTCAAGTGGATAAAGTTACTCTTGCAATTACTCTTGCTATCATGTCTAAAATGTTGATAGAGACTTGAATCTGTGAAAACCTTGTATAACAATCATCTTTACCTTCAGAAGTGTGAGGTCTGTGAACTCTTCCCAGACACAATGACATCATCCCAGTTTTCTTAATTGCCTTTAAATATTATTATATTTTTGTTTGCTGTGATGGCATCAGGGATACAAATAGCAGTGAAAACCTAACATGAGTTTTATCTCTTTATGAATCTCTCCAAAAAATGTATTGAGGTAGGTGGGTGTTAACTTATTTTTACTTTGTTAGCAGAGGGGGGGGTTTCCATTTTTGCCTGTACAGAACATTAGACCAAATACTGTGACTGAAGTAGTCTTAAGCATTTAACTTGCAGGGATACTTGCAATTAAAAGCTGTACATGTTGTAACTGCAAACTCAGAAATACCAGGATTAATCTGGTGGACAGACTCAATTATAAATGCAGCCACAGCTGTTTTATTGATTGTCCACGTAAAGAACGCAGTTAGACACAGCTGCAGAGAGAATTCAACGTCTCTGTTGGAATTATCAGAGACGTTCTTGCATTTAGCATTAAGCACCACCATAGACGCCAAGGCAACAAATGAGGAAATCTGGCAGCTCCGTACTGTAAGATGTCTCTCTAGTGAAAGCTTTTTTAAACAGGAACTATCCAGGCACATTATGTGCAGTGTCCAGTGGATATAATTCCTGTCTTGTAATGGCATAGAATGTGTGATAACATTTATAAATGAGTGGCTGTGACACTAAGCTTCGGGACAATATTGTCATGTGCGTGACTCAGCCGTGGAAGTGTGAGTAAAAAAAAATTAGGAATCACCTGGGAGCTCTGTTTTCAGGTCTTGCCATTCATAGAACACACAATGGGTAATGAATGGTTCTTTAGTCCTTTCGTAAAGAGTGCATGAATCTGGCAGAGTGTCAGCTAGAGCATAATGCGCCATCTTAGAATTGTAGGTCTCAATCCAATTATACCTCCTGCTACTCCTGCAACTTTTATTTATGCTGATGTAGTGTGCTCTCCACTTTCCTGGGATATCGAAACACTTTTCTGAAGTTTTCTAGTGTCACTGTTGGGTAAGATATTGTCTTTGCTTAGCACAATATGCATCTTATACAGGGACATAAAGTAACAAAGTCACACTAATCGTATCGTTGCAAGGTACAGCACATAATGTAATGCATATAATACATTTGCTACCACTACTAGTGTAATCTTTTAACATAGCTAGGAAAAACAGGAAAGTCTGTACATGTTTAATGTTTATTTAGTGTATATCCACAGCACAAACTTTTTTCCATTTTGGATAGAGTATGGAAATGTTAAAGTGGTTCTAAAGCCAAAATGTTTTTTACTGTAAAGCACTCCCTGCTTTAACCACTTCAAGTCTGGACTCTTTATCCCCTTCCTGTCCATACCAATTTTCAGCTTTCAGTGCTATCACACTTTGAATGACAATTGCGCAGTCATGCAACACTGTACCCATATGAATTTTTTAGCATTTTTTTTGAGATAGATAAAACTTTATTTTGGTGGTATTTTTTCACCACTGGGATTTGTATATTTTTTTGGTGTATAAATGAAAAAGTCCAAACATTTTTTAAAAAAGTGGTTTTTTTTTAAATTTTGCAAATAATTAATCTTCATACGTCTTGGCCAAAATTTATTCAGTTATCTTTTTAGTAAAAAAAAGACTCCAAATTAGTTTACAACCAAAAATTATAATTCTTACAACTTTTTTTTTATTTTTATTTTTTTTATATTTGTTTTTTTATATTTTTTTTAACATACTGTCATCCTAGCGGTACAGTGTCACCATAGTGACACTGTACTACTTGTGGGGTGTGATGAAGTTTTTTTGTTTTTTTTTTACCCTGATTGCTTTTACACCCATAAAGGCTATAAAAGCAATAATTTCTCCTTCTATCTGGCTGCATTCTTGCAGCCATTGAGAAATGCTGTGCGAGCTGTGATTGGTCACAGCTTTTCACATGGTACAAGGCTGTTGTGAATAGCCTTGTACCATGTGACCTCTGTGATCTTTCACAGATTTCACACGCAGTAAGCAATGATGTCAGAAGTGACATCTTGCTTACTACTATTTATGTGATCATGGATTGGCCAGTCAGTGATCACAGGATCGGGACCTCACACAGAGGTCCCGTATAGCGATCGGTGTTCCGCTGTGTCCTCGGGACACAGCAGGCACTGGAACGTGGTGCTGCGCACTCCCAGGGAACGTGCACAAGCAGGGAAGCGGGGAGGACGTTTATAAACAGCCACCCGCTCTTGTCCAGCCATTTATATACATGGGCCAGATGGGAAGTGGTTAAGGTAAAAATATTTTACAGATTTTGGTCTTCCCCCACCTCCTTAAATACTTACCTGAGTCCTCAATTGATTCAGCTCTGTGCACAGCTGCATCTCCACTCTCCCCTCGCTTCCTCTTCCACTTCCATTGGCTCCTGCTGCTGTCAATAAAATGCTATGAGCAGGAAGTGGGGGTTGTGACTCCATAGACACACATAGTTCGGGAGCGAGCATGCACTGCTTGCCCCCATAGCAAGTGGCTTGCTATGGGGGGCATATCAAGAAGAAGAGGAGCCAAGATTGCCAGCCAGTGACTCCAGAAGAAGAGTACTCTGTGCAGAACTGTTACACAGAACAGGCGAGTATAACATATATATTATTTTAATTTATACAAATTTCCTTTAGTAACATTTTAAAGCAGAACTGCTTTTAAAAACTGAGAGCAGACAGACTCTTCATTCCAGAAGAGACATGCAATTTCTCTTTTGCAATAAAATAATTCTTCCTGCTCGTAGTCTTTTTTGGGACGACAGTAACCCCCTCTTAGACTGCTGTCATGGAAACAAGGGTTAATAAAATTTCTCCTCTATTCCTTCAATATCCTAAAATTCATACTACCCCTACTTTAAGGCTAGGTTCTGTGCGGGTGGTTCGGCTGCGGATCCGCATGAAAATCCGTGCAGCCGCACCACCCGCACAGAGGAATGCGGACCCGTGGGCGGGTGCCA
This sequence comes from Staurois parvus, assembly GCF_062004578.1. NCBI lineage: Eukaryota > Metazoa > Chordata > Amphibia > Anura > Ranidae > Staurois > Staurois parvus. The sequence continues at coordinate 2,356,508 of NW_028318157.1, forward strand.
TTACTTCTAATGGCACCCTGCCTGCACAGGAAAACACAACCGAGGTTCCTGTGCAGGCTGCGTTTTCAGAAGAAGTGCAGGGACTTCTTCCCTGCGTCTGAATGGGCTCTCGTGCCCGTGCAAAACGCGGCCCGCACATATGTGAACAAGGGGTAATTCCTGGTGTCTATGGTGATCAACTGAATTAGGCTACTTTCACACTGAGGAGTTTATGAAGTGTTTTTGCATTAAAAAAGTGCCTGAAAAGCACAAGAAAAATGCTTCTCTATGCATGTGAATGTATATCTATGTATGTTTTCACATTGAGGCATTGCGCTTGCGCTGCAGTGTAAAAACTCCTGCTTGAAGCATCTTTGGAACATGTTTGGTCAGTTTAAAAAAACACCCCAGAAATGCTTCTTTCCATTGAAATCAATGAGAAATGCCTGAAAAGTGCCTGAAAAACACCTATGAGAAGCATTTTTGGAGCAGTTTTTAAGTCACGTGTCCTTTAAAAATGTTCAGAAAGTGCTGCAAAAGCGTGGTAAAAATGCCTATGCGTTTTTGCTGTGTTTTTGCGGCAGATCAGTGTGAAAGTAGCCTTAGAGAGTGAATCTAATTGGAAAGCAGACAGCAATAGAAACCAGTAGCTCTAACCCTTTTACTACACTATCCAAATCCAAAAAAAAGCCAAAAAAAAAGTTTTGCCTTGAGTTATATTTTAGGTTAATGAATTGGCTTGTGAAGGGTGTGGAAAGCCATAACTTTTGTAAACCATATGAATTGATTCTCGTATAAATGTTCATGCTCCGGAAATATCAGTTCTGCATAAAGAGAACTTTTCATAATATGCTGGTTGCTGGAGATGAAAGGCACAGTTGTGCATTACATGTCTGGTTACCCATTCGCAGAATTAAAAGCTATATTTTTGCCATTGAGTCTAGCTTTTCTACTTACCTTGGAAAATACATCTCTCCAGAATCTTATTTGAACCCTTTACATTTTTAAACTGTTCAATTATATTACTTATTTTCCCCTTTCTTACTTCAGGCCGACATGGTAAAAGAGTGTCCTATTCTGGGGTGCATTTTATTTCAAATCAGCTATATTTTTCTAAAAGTAGAGCTTACAGCAAAAGTACTGTCCTCGGTTTGGCATGCAATAGCAAGACATATGTGAGTTAGATGATGTGCCACTGCTTAGCCACTTTCTTTCCCATTTCAGTATACTTGCAGAGACTTTTACTTATGTGGTATAGCTACAATTTTTGCCTCAGTAGGCCTTCTTCAGTCTCACCTTTTATGTTATGCTACAACTCACTGTCAGAACCATTGACTATGTTTTAACATGCAGATTGATTTACATGGACATTACGTGATATCCAGTTATTGTTGTGCTATTGATAAAAAATACTAATAGAGTCATTAATACTTTAAATGTGCTCCTACCAATAATATTATTAAGTCAAAATGCATGAAACCCCAAACAATTAAGTCTTTTGATGACGAAATCCCGATCATGATGAACAGCTGTGTCCACAATGATCCTCCACGTGTGTTGTGAAATAGAGACTCTCGTGTCCACCTCCACAAATACCCTACCAAATAGTTAGACCCCACATTATAGGTGGTCTAACAGAGAATGAAGCTGAACATATCTTGCTTGTAACATCCTAGATGGAAAAGAGGTGTCCCAGATTTCGGTTTCTCTCCTGCTACTCCTGACGACTCCATACAGGCGTCAACACAGCTTCGGGCTGGGGAGAGATTGTGCTGGCATCACCCACACCTGTCTGGAACCGGCACCAGTGGAGATTATGACTTACATGCTCATTTGTCTGTGAAGTTTGTAAGTGGTTTTTTAATTTAGGTAAACAGAGTAAAAAAGTGAGCACTAATCAGTTCAGCAGCTGTACACTCAAGGCAACCAGTAAAACCTCAATAAATAATATCAAAGAAATAGCGCTTAAATCAATAGTCCTCAATTATTCCCGATCAGTGAATGTTCCTCAATACGGAATGTAAGAAATGCCCACTCACCGGAACCGCACTTGATACAGTGCAGTGTATGATTGTTATTCCGTGGTGTCAATGGAAGTGTACATCTGGTTCAGCCCTTGGAAGAGTATCCCTCTTTAGATCAGACAGGTCCAGGGTCACAGTAATTAAGGCTCCGACACACAGTTCCCCTTAAGGGATGTATGGGTGCTGCTTTTGCAGTAAATAGAAACCTCCCACTCTGGATGGAATCGGAGAAACACAGCTTCTGGAAAAAAGTACTCCCCATGCAGGGTCAAAGCAAAAAGGTGCCCATAGTGTGATAACGTTTGAATAAAGCGAATTTTATTTGAAAGGACAAAGGATGCATCCAATGAATAACAATAGGAACGGCAGATAGCAACAAAACACTAACCGTCCCTAGAAGGAAATGGCTGCCGGAGCTCCACGATGCTCCGACGGCGTGACGTCAACGGCGCGAGCAGGCTCCTCCTTACGCGTTATGTGCCACGCACATCGTCAGAGGGTGAGCCGGTAAGCACCATGACGTGGATACGATGTTTATATAGACAAAACAGCACATGCTCAGTGCGGCAGTGCCATTTTGTCGGAGGCCAAAAGTCTGCTGCCAGACATTAATCAATACTCCTTCAAAGGGCAGGCTAAACGTTCGTTCAGACGGGAGATATGACATATCTTATTATATAAAAACATAATTAAAAGGTGTAGTAATATCTGGAATGATGATTGTAACTACAATCATGCTAAGAAAAATGTGTGTGTATATATATATATATATATATATATATATATATATGTCACTTTTGAATCAATTTTAATAAGATCAAATTTAGGATAAAAATATATGGTTATAGAAACATGCTAAAATAATAATTATAACTAGAACTTTGATTAGGGAAATAGATATATATATATTAATTTTGAATTAGTTTTGGTATGATCAAATCCAGGATAAAACTATTTAGTTATAAGAGTATATAAATTCATATATATTAAGACACCTTGATTATAGAAATGAATTACATCGAAAAAATTGATCAAAAATTAAAAAATGTATTTTAATAAATAATTTATAAATTATCACACTATCTGGAGTATTCTCCTCTTTGACCGCGCACATAACGGATCATAATAAGGGAGGAAGAGAGGAGGAGAGATACCGAAGTCTGTGACACCTCTTTTCCTTCTAGGATGTTACGAGCAAGATATGTTCATCATCATGCTCTGTTAGACCACCTATAATGTGCGGTCTAACTATTCGGTAAAGAGCAAGAGTAAAGGTGTGTTTTTTGTGGTGGTGGGCATGAGAGTCTCTATTTAACTACACGTGGAGGATCATTGTGGACACAGCTGTTCATCATAATCTGGATTTTGTCATCAAAAGACTTTTAAATTGGTGTTTCATGCATTTAGACTTAATATTATTGGTAGGAACACATCTAAAGTATAAGTGACTCACAATTAGTATTTTTTATCAATAGCGCATCTGTAACTGGACATCACATATTGAGTATTTGTAGTGGTATATTTTGAGTGCAGCTATTGTTTCACATTAATTTTTTTATGATTCAAAATTTGTGTGGATTTTTTTGGCACTCACTGCAGTTACATAATTTTCACATGACATTGACTTTAGTTTTTTGTTTTATTTAGACCAAGGGCTTGTCTTTTTTTTTTTGTAAATATAATTTTCAAAATTAGCCACAATAATATACTGACTAAATCACAAAGAGAAGCACTGCACATTGCTCTCTTTTATACATACTTCTTAGAATACTTTCAGCATTTTTTCAGTTGTCTAAGTTAAGTTACCTGTGGAAAAATGAGCCACTTGCGAAACCAAGGATGTCCCTGTATGTTCTTGAGTGGCAGTGGCATGGCCACCATTCTTCTGTCCACCAGGAAGCCTGGGCCTGAAGCCAGCTGATCGAGGGTTGGTATATCCCCAATCATCTCTATGGTCTACGAAACCAGAAATGACAAGTATTTTATTGTTTCCAGTTTCTGTCTAATGTAAACATCATATCAAATTGACCTTGAAAGCATCAGATCAAACTGATCTGATGCTTTCTTTGAAGGTAAGAGGAGAGATCTGAGGTCTAATAAACCCCATATCTCTCTGTAAAGCGTATCTACTCATGCTAACATAAGGGATGTTGTTCACCCCTTGTAATAGCAATCAAGTTGAGTAAACAATTTAAGAAACCGTGTAAATGTAAAAACAAATCTAATAAAAAAATTAGAGTGCCCTGGTCCCCCTGTGCTTGTGTGCAAAGGAGAATGAATACGTAGCTCACGCATGCATATGTTAATGGTGTTAGCACCACACCTCTGAGGTATCGCCACAAAGGTTATAGCAAGATCAATAATTCTAGCACCAGACTTACTATGTAACTCTAAAGTAGTAACCTGTAAAGGCTTTTAAAGTGTCACTTATGGAGATTTGTAGGTACAATATTATGTATAATTTGTTGCCATTCCATGAGTGTGCAAAATTTAAAGCATGACATGTTAGGTATTTATTTACTCTGCGTAACACCATCTTATATATTTTACAAAAAATTGGGGATTATATTTTGTTTTTGTGCATCAAAATCCATTAAAGTGTATTTTTTCCCAAAAAAATTTTATTTGGAAAACCACTGTGCAAATAGCGTGTGACATAAAAATTCTGACACCCACCATTTTATTCTCTAGGGTCTCCGCTTAAAAAAATATATAATGTTTGGGGGTTCTAAGTAATTTTCTAAAAAAAAAAATGAAATTTTCTTACATTTATGTAAGAGGTGTAAGGATAGGCTTGGGAAGCAATAGGTTAAAAGTCAGCAGCTACAAAAACTATAGCTGCTGACTTTAACCACTTGCCAACCACAGATAGCCGAATGACAGCTACACTGTGGCCGGCCAGTTCTCGGAGGGCGTCATATGACGTCCTCCCAGAACGCGCTCTGATGATCAGTGCCCTGATGATCAGTGCCCAGCAGTGCCACCCACCAGCTCTGCCCACCTGTGCCTAGCAGTGCCACCTACCTGTGCCCACCAGTGCCACCTACCTGTGCCCACCAGTGCCACTCACCTGTGCCCACCAGTGCCACTCACCTGTGCCCACCCACCTGTGCCCACCAGTGCCACCCATCTGTGCCCATCAGTGCTGATAGTCAGTGCCACCAGTCAGTGCCCAGTGGTTGTGCCAGTCAGTGCCCAAAAGTTGCACTAGTCAATGTCTAGCAGTGCCGCCAGTCAGTGCCCAGCAGTGATGCCAGTCAGTGCCACCTATCAGTGCAGCCTATCCATGACACCTCATTAGTGCTGTCTATCAGTGCCGCCTATCCGTGCCACCTCAGTGCTGCCTATCAGTGCCACCCATCAGTGCTGCCTATCAGTGCCCATCAGTGCCACCTTTTAGTGCTGATCAGTGCTGCCTCATCAACGCACATCAGTGAAGGAAAAAAATTACCTGTTTGAAAAATTTTATAATAGAAACAAACTTTTTTTCTAATTTTTTGCTTGCTCTTTTTTTGTTTATAGCGCAAAAAGTAAAGTGCCCAGTGGCGATTAAATACCACCAAAAGAAAGCTCTATTTGTGAGAAAAAAAATGATAAAAATTTCATATGGGTACAATCTTGCATGACCGCGCAATTGTCATTCAGAGTGCGACAGCGCTGAAAGCTGAAAATTGGCCTGGTAAAGAAGGGGGTATAAGTGCCCGGTAGGCAAGTGGTTAATCTTCTAATAAACTGATACCTGTCCCAGGATTCAGCGCTGTCCTTACTGGGTGGTTTCTTCACTGGTCTTCGGTCCCTGATGCCGGCATATTAACTGTGGGCAGCCAGCTGTGACTTCTTGCGGCTTCACAGCTGGTGGCTCAATGCGCATGTGCAAGCTTTCTGAATGCTCCCACAGCCTTCTGGGACCTGTGATGTGTCACAGAAGGATGTGGTCATTGAGGGTAGGGGAGGAGAACTTTTGGCCATCTGCGCCAGAGTGGGAGAGGGTACCTGTCAAAACCAGGTTCCCATTCACCAACCCCCTACCCCACAAAAAAATAATATGCCAAATGCAAAAAAAGAGGTGAGGAGGAGAAGGAAGAGCAGAACTTTTCCTTTTGGGTGAGGTTCCACTTTAACCCAGTGTTAAAGTTTACCAGTCCTTAAATTTAGTGGCTAAATTAGTTTTCTTCTTCCCTTTATTTTCACCTGATGAGTTTGCCAGTAACATACTACCTGCCCTAGGGTGACAACACTCTCACACATAATACTTCATGGAGAAACAGTCCCATGAGACTACAGAATGCCCCCATCTTATTTTCTTCGTAGCATAGTGAGGATGTGTTATAGTCTATAGAGTGAACTTGGAACAATGCTAACTGATAAGAATGTTGCACAGTCAGAGAGCACACAAAATTTCTGGTAGGATCAGCAAGCTTTATTTTTTTGACTTATTGAACAAATACAACAACATGCATAACTCAAAATACAACTTTTTGGCTCTGAAGAAAAGGGCCTGACAGTTGAAACACATTAGCCATTTATGGATGTTTAGAGGTCTTCCCATGCCATCAGTCAAGTATGGTGGATTTGGAAGCTGTCTCATCTGTATCTTTAGATATGATTGTGCATAACACATGCTTGTGAGTACTGTAGCAGTTCTGGGCACTCTCACAGTGAGAATCAAGGTTATACCCCAGGATTCTCAACCATACAGGTTGAGGGGCTCCAGAGGGTTTACTTAATGCAGAGGGAACTGGCTTTTCAGTTTCCTCATTTTTTTGTAAAGTCCGTTTTGGGATCTGTAGCCTGGAGATTTCAAAGTGATCTGGAAGGGATGAAATCTCCAATCATGCGTCCATGTTTTATGAACCCTTAGCACACTAATTGTACAGGTGTGTGTAGGGATTTAAATAACCTGACTAAGGTTCTGGGCTCAACCCCGAAAGACAGATCGTTGCCCAGGAGTCAGGAGACCTTCACCTAGGAGAGGTGGGAGCCAGAGCAACAAGTGGCTGCTAGCTGTGTGCACAAAAAGCCATTTAGGAAGGAGACGGCTGTGAGCCTGAATTGGAAGGCCAGAGTGGCATAGGTGTGTGCACAAGCCAGGAGGCTAAATATCTGTTTTTATTTTGAAGAGTGAAATGCTGAAAACCCTTGTGAGGGAAATTTCTGGAACTTTTTTTTAAATAAAATTGGGCTAAAATGGCCCTGAAAAAGAAGAAAGCGAGTGGCTGTGTGCTCTAAAAACTCTATGCTTGATGCTAGTTCTCATAGTACCCACTTGTTTTTTACTTACAAAACTAATAAAAATTGAGTTATGGCAATGCACTAGGTTGGTGCACCCTCTCTTTTGTTGTGTTTTTGTTTTTATAAACTTTCACCCAAGTGTGTCCCTTTTGTAGATCTGGCCAGTACAGTACCTCTAAATTAGTGTTCAGAGCGCTAAATTCTCCTGAAATTGCATATTTTAGTTCTAGCAGCACTGAATTATGAATGAATAGAAAATTTAATAATAGTCTCCAGGTGCTGTTGTTCACTAGAAGTTATTTTCTTGAGCTAACACCCTCTGCTATGTGTATGACGTAAGACTTGCCTCAACAAAATGCAGCTTTAGGTCTAGACACATTAGCGCAGTAGGGACACGCTCTCCTAATGTGCACAACCATGGTGTGAGCACATAAGACACTTTCAGAATCTTCTGGAATTTGCAAAGACTTCCTTACTGAGAACATAATTCAAGTGATTCAGCTCCTGGCTCACCACTGCAGTTATAAGCACTATTATTATTGCTAGTAATTTACGTCTTATAAAGTTTAGTTAGTATTTTACTGGATTTATTTTTTCTCTTATCTTCCTTCCTGAAAAGACAATTCACTGTGACATTTAAAAGTCCTTTTCAAACCAGTTTTCCCATATAATTAAACATAATGCTTTGTTTTGTTTTAAGACTTTCTCTTGTCTATTATTATAAAATAATTCTGCAATGTAAAATAACAAAGGGTATGTATGTTTCATTGTTTTCTGGACTCACTAGTTTGTGATGCTAAGAAGCTGCTCATGCATTTAACTGCACTGAATCTTCTGTCTTAATTGTGCTTTCTTTGCAGGAATGTAAGCCAAAGAAATGGAGAAGCTTGATTATACAAAAAGGAAACAGCCTTCTGATGCAAGATGTTCAAAAAGAAGATTTGGGGAATTATACCTGTGAAGTTAAGTTCGAAGGCAGACTGATCAGGCGAACTGTTCAATTAAAGGTAACAGGTAAGAGTTGGAACTAATGTATTCTATAATGTATATACTGGCGATGTGTGAGACGGAGTCTGACATATATTTAAATGTTCCTTGTTTGACACATTTATTGCTTATTTAAGCAATGATGATGTAATCCATAGCAGCCATTAAGATTTTCAAAGTATGGCAGTCATATTAGTTAAAAAAACAACGCTGGTTGCCTTTATTTGAAATGCTGCACTTTGCTTCTGTAATTTGTTTTTTTAAATAAGTCTGCTTTAGTGCATTTAAAGCTAACCTATGATTTTAGCAAGCAAATCCAATTAATACACATTTGCCTGAGAAGGATATTTGGTGTGTCAGATTTCAAATGCTTGCTCTGCCGTATTTTCATGATGGTCCTTGATAAATAGATTTGTAGATTATCCCTCTAGTGTCCAGTTGTACATTTAACTGAATCCTTGCTGAAAAGTCAGTTTTTAAAAAATTGATGCAACTTAGTAATTTGTTTCCAGGCATCACATATATTGCCTGGGGATTGAACTTTTGTACAGTTGACATAAGATTTCACATTAGGACAATTATTGCAGTTCAGCATACCTTTTCTGAACTTAAACCCAAAAACAAAAAATTTAAATATAGCAGCTTACCAGTGCTTACATGTGGTTGTTGCATTTGTTTTCATTTTCTCCATTACTTTCACCTGGTCAGTGAGTCAGTAATTTCTGAACATCCTTCAACAGACCAAGCTGACCAGAAAAAGTGGCAGAGGGTTGAAACAAAACATTTACCACTGGCAGGGGTGCTTACAATTGTCAGTTTTTATTAATTTATGTAAATTCTTTATAGCAAAAAAAAAGTGTAAAAAGTGATTCCCTAACCTGAGATCAAAAAACATAGGTGGCTTGGATAAAAGTTCCAGTTAACTTTGATTGTTCTCTCATGATGATGTAACTAAGCCACATAGCAGTAGGCTGGTTATCCTGATAACTAGACCTCCAAATTCCATGGGGAGTCCACACCTTGCTCCCATTTTCTTTCTTTCTTTTTTCTAAGCTCTGATTTCCTCCTTTTTAGGACACCCGTAACTACTTCATGAGAACCTAGATTTTATTAAACCTCTCACAATTAAAGGATATGTTCATCTTTCATAACATGTTCTGTGAATGAGAAACTATAAGCCCCGATAGCCTTAGCTGTATGGGCAAACAGATATACTGATGGGTCTGCAGGAGACCTGCATGTCACCAGTGATCTGCTGATCGCTAGTGCAATGGTTTTCACAGGCTCCTGCAGCAAAACATACTAATAGATAAAAAAATGCACGCAAAAAATGTGCATTTATAATTTTTGGTATAAAGGCAAACGTATCATTTAACCTCCCTGCCGGTCTGATTATGTCAATATTTTTGAATATCAAAGCGGTACATTGTTTTGCATGAAAATGTGTTGTTTTTTATTGTAGGCCTGTAATTCTTAGGAATACCTCACTTAAATCTGTCTAGTAAACATCCCTGGTATGATAAAGTTTGACACATGAAATCATACATTATAATAAATAATTATAAAAAATAATATAATCATAAATTTAATTCAATAATGTAATCAAACCAAAAACAACTTTTGACCTAATGGGACACTTTTTGGATGCCATAGATGTTCTCAAGTTTTCAAGTAGAAAGAACGGTAAAAGTGCAGGCAGGGCACTGGACAAAGCACTAGGGACAAAACTGAGGTGAAATGGTTTGATACAGTAATGTAATCCTAACAGATTACAATGTATTGTGTGTATGTCACACGGAAGAGGGATGCCGGCACCGGCAGGAGGACACAGTGGGAGAACATCAGGGGATCGCAGGGACAAGGTAAGTACACTACAGTGTAATCCCGAGTGTGGCTTGGAGTTACCGCTTTTGGTGCTAAAAATTAACCCCAAGCCACACTCGGTTAATTTTCCAGAAGTGAATATGTAGAGATGCCACTTAAGAAGCTTAAATTGGAACTAAACTTAAAAAACTTGAAAAAAAAGAGCCAGGGTCTTAATGCAGAAGAGATGTGCAATGTCTTTTCTGAAATAAAATACACTTACCTGCCTTTTCACAATCCCCTGTGGAATATACACTGAGCTGCGCATGCACAAGCTCCCTTTACATTCCAGCACACTATCTGTGTATGACTGCACTCCTACCCTTTATTGGGAGTGGCGCCGCCCCATGCCAGCCAATCAAGACAGCCAAAAAATGCCACCTAGAAGAAGCTAGGGAGAAGATGCCAGTGCTAGCTAGAGACTTCACAGGGTTGGATAGTTGGAACTAAAGTAAGTATTTTTACCTTTAGTTTCTCTTTAAAGGCTACTAAGATTTTGGTACAAATAATAGTAACATATATGGGTACACTTTCTGCAAAAATGTGTGCTTTATTAGAGCCGAAGTGTACATTGGTTCATGGTAAATATTTACTGGTGACTGAAGACTAAATAACTGCATGTGGTTGGTAGCATCTTATGCTTTTTAAATATTCAATAAAATACATTTGAAGTTATTATTATTAGTATTATACAGTATTTATAAAGCGCCAATAGTTCGCTCAGCGCTGTATGTTACAAAGGGGGACAGAACATATGACAGAACAATACCAATACAATGCAAAACATGGGATTGAGGGCCCTGCTTTTTCGAGCTTACAATCTAGGAGGGAGGGGATGGTGGCACAGGAGGAGATAGCTGTGGGGGATGGAGTGGTAGGAAGAGTGGAGGAGGTTGGCAAGTTAGCAGGGGGTGGGGTAGGCTTCCCTGAAGAGATGGGTTTTCAAGGTGCACCTAAAGGAGAGGAGAGGAGAGTAGGTGATAATCTGATGGGTTGGGGCAGGGAGTTCCAGAGGATGGGTGACACCCTGGAGAAGTCCTGGAGGCGGGCATGGGAGGAGGAGACCAGGGAACTAGAGAGAAGGAGGTCTTGTGAGGAGCGGAGTGTGTGTGCTTGGCGGTACTTGGATATTAGGTCAGTGATGTAGTTCGGGGCAGTATGGTGGACAGCTTTGTACGTCAGTGTTAGGATTTTGAATTTGATCTGTTGCGCAATCAGAAGTCAGTGGAGGGATTGACAGAGGGGGGTGGCGGAGATGGAGCGGTTGGAAAGGTGAATGAGTCTGGCAGCCGTATTCAGGATCGACTGAAGCGGGGATACCCAGCGGCGAGGCAGGCCAGTGAGGAGGGAGTTGCAGTAGTCGAGTCGTGATGTGATGAGGGAGTGGATGAGCTGTTTAGTGGTTTCTGGAGTTAGGAACGCGCGTATTTTGGCAATGTTGCGGAGGTGGAGTCTGCACGAGTTTGTTAAAGATTGGACTTGGGGCCGGAAGGCTAAGTTGAAGGTTTTTGGTTTTTTTTGGAATACAGCACCATACATATTTGTTATGTTTAATGGTGTGCGTTCCATTATCTGTAGGCAGCTGCTTCTGGAAAGAAATCTTCCCCACAGTGCTTCCTTCATAGCCAACAGATGCTGCCCTGAGCGACTTTCTTCTGTCATTCTGAGGGTCGGCAGCAGCCACTGCTAACATAAATAGTTCTGCTGCTCACCAGCTCTCTTCTACCTCTCCACTATTTATATTGTTCATGTTACTTTTTACCCATTGCATCACATTTTGTAAATAGGTAGGGGAGATCCAGTCATTCAGCTGCCCCTCCTTCATTCACTGAATGCAATGCACTCAGTGGGAGTAGTAATATGAGCAATATGAACAGTGGAGGGATCAGAAGGGGTGGGTGAGCAGCGCATCTTTTTATACTTGTAGTAGCTTCCGTTTACTCCCACATCTTCAGAAGACAGTTGCTCAGGGCAGTACTTGGCGGCTATGAAGGAGGCACTGCAGCAAATATTTTTTAGCAGAAAATGGGAACCTGCAGATTTTGGGATACACGCCATTACACATAACAAACGTGTTTGATGCTGTCACCCCCCAAAAAAACCTAAACTTCAGCTTTAACCAGTTTGCATTTCATACCTGTTCACCCCCTATGGACCATAGCAATTTTTGCAATTCCGCTATAGACCTGTTTATTCAGCAATAACTTTGCATTACTGATCCCCCACTTACTGCTGTGGGGTATACACACTGGCAAATACATCACAACAGTGTCCTGTAGTGACTTAAGCTGGCCATATATGATGCAATTTTCTTTCTTGAAATCATGGGTTGCAGGAAAGAAAATTGCTCAATTCCCCCATCAGCACAATCAGGAATCCTTCCCGTGGAGCTGTTATGTTCTCCTGGCAGGGAGGCACAGGGAAGGGGGCAGGGTCCCGGGGGAAGCTGTCCTTGCCAGGAGAACAGAGTGATGGCAATAATCTCATGAAAAAAAGGACAGGCTGGGTGTACCAAAGTCATACAACAATAGAACTGGCTACAATCAGCCTGCCCATACTTGTAATACATAAATTGTTTAGAACAAACATGGCTTTTTTCTTAATTATTGTCTTGCAACACTTTTATTTGCAGTCCTTGGACAATTAAACATAAAAAAACTATACAATACATGCTTTTTCTTATTTTGACCAGTGTTATTTAAAAAATAAATAGTGCTACTGCAGATAAAAAGTGGGCATTTTTTCTGTAGTTTGTCCTATTTAAGATGACACTAAATTTTGATTCTGGTACAAAGCATTACAAAATTATTTACAAATGAAATAATGTGCATTTTTTTTTTTGTTATTTTGCACATTTTTAAATGTGAAACCTATAAATATATTTTAGATGTATAAAAATATTAACAAACAAAACAAACTAAAACAAAAAAAGTTTAAATATTAATGTTTAATACAATAGAAATGAACCAAATAAAAAGATCAGCAGGAAAATAATAATTGAATGGATGAGGAGAATAATTGGGGCTGGTTAGAGTAAAATAAGGGTTAATAAGGGGTTAAGCAGAGAAACCGGCTTCACTGCTGCTCAAAGTTTATCCCTCTGCAGATGAGTGAACAGAATGATACAAATATAACAATATGCTACATTATATCTTTCAGTAGCATCTGTTTTTATGTGGTTCTAAAAGCATACTTTTTCCTAAATGCGTTATACTGTAAGTAAAAACCTTCTGGGTGTAACACCCCCCTAAACTCTCCTTTATACTTACCTTAGCCCAACCCAGGCTTGTGCATAAGAGCCATGGCTCTCCCGAGTCTCTCTCTCCTTATTGGTTCACACAGCAGTGGGAGCCATTGGCTTCTGCTGCTGTCAATCAGAGCCAGTGAACCAATGAGGAGAGAGCTAGGGTTTTGAGCCGAGCCATGCTCTGTGTGTGAATGGACAATGTTCATTCACAAGAGTATGGCTCTAGAGTGAGCCTGCTCGAATGCTCCTATAGCAAAAGGCTTGATATTGAGGCCACTCAGCAGGGGGGAGGAGCAAGGACCACTGACTGGGGACCCAAAAAGAAGATAATCGGGGATACATTGTGCAAAATCATTGCACAGAGCAGATAAGTATAAATTTTTTTTTTCTTTTTTAATTGCAACCTTTATAATCATTTGAAGGCCTCATGGACACAGGGCATTAGCTGACTGCTCCTAAATTCCTTTCCTGTTGTCAGCCATGCATTTGAAGACAAAACACCAGATGCATGTACTGTAAATGTGTTTAGAGCATTTAGGTACGGCAAGTGCTTGGGCATTAGTTAATTTCATTGGCCAGCATTATGGCCATTTGAATGAAATAATGCTCAAGTGCTTGATGTACCTAGCATTAATGTGCATTTGGATGTGATTACACACGTTTACGCACGTTAAGAATTTTCTTTCCAAGATGCAGCTGGTCCCGGACGCGCTGGCAGTGGGGTTGGACACATAGGCTAACATGGAGGGGCATGTAGAGGCAGAAAAAAGAAAACACCAGACGCTCCTAAAAGCAGTATTAAAAGCTTTGTGTATACATGAGCCCTAAACACTGTTGACCTCCTCTGTGTACACAGCAATGCTGGTTTTTACTAATCAGAGCTTAATTGCTGTGTACTGGGGGGGGGGGGGGGGGAACAGGGCAGAAGGACTGGATGTGCTACATATGTGCTGTATACAGTGATGACTTTTTTTGGGTGTGTGTAGCATGCCCACATTCTAGAACTAGTTAAAGAAGGAGCTACCCTGGAGCCTTGAGGTACTTAGGGCTACTTTTTATTTGTTTGTATTTGGGCTAAAAAGAGAACCAAAAAGGTCCTATTTCCAAAAAAAAATGTTTTAGTTTTTTGGGGAGGTTTTTTACAAAATGTTGACTTTTCACTTACTCAGAGCTAACAATTTCTGTGAATTCAGAACAGATACATTTTAAATATGGCATGACTCGTTTTTCCATTTTTAGTGAGAATAGAACCACGTTGCGAGAAAAAAAAATATTTTATAGTCTAATTCAAGCAAAAATGGCTAAAGTGAGAGGAACATTTTTCAGCAGGGATACTGATAGCAATAAAAACTGAGAATACATTCTACATAGCTATTGTAAAGGAAAATAGAACTTTTGTCTTGAGTTAGCCTTTAAAGCTGAACTCTATGCAGATATAAAAGAAACAAATAAAAACATGATTACATGTATTTTTTTTTTAATACAGACAGTGTAGGTACCTGAATTTGACTTGATATCAACCACGTGCAGCTTATCTACAGCAGTACTAGAGTGGAAATGCAAATCACTTCATGCTCTGATAGGAGGAGAAAGCAGAGTGTGAGAGAGATGACCTCATCACTGTGCTTCTTCTCTTTTCTTTGTCCAGTCAGAGACTGAGGTGGGTCCAAGGCAGTGTTGGCTTTTGAACAATGCTGGCCAAGAGATGAAGGACATTTAGTTGTAGAAAAAAGTACTATGGGGGAACTCTCTGGGGTGAGGGTGATTATTGCAGTAAAATCTGGATTTGTTATTTAATCTTTTAATTGACCACACATACTGTAGTTAATTTGTTATAATTGACTAGAGTTTTGCTTTAAAGAAATTCCCATTGTTCTGTTCTCACTGTAGAGCTTCTTAGAGTAGTTATATTTGACTTTGACAGTTTTCTGCTATAGGAGCGGTAAATACAGTATATGCTATATGTTTTACAACTCTACACACCTCTGTTTGTGTATATAAAGAGCAGTTCTATAGAAAATATCCTTAAAAAAGTTAGATTACAGGTGCCCCGTGTAAGGAGAGGAATAATACTTACCTTTCCAGCAGGCAGTGACCACAGTGTCCAACTATTCCAGGTATGACAGATTGCTGGGCTCCTGCTGCAAGCTGTGGTTCCACTCACTGGTGCTAAATTCAGCCATAGATGATTCAACCATCTATGGGCAGGCTGATTGTAGCCAGTTCTATTGTTGTATGACTTTGGTACACCCAGCCTTTCCTTTTCTTCATGAAATTATTGCCATCACTGTGTTCTCCTGGCAAGGACAGCTCTCCCCGGGAACCTGCCCCCTTCCCTGTGCCTCCCTGCCAGGAGAACATAACAGCTCCACGGGAAGGATTCCTGATTGTGCTGATGGGGGAATTGAGCAATTTTCTTTCCTGCAACCCATGAATTCAAGAAAGAAAATTGCATCACATATGGCCAGCTTAAGTCACTACAGGACACTGTTGTGACGTATTTGCCAGTGTGTATACCCCACAGCAGTAAGTGGGGGATCAGGCTTTCAAAACACTCTGTAAGAGACCAGAGATTGGAATCACTGACTGATGCAAAGGTAGGTGTAATTCATCTCTTACAGGGTGTCTGTAATTTCATTAGTTTAGTGGTAGCGTTGCAGGGAGAGTCCATGAATGGCTTGTTTTAAAGCTCTTTTTCTGTTTGTCAAGAGCATGTAAATATTTTTGTGTCCATTTTATTGTGCACTTTTAATAGTTGTCAGCAACATGCTACATATTAAAATAAAGTGGAATAATAAGTATATATATTGACCAGAGCAAATAAAAATAAATGTCAAAGTCGTTATACATAAGCAAAACTGAGTACCATATGCCAGTACATTAAGCCAAGAGCCATGCAAAAATGGAGAGCTCTTGGCTGAAATATATTTAATAATGCTCATCTTCTTTGAGATTTACTTGGTTTTTAGATTCAGTGGTCCTTAAATCAAAGTTGATCTAAACTATTTTTTTTTTTTTTTTTTTTTTAAACATGCATCTATTTTTTTACAATTACAAACCTGTCATAGAGGTCTATGTTCCTTTTTTATCATCAAAATGTGTAATATAGATGATCTCTGAATTAAATTGAAATTTCTTTATGCACTTATTATTATTTTACACTGCATTTAACACAATCACAGCTTCCAGTGACTTGATATACACGGCTCACAGCAAGATTTACTGTAATAAAATAAAACCAAAATTCAGATTATAAAATGCCTTTTTTATTCTATGACTTATGTCAAACATACTCCATTTGGTCAGACTGTAAAGCTTTGCTCCCACTGGAATATTAAGCAGATGTTGCATTCTTCTTTTATATTCTACAGATTTTTATATATTCACAGAATGTGAGCATAATTATGTTCTTATGTGCAACATTCAGTTCTTACATTGTCATGGAATCCAATGAAGATTTTCTATAGCAAATATCATTATCCATTACCATTGTAATCAACAATTTCTAATTGACAGGAACTGTACTGTATGGCTACAATAGTTAAAGTGCAAATCCATCTAAACTTAAACCTGCTCCCACCCACATTTTAAGCTCTATACTAACTACCCTGTAGAGGAAAGATGTTTTTACTTACCAATTCTTAGGATGCTCTGGTCTGGTCACGTGACTTTCCCAGTAGCTAACTTCAATAAGGAGGAGAGATTGCCACAATGCCTATGCAGTGACATCATCCATAGATATACTATGGGGCATCTCTGTCAGCTCTCCCTCCTCTACCCTGAAAATGATGCTGGGAGCTGATCACGTAACCGTACCAGAGTGCCCTCAGAATAGGTTTAGTAGGTATACACATTGTTACTCCACGGGGTAGTTATTATAGGGCTTGGAATGGGTCTGGAAGCAGGTTTAAGTTTAGATTTAGGATTTTTTATTTAACCGGACAAACACTTTAAGCACATTATCAATAAAGGGTTCCTACTACAGCACCATGGTCAGCTCCCTGACTACAGTCATTCCAATTTCCATAGACTTTCCATAGAGTTGTAAATACACAAACACGCTATTAGACATTTCTTCCTTCATTTAGAAATATGTGTTTGGGTACAATATGAATGGTTAGGGATAATCTACAGTATATATTGTAATATTGTCCATAATATTTTTATGGTCAGGTACTGTAAGGCGTCTCACACACTGGGCTCTTCTGACAATAGTTGCATAGTTAGTCTGGCTGAAAAAAGACAAAAGTCCATCCAGTTCAACAAAAAAAAATCCCAAAAAACTTATAATCCTATACCCACCATTTATCCAGAGGAAGGCAACCCCCCAACCCCCCCCCCCCCAGCAAAGCATGATACAATTTGCTCCTGCAGGGGAAAAAAAAACTTCCTCAGTCGAATATTCCCTGGATCAACTTTACCTATAAATATTAGTATCCAGTTATATTCTGTGTATATAGGAACGAATCCAGAACTTTTTTAAAGCAATCCACTGAGCTTGCCAGAACCAACTCTTCAGGGAGTCTATTCCACATTTTCACAGCTCTTACTGTGAAGAAACCTTTCCGTATTTGAAGATTAAATATCTTTTCCTTTAGATGTAGCGTGCCCCCTTGTCCTCTGTGATGACCTAAGGGTGAATAACTCTACACCGAGTTCACTATATGAACCACTGATGTATTTATACATGTTGATCATATCCCCCCTTAATCTCCTTTTCTCAAGAGAGAATAAATTTGGTTCCTCTAATCTTTCCTCATAACTGAGCTCCTCCATGCCTCTTATCAGTTTGGTTGCCCTTCTGTGCAATTTCTCCAGTTCCCCAATGTTCTTTTTGTGAATTGGTGCCCAAAACTGAACTGCATATTCCAGATGAGGTCTTACTAATGATTTGTACAGGGGTAAAATGATATATCTCTCTCTGGAGTCTATACCTCTTTTAATACAAGAGAGTATTTTGCTCACTTTAGAAACTGCAGCTTGACATTGCAGACATTTTCAGGCTTGTAAAAAATGTGGATGATAATTTATTTAATTGACAAGAATATTCATTTATTCTGACCACTGCAATGAATTTATGCTCAAGCTCTAAACACGCCTAGCATTTAGGCGCATTTATACAAGTTTAGGCGTGTTGAGCATTTTTCTGCCCAAACGCTCTTCTCATGAACATGATTTTGGTGCATTCAGATTGTTGCCCCTAAGCGCACCTGCCTCTAAATGCCTGTAAATGGCCATGTGTGCATTGACACTTAGGCTGACATAGAGGGAACAGAAAAAAAAGTCAAGCGTCTGTAAAACAGGCATTTATCTGCAGTGTACATGAAGCCTAAAGATCAGCATATATATGCTCAACTGGTGAGATAGGCAGATATGTATACCACTTGGAATGGTAAATCACTATTTATACTAGTATAAATACTAGAAAGTTTTCATTCTAAATCTTTCATTACCCACTATAATAATACTTCTGCCTAGATTTGGTGTATTCTTCCATGTTACTAGCTGTCCCTAGCCTACGTTAACTGTATGTGGAATTTTCTATATCTATTATGAAGACTGAATACTTTATACACGCACACACACAAACGCACACTAATATGTGAAATTTGTGATTTTGGTCTTTTGATGTCATATTTTATGGTTGATGTCAAATTTCTTGTTTTGTAATTAATGTCAATAGCAACGTCTCTTTATAAAACTCTTTGAATAATTCTGCACTTGTCCATATGAATTTGCTGTGTTTTATTCAGGGGCTTTTGACTTTCCATTGTGCTAAATAGAAATTCTAGCTTTTACCTTGCAATTGTCAAGCAATACAAAAATGACAACTTTATTTATATATATATATATATATATATATATATATTTAAACTGTTGGCCATATTCCATCTTTGGGGGGGACTTCTGGAGCATAGAAAGTTAATGACAGGAGCATAGTGAACATCTAGGGATCACAGAAACAGATCATACAGATAGAGTACAGGAAAAGACATGAAGATTTTGAAACATGGCAGACAAACTATAACTGGAACGCATGTCTAAGATGCACTGGAATGCATGTAGAGCAGAGGTGGACTGACAACTCATGGGCTCCTGGGCAATAGGGGATCATGGGGCCCCTGTGTCCTTGCCCACACTCAAAAAAGCCTATAAAAAAGGTACCAGGGGCATTTCATGGGGCCCCCTACTGACGCCGGGCCCTCGGGCAGTGTCCGAGTGCTCAAATGGTCAGTCCGCCCCTGATGTAGAGGATCTATTCAGAGAAAGCAGGGGACTGGAATGCAGGTTCAAGATCTTTGCAGATAAAGCAGGCACTGGCGAGTAGGTTCAGGGTCTGTGCAGGCAAAGGCAGCAGACAGTTGTAGTTTGGCAGCCAAGAAAGGTAGTAATCAGGACAACAGGATATGAAAAGCAAGTCTGCACAAAACAAGTCACAAGTCTCACATGGTCAGAAGGGCAAATCTCAAACCTAAAAGCTCACAGTGGCTGGAAATTTGAGTCACTACAGCCAATAGGTGAACAGGCAGAGCACCTAAATAGCCACAAGCAAACAGTAGATAGGACACGGGTGTGGAGAAGGTGGAAAGGCAACTAGCCAGGTAGAAATAAACTGGTGATAGAAGAGAATCAGGAAAACTGCCTCAATTATCTTGAGTTTGGGAAAACACACAAAAAGGAGCACACCTTAAGATCCAAGAAAATCTAGCCAGATTTAAACTTGAAGCAGTGGTAAACCTGATAGGAAAAAAACGTTTCCTCTGCAAGGCAATGTCATAATGTACTAGTATGCATCACATACTAGCAATTAAGTGAAACTTACCTTAAAACAAAGCCCTCCAGCAGTACACTGTCAGTGCTGACAGAGCTTCCATCTTAACTTGATCCCTCTTCCGGGTTCACAGGCTCCAGTGGCTTGAATAGTCGAGCTGTGATGACTGCTCTTTTTATGGCACACAGCTCTGAACGCATGCACCGGTGCTGTTACACAAGTACCATATTTATGGTACCTACAGGTAAGCCTTATTATAGGCTTACCTGTAGGTACAAGTAAAAAAACAGACCTTACTACCACTTTAATATATACAGTTTAAACTTGAAAAATTAGAATATCGTGCAAAAGTTCATTTTTTTCAGTAATACAACTTAAAAGGTGAAACTAATATATGAGAGAGACTCATTACATGCAAAGCAAGATAGTTCAAGCCGTGATTTGTCATAATTGTGATGATTATGGCTTACAGCTTATGAAAACCTCAAATCCACAATCTCAGAAAATTTGAATATTACATGCAATCAATAAAACAAGGATTGTACATAGAACAATATCGGACCTCTGAAAAGTATAAGCATGAATATGTACTCAGTACTTGGTTTGGCCCCCTTTTGCAGCAATTACTGCCTCAATGTAACATAGCATGGACGCTATCAGCCTGTGGCACTGCTGAGGTGTTATAGAAGACCAGGATGCTTCAATAGCGGCCTTCAGCTCTTCTGCATTGTTCGGTCTCATGTCTCTCATCTTTCTCTTGCCAATGCCCCATAGATTCTCTATGGGGTTCAGGTCAGGCGAGTTTGCTGACCAATCAAGCACAGTAATCCCACGGTCATTGAACCAGGTTTTGGTGCTTTTGGCAGTGTGGGCAGGTGCTGCATTTTCCTGCTGGAAAATGAAGTCAGCATCCCCAAAAAGCTCGTCTGCGGAAGGAAGCATGAAGTGCTCCAAAATCTCCTGGTAGACGGCTGTTTTGACCTTGGACTTAATGAAGCACAGCGGACCAACACCAGCAGATGACATGGCTCCCCAAATCAACACAAACTGTGGAAACTTCACACTGGACTTCAAGCATCTTGCAGTGTGTGCCTCTCCATTCTTCCTCCATACTCTGGGTCCTTGGTTTCCAAATGAGATGCAAAAGTTGCTCTCATCAGAAAAGAGGACTTTGGACCACTGAGCAACAGACCAGGTCTGTTTTTCTTTAGCCCAGGAAAGAGGCTTCTGACGTTTTGTTGTTCAGGAGCGGCTTGACAAGAGGAATACAACATTTGAAGCCCATGTTCAGGATCCGTCTGTGTGTGGTGGCTCCAGCCTCAGTCCACTCCATGTGAAAGTCCCCAACACTTTTGAATAGCCTTTTCCTGACAATCCTCTCCAGGCTGCGGTCATCCCTGCTGCTTGTGCATCTTTTTGGTCCACACTTTTCCCTTCCACATAACTTTCTATTAATGTGCTTTGATACAGCACTTTGGGAACATCCAACTTCTTTTGCAATTACCTTTTGAAGCTTTCCCTCCTTATGGAGGGTGTCAATGATGGTTTTTTGCACAACTGTCAGGTCAGCAGTCTTTCCCATGATTGTGATTCCTACTGAAGACTTCCAGACTGAGAGACCATTTAAATGCTCAGGAACCCTTTGCAGGTGTTATGGCTTAACTAGCTAATTAGAGTGGGACACTTTGAGCCTAGAATATTGCACCTTTTCACAATATTCTAATTTTCTGAGATTGTGGATTTGGGGTTTTCATGAGCTGTAAGCCATATTCTAATTTTTCGAGTTTCACCTGTAGGTTCATAAACGAAACTGTAGGAGTTTATATCCACCAGGGACCCATGTCCTATTTCCATCATGCCATCTACCCTGTCCATTGCTAGAAGCATTTCTAAAGCAATGTGAATTATTAAAGCAGCTCAAAATAGTTCTCACTTTTTATCTAATGATCAGTAGATCTTTCTCCTTGAAATCCTTCAGAATAAAGACATGAAAGATTACACAAACATTAGATTTGTATTTGCAATGTTTTTATCTTAAAATACTAAAGGTTCAGATTTAAAAAAAAATAACAAACATGTTATACTTACCTGCTCTGTGCTATGGTTTGGCACAGAGCAGCCCCAATTTTCCTCTTCTCAGGTTCCCCACTGGTGCTCCTTGCTCCTCATCCCTGCTGAGTGCCCCCAGAGCAAGCAGCCACTTATGCCTGCTTGCTCCAGAGCCACCTCTGTGCGAGACACACAGAGCACAGATCTGCCCTGCCCCCCCACTCCCACCTCACTGGCTTTTATTGACAGCAGCCAATGGCTCTGCTGTTGGGTCTCAGCCAATGAGTAGGGAGTTCAATTTCAGTGAATGGGAATTTTAAAAGTAGCTTCACAATGCATCTAAATCACATGGCACTGCATGTGATACTTTTCGCAACCTAGTGTTGTACCTAGTGTGAGTAAGCTGTAAAAGTACACTCAGGCTCTTATTCATGTACCCATTTTTGCAGCTTTTATAGAGATACAGATTTATTTTGATTTTAGACATAGTTGAACAGGAATCATTAGATTTTTTTAACACGAACTTTGAATTAAAAGTAAAACGCTAATCAAGCATACCTACAAAGAAAAAAAGGAAACCACCTTTCTGTCTTCCCAGACTACTGAATCTCTTCTCTGTTCAGAAGCAAAAATTGGTATAAGCCTGTTTGAAAACTGACAGGGACACGTTGAATCTGCAATGTATGAAATAGTGAATAGATAATGTGGATATTTTAATTAGCACTAAGCAGATTGTATAGCTATCCAAGCACATTATAACCTTTTTAACCAATGTTCTTTTTGGTAGATATTTTCATTTGTGTATTTTAAAGTGCCTGAAAAGCTTATTTTTTCATTTAAAATAATAAGTTATACTTACCTGCCCTGTGCAGTGATTTTGCACACTGGTGCTCTGGGCTACTGCTCTTCTTGGTTTGCCACTATAGGAAGTCACTTCCTATGGAGGCGCACCTGCGTTCTTGCTTCCGAGCCAAGCTGTGTGCGTGAATTGACAAACGCAGAGGGGCTCACCCCCACACAATCACAGGATTTGATTGACAGCAGCAATGGCTCCTGCCGCTGCCTCTGTGAGCAGAGAAGAGCTGCTGCAGATGGGCAACTGGATTGAGATCCGGATCAGGTAAGTATACAGGGGGGTGAGGGGGTGATACAAATTCAGGGACATTTTTTACATTAATGCAGGTAATGCATTAAGCATAAAACAAGCGTCTAGCTTTTAGAACCAATTTAATCTAAATTTAGTAAACTGCACAATCAGATTGTAAGGCCCCCATGGAATGTACAGCAAGGAACAGCTGAGTATAAGACTTCAGGTGGGAAATAAATGAAAGTATAACTTCACAATTATCTTATCCATGTAAGTGTAGACCTCTACTTCCGTTAAAATAAGATTGGCATATGCTTTAAGCTCCTTATTGGTGTGATGAGACAATTTAACCTTGTCCAAATGATTATTTCCCCAAAATTATTTTTTTTTTCTTTTCCAAAATAAAGTTTTAGGGAATATATAAGATACGAGGAATACAGAGAATGGGGGGTAGTGGATATAACAATCGGGAGAACAAAAAGCAAAACAACCCCTATAACAATCAAATGTAGTCATTTCCACAGTCAACATCAAGTAAATACAATAATAGCACCATGAAAATTCTTTATATTCTTTGTACCCTCCGATCTATTTGCCCTTAAAATATTTCAGTAATTTCCTACTTAAACCTTTTATTTGGGGCTCCAGTAGACACAAACTAAACTGGTCCACTCTGAAACATGCTAAGGGCATGGGTGGCCTGGTACTGCCAAACTTTAATTTATACTACTTGGCTTTGCAAACTTCCCAGATTTTTCACTGATGCATTGCTGAGGTCCCCCTGTTTACTCATGGTCCCTGAAAATACTACCCCTCCCTTAGATCCTATTGCAATTTGTTTTGCTTGATGTCTATTTAAGGTTATTTTGCAGTATGTCAAGGAAGCTTAAAACTCCTCTATAGTGAATATTTGCTTTACTAAACAGGCTGCACATGCAGCCACAGGAAAACAATTTATAGCATGCAAAGTACTGTCTAACAAAATATGTCTACAACTTGCACACGCTGACTATTTTCCTAGCAAATAAGCATGTACAATGTTTGCGATGGGCATAAACTAAACCATTAGTTAATTTGGTCTTTGAATTGATGGAATCTTCTTCATGGTTTTTTGCTCAACTTCTTCCTCCTTTGTCCTCAGAACAAGTGTTCCCTCTTTGTCTTCCAGAACAACTCTGTCTTTGCCTATGGACATGGCCTGTTCAAAGTCCTATTCCCCTGCCCCTATTTCTCATATCCTGTAGTCTGACTACCTGTGCTGAGCTCATAAACTAGTCTAGCGGGCTCATTCGCATATCAATAGGGGGGCCATATCTTCCAAACACAACACATGTAACTTAAAAACCACATGTGCACTTTGCAAGGGAATTCTTCTCAGAGGTTAGGGAATGTGGTGAAGTCTCAAAAATATTTGAAAAGAATACCCAATCAAGTGCAAGGAAAATGCAGGGAAAATTTGTGCTTTCATGTGATTGGATGGTGGAATGTAGCAGAGCTTCACCTCATTCACAATGTTCTGGGGAAAAATTCCTTGCAAATTGAACAGTCTATTTGCCTTTACTAAATCAGCCCTAGTGTATCAAGCTATGAGACATAACTATATCCAAACTAGGTATTTCTTGAGTTAATAGGCACACTCCACTTTGGCACAATTGACCTTTGCTTTAGCTTTGTATGGTGCCACATCCTGAGCTCTAGTATAGACATGGTATCACTTGTTTAGCTGAAATCTCAACTGATGGGATCCTCAAATTATTTTTGAATCCAAAAACTCATCAATTTATTATACTTCTTGGTACCTATTTGACCTCAATTCAGTTAGCAAAATACATAATGTCCTATAACTCAATATGCCCTAAATGTCAGGAGGGGGTCCTGCCTCATTTTTCCACCTTCCCTGCTCCTGTTTGCAGATGCAGGCTTACTGGAAGCTAATGATAATGTTTTTGCGTGACGTCATGGGTTTCCTGGTACAACTAGCCCCCCATTATGCTTGCTGCTTTCCCAAGCTTTTAGAAATAAACCTTAATCTTCCCTCCTTTGCATGTGGTATTTTTTACTGCCAATAAACTGGTAGCTAGGGTTTGTATCCAAGATGGGATGCCTACCTTACGACAATAGAAATGGAGATTAATAAACTACTCCCACACCGTAACCATAGAGGTTACCTGAAAACATTTCATAAAATCTAGGGTATGTGGCAGAATCTTCTTGCTTTCCATTAGACACAGATCCTACGTGATTTTGAGCAGTGATGTGTTTATGTTCTGAAATAAATAATAGGTGTTTTTTGGATTTCCCCCTACTTATATTAAAGTATGTACTATCTTGTTGGTCCCTGTAATTAGCTAGTACTGTATATCTAAGACAATATTGATGGTAGTAATATATTACAATATTAGCTGTAATAATAAACACAATGCTGAAAGAAACAAGATCTTATTTATTTACAAAGAAAGTAAAACACTAACCGAGAAATCCAAATGAATATTATAGAGCATATAGAAATAAATGAGCAAAGATGTTACATTATGTAAGTTTGTCCTTGAAGTTCAGTATCTGGCTGTACTCTGGATAGAAAGAGTTAAGACATGGCTAGGCCTTGCGTTTTAAAGCACTCACAGAGACAACCCACACAAACACCCTCTGCCCACCCTATGTAGTCTTTTGTCCAATGAGCAATAATCAACTTATAAGGGGCTGTCCTCCCTACCCACTAGGAAGCATGGTATTACCCCAACCTTCCTCCAGGAAGTATGTTGCTGTCTTCCACTAGGGGACAGTGGCACCCTGTGATCTAAATGCCTTGACCCAGGTCAACATTCCAGTCCACATCCAGTTCCTCCCTTCTTACTAGAAGCCATGCAATCAGTCATTTTAATCTTTGCATCACCATGAAATCTGGGTTGAGGTTTCCTTATTTATCCATCCCCAATTGCTAGGGGGTATGTGTGAACTCCCAGGATCAGGATTTGGAATGCAATCTTTTTACACATACCCTGTTGTATAATCTTGTTTTACTGACATTCCAATAGGACATCCAATAGGCAAAATGGCTCTTGTTCATCAGGCAGTAAAAATCCATAAACTTCTGATACAAAAAGATGTTGCCTTCCAACAGGTTCGATGTACTCAGGCTGCAGTGTCAAATAGAAATTTGTGATCTGTTATGTCTAAGGGTGCTACTAAGTTCCAAATATCCTATATATAATATGGCACACAAGGCTTTTGGTTAAGGTTTTCATAGTTCATCACACGATTATACTCTATTGATACAGGCTTTGCTATATTGTTTTGCACTTTTTCCTGCTAACAGGCTGTGATTAGGTCTCACATGTCTTCAGCACTTTAATAACTTGCCAATTGTCTATGTAATACATTCCTTCTGTGTATGTTATACAGTATTGCAGAGACCTTGCTTTATCTGTCCCTTTCACTTAATGCATACAATATACTGTAAGTACATGTCTTTATCAGCATTAATGTTATTTTGTCAATTCAATATTAATGAAAACTCTGTTTTGGATTAAAAAAGTAGAGTTATCCTTTAAGACACTTACTAGATCCATTTAAAACCAAATGTTGCTTCTTTTGCACAGATGTTCTGATAAGAAAGTATGGTAAAGTTATTTAAAATTTTAATTTGAAGTATGTAATGATCTCAACAACTTTAGGCATTGATTGTTTTGCTCTGTGTCTCATTTATGTCTTTTTATCGCTTTTATAAACCTTTCTTCAAAACACAATTTACAAAGATGGTGAAATAATGTTAAAATGTTGCTTACTGTTTTGGAGGAACTACAGATTCTTGTGTGTTGTGTTTTATATTTATAGTTATCTAAGATATTTATGGAACACTCACATATATATATATATATATATATATATATATATATATATATATATATATATATATAAATCATTCTAATCTTTCTTCGTGTTCAACATAAAATTTTGCTGGGCACATCACATTTTAAAAAAACTGAACAGCAATTTACTAGAAGGTAATGAATTAGAGTTTACTAAGTTAACTCTTTACCTTACTTGCTTTCCAAAATTAGATTTGGTTTGGGATTTTAGGAACATTTTGAGTTATCACCAGAACATGAATAGAGGGGGAATCCTGCAGCGGGATACTTCTTCCAGATACAACCATCCAAGAAGCTATTACTCTCACTTAAGAAAAAATTACCTATCACTTTCTGTTGTGTCTGAAAAAAGGAAATGAAAGCTAATGTCCCTAGTGAGACACAGCTGGCAAAGAAAATCTGACGGGGGTTTCAACCATTTCCTTCTCTATTCAAACTTCAAAGATAATATAGTTTAAGCTTTAGATATACATTAAATATTAGTTAAAAATACACTGATGCAAAGTTGCATGCACAATGCATTGCATATCCATTTTGCTGCAGATCCTGTGGAATTTTGTAGTTATTCAGGAACCACCTGTGAGTCTTTCTTAAAGTATCACATTGCCTATAGGGACCATAAGGATCATTTGTAAATATGTAATGCAATAAATATTGCATAAAGCTATAAAAATGTAAAGTTAAAAAAAGAGAATTAAAAGGTGTAATTGAGCTATATTTTAGAATGTGGAATGACCCCTTTTTCATATGCTGCGGTGTGTTAATAATTCTATTATAGGACGTGTCAAAATTACATAGTACACTTACTTCTAATGCTGTTTCTAATGTATAAAAGCTAAACAATAAAATCTCCATCTCAGCAAGCAAGTCGGAATGTAGCCTTAGGGTTAGACCATATGGCTCATAGGTTGTCAAGCTGCTAAGCATATCTTCTCAGTGGTAAGGAATTGATGTCTCTTGAATGTTTCCAGCCATGATATTTGCTAAATATATCGTACTAATGCTTTTTCAGCCTAAATCAATTTTGGCCCTTGTGTATGAATGTGCCAAGTTTTGTGACATGCAGTTTCAGTACACAGGGCAGTTCTGATGCTGACAGTCAGCTGTGGCTACTCTACTCATTAACACTGTATTGTAACCCCAGGCAGCCTTTCATGAATGTGTTGATTGGAGGCACTATGAAGGCCTGCCTTTTTCCATGAGGCCTGCTTCACATTTCCTGTGTGCTAGGGTGAGCATAAGAACCAAGGCATACTTGAAAATTAACATTCTTACAGAAAAAATATAATGAAGGAATGTTCATCCATTGATGTACTGCTTTGGGTTTTGCTACATCTGATGCTACCTCTAAGTTATGAGAAGCCAGTTAATTATGTAACTCCAAAAATTACAGGTGCTACTTTAGTAAATATAAAGCTTCAAGTCTTGCTCCAAAAATATTCAGTTTTCTTTTTTAGTATAGTCCATATCCTCTTTAGGTGGATAAAGACATGTTTAAAGAAATTACTTGAGTGGACCCAGTTGATGGTAGTGGAACATTTAAAGTGGTAGAAAGGCATTTTTTTTCTTAAGATAATAAAAGGTGTTATACTTGCCTGCTCTGTGCAATGGTATTGCACAGCGTGGCCCCTTACCGCCTGTTCTGGAGTTCCCTGCTGTTGCTGTCTTCTCTTCCTTTCCTGCAGGTTCAGGTGCTGAAGGGATACTTATATGAGCACTCTCCATCCATAGACACACAGTGTGGCTCGGCCATGCCCTCGATCCCTCTTCACAGGATTTGCCTATGACTCCCGCTGCTGTCAGAGTCTCCATTGAGAGAGATGGGAAAGCATTGGATCGAGAAATAAGTGTTTGGAGGGGAGGGGGGCACAGCAAGTGGTGAAACGTTTTTTATCTTAATGCAGAGAATGCATTAAGGGAAAAAAAAGTTTTTAACCTTGGAACCATTTTAATGTTGGCTGCTGAAAAGCTCCTTCTGCATGATGTGTAAAGCTGACTCTTAAGGTAGCCATAGACTAAAAGAAATGTGGCCAGTTCAGCAGGAACTGTCTGGACTTTGACCAGAGTGTGGCCTCCCCTGTTTGGCAAAGGTCGATTGTTTGATCAAAATCTGTTGAACGGACATGCTCTGAAAATGCCTCCAAAAAATAAAGAAAAAAATATTTGATCATCCACACAAACAAGGTGGATGAAGGAATACCCCTACCATTGTATTTTGTTTTGCCTGCTGGCTGACCAAAATTATTAAAAAAAAAACTCATTCTCAATGTATTGAAACCTCTCAAAAATAACACAAGGTTGGGTTTTTTACGTTTTGAGTATCATTATAATGTAGCAAGTGGAACTTCAGCCTGTGACCAGAGCCGGCTGTGAAGGGAATTCTTTACAAGATTTCATATATTAAAAAGCCTTCTTTCCTAGTCAAGTAAAAAAGGTTTTGAAACTCTGTTGGTAGTTTATTATGTCTGTGTCCCTACTGGAGAGATATTGCTCTAGCATTGTCACTGACAAGAATTAGGGGGAAAGTCTGTAAAATGGCAAAAGAAAAACACAAAAATAATGTGACAGAGGTGCTTACCATCCCCCTCGCTATCCAAATAAAACAAATGACTGCAGTTGCAGTTTATTTGTTTTTATTGCTTTTCTTTGATGCCAACTGAGAAATGTAAACCTTTGGGCTATGGGTGAACCAAAGGTATTACTATATTTGTGGAATGCACCATTCTGTATGGCTGCTGCATAAAAACTCCGTCTCAGCACACCACGGTGTATAAACAAATATTACGTTGTTAACCACTTAGCCCTGGTTCACACAATTGCAGACCGTACGGGTCGCGTTTGCTCGGGCACAGCAGCACATTCATTTGAAAAAGCTGCTGTGCCCACGTTTCCACACAAAAAAGGTGTACCGCAGAGAAACCACATGGTGTTTTGCAATACCCGCACCCACAATCAGCACACACAGCATGAACCAAGCCTCAAGCTCCAGAAGGTTTTACGCCTTCATGACCAGGGCATTTTTTTTGCTGTTCGGTACTACACTACTATAAGTGGCAATTGCGTGGTCATGCAACACTGTATGGAAATTATATTTATATCATTTTTGCACACAAATAGAGCTTTCTTTTGATGGTATTTGAGAACCACTAGGTTTTTTATTTTTTATTATATAAAAATCTAATGTCTTTATAAATATAGGACATTTATTCTCCTACATATCTTTAGTGAAAAAAAATCCCAATAAGTGTATATTAATTGGGTTGTGTGAAAATGATAGCATCTACAATCAATGGTATATATACTAGAATTGTTTTTTTTTTATACTAACAATGGCAGTGACCAGAGACTTATAGTGAGACTGTGATAGTGTCATGGGCAACCTGACACTAACTGACACTGGGTGGGAACTGACTGACAGGGTGGGAACTGACTGACACTGACATCTCTAGTGACACTAATACAGTGATCAGTGATAATACTATACACTGTTACTGTACTAATGACACTGGCTGGGAAGGGGTTAACATCTATGTGCAATCAAAGGGTTAATTGTGTGCCTAACAATGTGTAATGTATGCTGCTTCATTTGCTAGGCTGAACAGCTGGTCCTGGCCATAAATCATTGTCTGTGACCTGCTTACCGACTTGTGCTGTACTGGATGACAGCACGGATGGGGCAGCAGGTGCGTGCCCCCCACCAGGAAATGCCGGCTCATGTACATGATCCAGCACAGAGTGGCTGCCCTGCAACAATAAAAGTACATGGAGTGGTCTGCAAGTGGTTCATTAGATAACAGTAGACAAAGCATTGCAGCAAATGTCAACCTTGCAACAAACCTTCCAATGAATACTTTAAAAGGATATGCAGGTAAAAGTGAACTAGCTTATAAATACTGGTTAAAGATAGTCATATTTCATTGTCATATCCTATAATAAAACCTTTTTGAATTAGGTGGAGGAGGTCATTGAATACTTCAAGGCTGAATTTATGGCATATTAAAAAAAACAATTAGTGCATTTAAGTATTAATATAAAGCAGGGATCTCATGTTTTAGATGAAAGGCCAGTTTACTGTCTTTCAGACTGTGGCCAGTGGGAGTAGAAACTGCCTCAGCATCAGTGGGAGTAAATTATGGGGTAGATTTACTAAAACTGGTGCACTCAGAATCTAGTGCAGCTGTGCATGGTAGCCAATCAGTTTCTAACTTCAGCTTGTTCAATTAAGCTTTGACAATAAAACTTGGGAGCTGATTGGGTTCTATGTACAGCTGCACCAGATTTTGCATCATGCAGTTTTAGTAAGTTACCCCAATGTGTCAGGCTTGGTGGTCAATGGGAATAAGAAAATTATATAGTGCCTGTGGTCGTTAGGAAGAGGGATAGTGCCCCATCATTGGTATTAGTGTGAGGAATAGTGCCCCATCATTGGTATTAGTGTGAGGAATAGTGCCCCATCATTTGTATTAGTGGAGGAAATAGTGCTCTATCATTGGTGTCAGTGGAAAGACTAGCACTTCATCATTGGTGTAAGTGGGAGAAATAGTGCTCCATCTTTGGTGTTAGTAGGAGGAATAGTCCTCCATCATTGGTGTCAGTGGGAGGAATAGTCCTCCATCATTGGTGTCAGTGGGAGGAATAGTCCTCCATCATTGATGTCAGTGGGAGGAATAGTCCTCCATCATTGGTGTCAGTGGGAGGAATAGTCCTCCATCATTGGTGTCAGTGGGAGGAATAGTCCTCCATCATTGGTGTCAGTGGGAGGAATAGTCCTCCATCATTGGTGTCAGTGGGAGGAATAGTCCTCCATCATTGGTGTCAGTGGGAGGAATAGTCCTCCATCATTGGTGTCAGTGGGAGGAATAGTCCTCCATCATTGGTGTCAGTGGGAGGAATAGTCCTCCATCATTGGTGTCAGTGGGAGGAATAGTCCTCCATCATTGGTGTCAGCGGGAGGAATATTGCCCCATCATTGGTGTCAGCGGGAGGAATATTGCCCCATCATTAGTATTAGTGGGAGGAATAGTTCCCCAAGGTTGGTGCCAGTGGACGGAATAGTGCCCCATAGTTAGTGTCAGCTTAAGGAATGGCGCTCCAACATTGGTTTCAGTGGAAGGAATAGTGCCCCACCATTGGTGTCAGTGGGAGGAATTATGCTCCTTAATTGATGCCAGTGGAAGGAATAGTGTCACATTGGTGGTGTCAGTGGGAGGAGTAGTGCCTCATATCAGTGAAAGAGACAGTGCCTCAAGGGATTTATAAATGCATCTGCAAATGCATTTTGGAGACTACTAATATAAAACAATTAAATTAATTTTTAAATGCAGCTAGTGTCAATACCTGAATCTGACCTGGTATCAGCCCATGGTAATCTCTGGTACAACAGTGCTAAGACTGAGATTTCGAGGGGCAACACTAGCAGCCAGTCAAGTGTGATGCATGTGCCAAGGACCATTCAGGGAGCTTAACTGCAGAGAAAAACCAGGCTACCAGCCTAGCTGTGTGTTGTAGCAGGACTGGGTAAATTTCACAACTGTATGGACAGTAATAAAAATCCTTTGTAGGAGAAACATATATGAATATCAGCTGTTGTATTTAGCTGTTTTCCTGGAGTTCAGCTTTATTTCTGTAGTTTGCTTTTAACAAGCGATTTAGAAACAAATGAACTTTAGTTAACAAAAACCACATAAATGTTTAGAAATTACTCATCCTGCACCTTAAATTTTCTCTTCATTACCCTCAGAGAGGGGCTACGCTCAGCCTCCAGGATGTGTAATAGGAGACAGTGGTGTTCAGGCTGAGGCTACTGTAACCCATGCAGCATGCAGATTTCATTAAAGGAATAGCTGGCAGATCAAAATATTCTTCAATAACAGACTTTTTTTTTGCTCACATTTAAAATCCAGTGCAAATCGTGTATTATCTGCACTGGATTCTATATTGTGAGCCTATGAAGAAGCCATTTATTAAATCAAAGGCCTATTTGACCCCACTAATGACTAGAAAGCTGAACAAATATTCTTAAAAACAAAAGTTTCAAATGAAATTCTCCTAGTGTATGACCATCTTAACAAATCAAATCTGAGTTGACCTGCTTAGTTTAAATGATGATTTTTAGAACGTTATTAATAGCACTGTGGGGAAATGCAAAGGATTTTTCATTCTAAGATATTTCTGCATAGGTGAATTTTCTGCTGTCTATTTACACTTTGATTGAAATGTATTGCAAGCAGTTTGATTTTGTTCTGGGTCTAACATACCTACAAGTGCACTTGATGATTGCGTTAACTTTGTTGGCAGACAGCATTGTTATTTTTAAACATTCAGTCATTATACCACAATGACCCCTTAGTTCTACAGGTCTTGTAGAGCTTTTTACTCTGCATTTTAACCTTTCTGCAAATCATCAATAAAGACACATCTATTATGCACACGAAATACAATATTTTTCTGTGCATGGCTTAGAATTTACTTAATGTGGGACCTGGAAGTGTCATAATTAGAAGAGGTAGGGCAGAGATCAAAAAAAGATTGCTAATTCATTATTTTATGTAATCATAAATTATGTGTTTTCAATAAGAGGTTGACAGGTTCTCATTAAATCTAAATGTACTGCCAAACAATGGTGCAGCAAAATGAAGACATGTACAAAACTAGGGGATAATTAAATTTCTGCTGCATCACTTATCTAAAGTTGCATCAATAACTATTAGCACAAATGAGATTAGGAATGCCCAGTTGCCTGGCATGGGTGAATTTTTTTCTGAGTTTTAATGTTAACTTTCAGTGGAATGTCATTCATTTATACAGAGAGTGATTTATTTATCTTAGGAAGTGGTCAGCAAAATATTAAAGCCAACTCCAGCCAAAAGTTTTTGACTTTGGAAGCAAAAATACTTCTATCAAGTTTTATTGCTGCCTGTGACCCAATAGGAGATTGCACCTTCCTTCGTGTCTCTGTGACAGGAGAACTAAGGGTGAACAATTGTCAATGGAACAGGCACATAGAAGTATAATGGTTAGAGGTCTAACCCTTCCACATTTATTGAAATCAAGTTTTCAGTTACTACAGCCCCCAAAATTTAAAATTATATCTGTACAAAATTTCTAATTTCCTTGTCCAATAGGAAGTTGGATATAGACTGCCCCAATATGCCCAGAACTACAAAAAAGCTGAAGTTGCTTAAATCCATTAAATCAGGAAAGGTTAACCATTTATATAACTACAGACTGCCAGTGGATTGTGCAGTATGTCCCATACTCCCTTCACCGACCAGACAGTCAAAATCACCAACAGTCTTATTAGATAACCATGTGACTTCAAAAGATTTTGGTTTGGTTTTACTTTACATATGAATAGCTCAGAACAGAACAGCTAAAAAAAATCTTAAAGATTTTATATTTATTTATTAATAATAAAATGGCAAATCACATATACATGAAATCGCCTAGAGCAGCAATGGGCAAACTACGGCCCGGCGGACCTTTTAATCCGGCCCGCGGAGCTAGGCTCCCGCTAGGCTAATCTCACAGTCCGCCCTGAAGACCGGTGTAGCATGAAAATCTGTCTCCTATGAGGATCTGTCCCCCTCAACTTACCTGCGCATGTGCCGGAGATCGCCGATCGGCTGCTAATGCCTGAAACTGGCACATGCGCAGATACGTCGAGGGGGACAGATCGTCATAGGAGACAGATTTTCATGCTACACCGGAACGGCGCGGGAACACGGCGAGAGGAACGCGCGGAGCAAAGGTAAGTGAATTGACACAGGGGGATCTTGGAGACTTAATATGGGGGATGAATTAATAAGGGGAATGAATTACTATATGGGGGATGAATTACTATAGGGGGAATGAATTACTATATGGGGGATGAATTACTATATGGGGGAATGAATTACTATATGGGGGAATGAATTACTATATGGGGGATGAATTACTATAGGGGGAATGAATTACTATATGGGGGATGAATTACTATATGGGGGAATGAATTACTATATGGGGGAATGAATTACTATATGGGGGATGAATTACTATATGGGGGATGAATTACTATGGGGGATGAATTACTATATGGGGGATGAATTACTATATGGGGGATTAATTACTATATGGGGGATGAATTACTATGGGGGATGAATTACTATATGGGGGATGAATTACTATGAGGGATGAATTACTATATGGGGGATGAATTACTATGGGGGATGAATTACTATGAGGGATGAATTACTATATGGGGGATGAATTACTATGGGGGATGAATTACTATATGGGGGATGAATTACTATGTGGGGGATGAATTACTATGTGGGGGATGAATTACTATGTGGGGGATGAATTACTATATGGGGGATGAATTACTATATGGGGGATGAATTACTATGTGGGGGATGAATTACTATATGGGGGATTAATTACTATGCTTACTATGGGGGAATATTACTATACTTACTATGGATGACACATACACATCATTCATCTACTCTTGGTCCGGCCCCCGGGTCCAATATATGAACCCATTGCGGCCCTCAAGTCAAAAGGTTTGCCCACCCCTGGCCTAGAGCTTTGCTATTAAGTTTGTGCAATCAAAAGTTAAGAACAGTAAATCTGGCCATACAATAATTGAAATTTGGTCCCTGCTGAACTGGCCATATTACGATCAGTATGTGGCAATCCCCAATAATTTGATCAACTTCTGTTGAATGAACAAGTTGGAAAATGTCTCTTGGACAGGGGTTGTAGCTGCTGATCAGTGTATTCTGACAGCAGCAACATACACATACAAGATTCCACTGTCCACAGGTGTCAAATCTCCTATGCAATTTTATTGCAGAGCCAACAGCATTGTCACCAGGTTACAGGAAATGGAAAATGAGGAGTTCTACTAGAAGGATCAAAAGGTAATAAAACTTTGTTATGGGATGAGTACGAAAAACAGAAACTGCTATGATAATTCCAATTTGAATATGCTTATTACACTTTAAATCTTGTTGCAACTGTCCAGCATCCTTGGCAGTATTATAGAGATCCCCATCTCCTGTCATTGTACATTTGTTGAACAGCTTGGTCTGCATGGAAAGGTGGAGAGAAATTACAAAAAAAGCTTGTTAAAAAGTATAGTTCATATTCTGAATAATGCCAGTACTTGTATTACCTGTATAGTGTTAGCAGAATACAATATGTCTTGTTATTATAGTGGTCCTTTAAGATGGTGGTTACCATTATACTGTATAGCTAAGCCTGAAACATGCTGGGTTTTTCACAAAACACCTAAAGCTGGTAATGCACAAATGTTTTACAAATCGATGGTCATGCACAGCATGTATGATTGAATCTCCCACTTAGTCTATTGTATTTTCACATCTAACTCTGCCAGCTTTCAAAATACAATAACAGTGCCTGCATCTAATTGGATGCAGGTGCTGTTATGCCACCATTTTCTGCCCAACCCCATTGATTTTTCATTTACTGAGGGATGTCGGTCAACAGGCAGTTCACAGGACCACCCACTGAGCAAAATTTCCTCCATGTATGGCCAACTTTAGTACTACAGCAGTTAGAAGTAGATGAAAACTCACTACAGTCTTGTGTAAGTATTAAAATGTCAGTGTCATCTTAAACGTTTTCGGTCTTTCTAAATCTTCATTCACAGACAGGATTCTTGGTAATCCTGCCATGAAGGTCCTTCTTCAGGCACATCCTGTTATGAGTTGGCAACTGTCTCCTATTTGTGCTCCTACATTATCACCCTGTCATATGCACCTCTGGTGAAGACTGCAGGCAACCCTACCAACACACAGTGCAGGAATTGTCCACTGTTGTCCTTATCAAGATGCCACAATGCTGTGCTGGATAAGTTGAAATGAAAAAAAAAAGTGAATGAAACTGTATTTTATATAAAAAGACTGCTTTTGCAATCAAAATAGCAACTAGTTAGGGTTTAGATCTTCAGGTTTAAATCCCCGATATAACCTATTGTATTTCCTCAGAAGTACCATCCCAAAATATTAAATATACCCACCACAAATAAAACTTTAATTGTACCCAAGAGGAAAGTGGTGTTTCAAAGTTACAACTGTTGTCAAGTTACGGGGTCCCCAAGCGAGACCTCACAGATGAGATAGCGAGTCCAAATTGATAAAGAAAAGTGCATTTATTACACTGCAGTGGAGATAATATAGTTCACCTAGTGTGAGGTGGACCAAGGTAATCAATATATCTAAACTCTTAAGCTTTAAACTGATATATATATATATAGTCATAAAGTCCAGGCGTGTCATATAGTTTTAGTCCAATCAGATCCTTATATGCTTAACAGCAAGCTTACAGTTAAATGGGTGTTAACATCATGTGACTAGTTCAAAATAGAAACTTGTGGTCATCCACCATGACAGTTGCTGGTTCAAACTGGTTTGACCAGAAGGTGCTTTTCATAAACTTGAAACAGGAAGGTAGGCGGTTAGTTCACCAGGTGGATGCTTACGTCACAGGCACAAACTTCAACTTTCATTTCTTAAAAAAAAAAAAAAGAGAGAGAAAGGACAAATGCAGTAAAATGCAGTAAAAAAACTCTTAAAAATGACAGTATATATGTTTACAAGAACTTTCATTGTTAGACCCCCAATATTTCTACTCACAATATATATCCATTCCTAAAATAAAATTATTTTATTCTTGATCAAATTGTCATTAGTTATATTAACATCTCATCAATTACGTAAAATCTAACATTCTACCAGGTCTGGATCCATGGTGTTAATAATTTCAACACCCTTATCAACTAGAAGTGTCAATGTAAATCATCCACTACCTACTCCTGAAGAAGCAGTGATAGACTGTGAAATGTGTTGACAATAAGGGTGTTGAAATGAATCTAGACCTGTTAGAATATCATATTCAAAGATTTTATGTAATTGATATGTATTTTATGGAACTCTTGATTATTTTATTTTCAAGAATAAAAAAATTATTTTATTTTAAGAATTGATGTATGTATTTGTAACCTGGATTTTCATTTTCCTCTTGAGTACACTTAAGGTCCTGTTATTTGTGGCGAGTATTTTGTATCCATACATAATTTATTTATTTTAGGTACTTGTATAGCACTGTTAATTTACATAGCGCTTTACATATATATTTTACAATCACATCAGTCCCTAACCCTCAAAGAGCGTGAATCCCTAACTCACATTCATACATACACATACTAGGGCCAATTTATAAGGAGCCAATTCACCTATCAGCATGTTTTTGGTGTGGGAGGAAACCGGAGTACCTGGAGGAAACCCACACAGGCACAGGGAGAACATGCAAACTCAAGGCAGGTGGTGCCATGGGAACCAATGACCCTAGTGCTGCCAGGTGAAAGTGCTAACCATTTAGCCACTGTATATACTGTATACTAGGGTTAGAACCTCTATCAACTTTTTTTCTGCCTGTGCCTCATTTGGAAAATCTGTTCTTGCTGCCTGTCCACTTCGGAGATGTCAGACAGAAAAGAAATGAATTGAATGTTTATCAGTGGTTTCACATTTTGTGGTACGGTGATGAAGGTTTAGCTTCTGTCTGAGTGCTTCTCAGTCCAAGAGGTTCATAAGCTTGATGATGCACACCTAAGGGTGTGACATTAACCATCGTGGTTTACAGAAAGTGGGTTGGATAATGGTGGCCATCATTTAACTCTAAAGAAGAGTGGAGGCTGGGATCGTGGGCAATCAATTTGTGGGGGGACAGCTCCAGAGAGGATGTGGGTATAGCTGGGCAAACGATTTTTGTGTGGGGGAAAAAAAAAAGATATAAGTGAATAAAAAAAAAACTCTGCGCAGCACCCAATGTGCAAAAATTGCTCAAAATCAAATTAGTGCAACCGTTCCTACCAATTGACTAATTGTTGCTGCAAAACACTAAAATGTGTTTCTATATCAAACCATGAATAATTATATTATAAAGTGTTGTGCAACATTTACATATTCATAATGAACAATAACTGAATTTTTTTTTTTTTATATATATGAGATTCTTCAATACACAAAGTACACTTACCATGTCACTCCCTAATCCTCGGTAGTGCACCACCTTAAAGTGGTCGTAAGAACTATATTTTATTTTTACATACAGATAATCTTATAATAACGCTTACCTTTAGGTAACATTAATATTTCCTAAATGTGCACTGTTTAGGAGATAATCTAGTGAGCAGCAGCTGGTGACATCACTGGCACAATCGCTCTGATGGTACGGGATACTGTGCCGTTCCTTCAGAGCTCTGTGCCACGGGCATGATTCCCGTGCTCATGCATTCAAGCGACCGCAGCCTGGGACCACGGAAGGAAGACCAGGTGAAGATGGAAGCCTCTGCAGTGGTGACAGCGTGTCACTGGATGGCTTAATTTCAAGGTAAGTTTCACATAATATGCTAGTATGCAATGCATACTGTATGTAGGTATATATTCCCCTTAAGGGAAAGCATAACCAGTCAGTTGTATCCAGTGACTTCTTCCAAGGGAAACCCTCTCGCTTACACAATTTTGGACTTATAATTATGTAAATTTTGCAGAGCACTTTATAATATACTTTTTGAAATAAAACAACATGGAGTTCTGCTTCACCATCTTTTCTCATACCTTAAGTTTTAAACAGTTGGCAGAGCTGTGATGC
Organism: Staurois parvus; assembly: GCF_062004578.1. Classification (NCBI taxonomy): domain Eukaryota; kingdom Metazoa; phylum Chordata; class Amphibia; order Anura; family Ranidae; genus Staurois; species Staurois parvus. Next base: position 2,396,277 of record NW_028318157.1, read on the forward strand.
AGAAATGTAAGCTCAGAAAATGTTTGTCATACTAATGCATCCACACAGCACAGGGGACACTGGCTACAAATAAGCAGAATTTACAAGAAGACAATGGCCATCTGTATTGTTTGAAAAGAGCTTTTCTTTTTGGAAATGTCATTGAAAACACATTTTAATGTAGCAGATATGCCAGATAACTGTAGCACATATGGTTGTGAAAATAAATTACTATTACATATGATATGAATAGTATTTATGATGATTATTTTATCTGATCATTTATGTACCAGTTTCCCAGGCTCGTCATCTAGGAAGCATGCACCATGTTATTCTAAAACCATATTAGGTTGTCTTTTTATATTGCTGAATTAATTCAAAGGCCTGATGGCAAGTGGGCATTCTTCTGTTTAGGTTGTCATGGAAGAATTGCTGGAGGACCTGTGAGATATACTGTACAGTCAGTGATGTTCTTCATTCTCCAGGGCAGATAGCCAGCTGTACAGTTCTCTTGCAACCTCAGCCAATTAATAGAGCAGCAGTAATATCTGCTTAGAGATGTGTTCATTCATTATATTTACCTTGAAACAGGAGGTTATACAGTGCCATCCCTCTTCATGTTACACAGTTGATATTTGTACACTATTGGCAATGGCACTGGTTGAAAAAGCAAAGAAAAGCATCCTGCATGAAACAGAAAATGTCTGACTATTCATCATACTGTTTGAGTTGGTGTTAAGCTTACTACATAGCAAATGATCATGAAACACTTTACGCAAAACAAGAAAGAACATTTCTGGCTTAGAAGTATATGTTACCAGTTTCTCTTTAAACTCTGGTATTGATGCTAAAAAGCAACATAGGCTTAGACTGAGTTAAAATGACTCTTATGAAGTGTTATGTTATCTCACGGGTCAGGCTTGGTCTGCTGATCTGCGGTACAAGGGTCTTGCTGAGTGGGGGGATTGCTGTACAGGGAGGCTCAATGCAGGTCACATTTTATTTTAGCCTGTAAAACCTCTTTAATGGAACATGAGAGGTTTGTGATTCACTGAGCTAATACTGGCAAAAAAAGAGAAAAATATTTGTTTATGGACTTGGGGAAATTGCTGACTATGAAGCATCTCTGATATATATGTGATGTGATTTTGATTTTGACTGTGAAGTATTACTGCTAGATATGTGGTGCATTTTTGATAAGAAACATGTACTCTGTTTTCCTAAACAGCAAATAATACATTTCAGCCATTCTGGCAGGTGGGCATGCCACAGTTCTCACCTGCTTTATTAAGGAAAAATGTCTTTGTTTCCTTCCTTTGATAAACCTTATCAAAGCTATGAGTGTGACTTCTTGCAAGTATAGGAGGGGGGAGGGAAATGGTTGTAAGAATAGTTAGAGTAAGGCTCCTTTCACACTAACAGTTTGATTGGGTCCGCCTGTGAGTTTTTCAGGCAGACCCGATCGGACCACCCATAGACCTCTATGGACTGGCGAGTGTTCGTGGACAATTGTCTGCTGTATGCCAAAAACAGACAGATGGGGATCCGTTCTCCATCCATCTGGTGGATCGGATTGGATGACAGTTTGGGGGAAACAGACAGGCGGTCCCCCATAGGAAAAAGCAGGTTGTGTTTGTGTCCACTTTGCAGCAGCAGACCTGTCATCAATTTCCTCAGCAGATCAGTGGAGAGATCCCCCGCTGAGTAAATGGATCCTCTGATGGGTCCGCCCTGTTTGAAAGGGGCCTTAGGCTTCCCTTCCACTTTAAAGTGGTTGTAAACCCCTACATATACCCAGCGAAGTGACTGGCCTCAGGTGATACACAGAGATTAAATAAATCCTCCTACATAAGTTGTACCTGTTATTTTTGGCCATCTGTCCTTATATCCATTCAAAGTGCAGAATTTAAACAGGATCTCTCAGCTCTTAAAGGAATGGGGTGGAGAGCTGAAATTACACTCGGTGAGAATTGCTCTGAGAGCTGATTGGAGGGAAGGGACACCCCTCTCCTCCACACAGCTCACAGGAACAGAGATGAGGCTGTCAATCACAGGCTGTGCCCTCCCTTGTCACCTTTTTTTCTCCTAGTATAAGGAAAACTAGTCGGAAGGGACTCATGCAGATACAGTGGGGCAAAAACGTATTTAGTCAGCCACCAATTGTGCAAGTTCTCCCACTTAAAAAGATGAGAGAGGTCTGTAATTGGCATCATAGGTAGACCTCAACTATGAGAGACAAAATGAGAAACAAAATCCAGACAATCACATTGGCTGATTTGGAAAGAATTTATTTGCAAATTATGGTGGAAAATAAGTATTTGGTCACCTACAAACAAGCAAGATTTCTGGCTCTCACAGACCTGTACCTTCTTCTTTAAGAGGCTCCTCTGTCCTGCACTCATTACCTGTATCAATGGCACCTGTTTGAACTTGTTATCAGTATAAAAGACACCTGTCCACAACCTCAAACTGTCACACTCCAAACTCCACTATGATGAAGACCAAAGAGCTGTCGAAGGAAACCAGAAAAAAAATTGTAGACCTGCACCAGGCTGGGAAGACTGAATCTGCAATAGGCAAGCAGCTTGGTGTGAACAAATCAACTGTGGGAGCAATAATTAGAAAACGGAAGACATACAAGACCACTGATAATCTCCCTCAATCTGGGGCTCCATGCAAGATCTCACCCCGTGGGGTCAAAATGATCACAAGAACGGTGAGCAAAAATCCCAGGACCACACGGGGGGACCTAGTGAATGACCTGCAGAGAGCTGGGACCAACGTAACAAAGGCTACCATCAGTAACACAGTACGCCGCCAGGGACTCAGATCTTGCAGTGCCAGACGTGTCTCCCTGCTTAAGCCAGTACATGCCCGGGCCCATCTGAAGTTTGCTAGAGAGCATTTGGATGATCCAGAAGACGATTGGGAGAATGTCATATAGTCAGATGAAACCAAAATAGAACTGTTTGGTAGAAACACAACTCATCGTGTTTGGAGGAGAGAGAATGCTGAGTTCCATCCAAAGAACACCATACCTACTGTGAAGCTTGGGGGTGGCAACATCATGCTTTAGGGCTGTTTCTCCGCAGAGGGACCAGGACTACCGATCCATGTACAGGACAGAATGAATGGGGCCATGTATCGAGAGATTTTGAGTGCAAACCTCCTTCCATCAGCAAGGGCATTGAAGATGAAACGTGGCTGGGTCTTCCAACATGACAATGATCCCAAACATACCGCCCGGGCAACGAAGGAGTGGCTTTGTAAGAAACATTTCAAGGTCCTGGAGTGGCCTAGCCAGTCTCCAGATCTCAACCCCATAGAAAACCTTTGGAGGGAGTTGAAAGTCCGTGTTGCCCAGCGACAGCCCCAAAACATCACTGCTCTAGAGGAGATCTGCATGGAGGAATGGGCCAACATACCAGCAACAGTGTGTGCCAGCCTTGTGAAGACTTACAGGAAATGTTTGACCTCTGTCATTGCCAACAAAGGATATATAACAAAGTATTGAGATGAACTTTTGATATTGACCAAATACTTATTTTCCACCATAATTTGCAAATAAATTCTTTCCAAATCAGCCAATGTGATTGTCTGGATTTTTTTTCTCATTTTGTCTCTCATAGTTGAGGTCTACCTATGATGCCAATTACAGGCCTCTCTCATCTTTTTAAGTGGGAGAACTTGCACAATTGGTGGCTGACTAAATACTTTTTTGCCCCATTGTAGCAGTGGAATGCTTTATTCATTTTTAATATCAGAGGTTTACAACCACTTTAACATCTGCCAGCACAGTACAAACAGGGCTAATTCTGTCAAACAGACTATTCATCAACAAAGGGAACTAGTAGGATTTTGCAGTGTTGGAGGTTGAAGGGTTACACAGCTTCTAAAAAAATGTAAGCTGCAATTTTTAAAATTTGTTTTAAAAGAGAAGTATGCTTTTTTGTTTTTTTTTTAATCATACTTACAAATGTGGTACACAGATTGATGCTGTATCTGTCCCCCGCTGGCTGAGGACTGAATGAGCAAGCACCGCTGATCGCTCAGTACTCCTTCTCGGTCTGATTAGAGAGCAGTGACTGTCAGTCACCGCTGTCAGCTCGGCCCCCCCCCCCAGTGCTTACTGGAGCGCTGGGCTGTGGAGGGGGCAGGAACAGTTGGCTCAGGCTCCCAGTGGCGGGATATTTCCCTAGCCGGGACCAGCTGAGTGACGTCAGCCAAGAGTGGACTTTAGCCCATAGTCGGCTGAAATGGGTCACAGGAGTGCACTCCTGTGATCCACAGTAGAAGTACAGCCAAACAAGCTTTGTCTGTACTTCTCCTTTAAGTTATGAGAACATGTAATGAAAACGAAGTAGGTGTTATCCCCAATTAGCTTGAAAAGTGAAAATACACTTTGGGTTTGAATTACTAAAACTGGAGAGTGCAAAATCTGGTATAGCTGTGCATGGTAGCCAATTAGCTTCTAACTTTTGCACTCTCCCGTTTTATTAAATCAACCCCTTTGTCTTTTTATCTAGAAGTTGGAAAGCTATTGCTCTATATTTGCAGTCACGGTAATTATCTGGAGCCTATCAGTGTGGTTCTTGGTCATGTGATCGTGGTCAGTAAAACTTCTCTCTCTGTCTAGTCCAGCCCTTTTAAAAGGATTTTTTCCTTTGAAAAATAGAGGCCTGTTTTATTTCTGTTACTGTGAAAAAATTGAACTGTGACCTTTTGTATAGTTTTTTTTTTTATTTGAGACAGCTGAAAAGTTAAAACCTTTATCTCTTCATAAAAAAAAAATCCAGGCTCATTTAGGTAGACTGAAAGAGCCATCTCCAATCAAACTGTCATCTCTCCATAACCTGAAAGCTGTGCCGGTCACAAAGGGTATCACATCTAAAAGACAGGTTTGTTCATATGGTTACAGTATGAATACAAAGGTAAAAGTTCCAGAAATTTAAAAACTGAAAATATTTAGGCAGAAGTTGTAATTGACTGTTGCGGGAGACAAATTTCTACACACATTTGATGTCCTTTTTGGCAACCTTAGACCTCCTTCACACTTGCAGAGTTAAATCTACATTTAGAGAATGTCTCTATATGCAAATAAATGCAGATAATGACTTCCCAATGATGCCATTTATATTGGATGTTTAGCCAAATTTAGGGCCCTTCGTATAGAAAAAATAGAATTCTGTGTGTCCACAATCTGATTAGAAACTCTAAATACAGCTATACTGATGTAAATGCAGCTAAATACTTGCAAACGCAACAAAGTCTGCTTTAAATCAGGAACTTCTAAACACAGAAAAGTGGATCTAGGAAGAATAAAACTTCAGATCACTTTTACTTCTTTTAGAAAAGCTAAACTCAGGAGTGGAAGTGTAAATACAATCCTGTTTAACTACTTAAGATTGTTAATTGATTGTTAATCCCTACTCAGCCTTTCACCTGCCTGAAAAGGTTGATAATGTTAGGGAGTTAAACTCTGTAATATATCTCAGTGTCTGTCATTGCAATGACTTTTACACCTTTCTTTATTGAAGATATAACCAGCTTCTTTATGTGAAGCAACTTGTCTCTTTGATCAGTGGCCCTTTAAATAATTTTAAATAGCTTTGCTAATGTAATTGCACTTATATATAGCTGCTACCAATAGATCTGAGATACAGTCCACTGCTTCGGCAATGTTTTAGCTGTTGCAGCTGCTGCTGTCTCATTTAATAAAGTCTTTGAACAGTTCATATATTACTTTGCAATAGCAAGCTTTCTCTGTACTATCTCTGCTGACAGCAGGGTTTTGCAAAGTGACAAGGTCCATAATTCACAAGGCTTACATCTGATGTCATTGAGAGGTGAAGTTTTATTGGATGAGCTCACTGACATCACAATCCAAAAGCCAGAAATCTTTATAGACCTGCCTTTCTGTCTTACTATTTCTCATCTTTGTCCAGAAATTATTATTTAATCAATAAGCCATATGTACACAATGGTGGGGCTTTATTTGTAGAATTCAGTTGTACTAGCATTCATGAATTTATAAGGATCATACGATTTGATTGTACTGTGGTAAAGTAGAAATTGTTTTTGTTAGCATTACACACTGATTAGCCATTAAATAATGACCACCGATCATAACCTTTTGAGGCATGGACCTCTGAAGGTATACTGTGGTATCTGTCACAAAGATGTCAGTAGCAGATTCTTTAAAGTGGAGCTCCAGGCTCCACAGCAATTATTTTTTTTTAAAAGCACCATCATAATTGTCATTACTTGTACTGAAATAATTGGCTATTGTTATAACTGTATTCATACCTGTTAATCTTACATCTGTAAATCAATCACAAAATCTTGTCAGCAGGCAGGGACCATGGTAGATGTGGGCATCTGAAGCACACTCCTATTCACTTCCGGGATTCGGTGCAGCTGGCTACCCAGCATGCACCTCCCGATCTCGCGCCTGGGCAGTAATGACACTGCGTGGCACAGTTTGTTGATTGAAGGTTGCCATAGCAATGGTGGCAGCAGCGGAAGTTCCCGCCCTGTTGTTATGGCAAACTGTCAATCAGAAGACCCGGAAGTCGAATGCAGTCTGGGAAATAATGCAATTTTTTCATTTTTAGTCAATTCGCTTGGACTTCTGGGATAGATAACACCGATATCCAAGGAGTCCATGCGAAGCACCTTATGACGATATCGCCTAGGCGGCCGGACAGGATGTGCTGCATACACAGATAAAAATAAGGTATTCAGACATAAAAAAAAATATATTAATATCCATTAAGGAATACACTGCGGGTGGGAGTGTAGATGAAAGCAACTTTTAAAAATGGGTGGAACTCTGCTTTGTGTCCTGTAAATTGCGAGGTGGGCCATGTGGATTGGACATGTTTTTACAGCACATCCCACACATGCTGAATTGGATTGAGATCTAGAGAATTTGGAAGCCCTCCAAGATAACACCTCAAGCCATTCTTCAATTCATCAGACCAGGTTACCTTTTTCCTTTGTTCTGTGGTCCAGTTTTGATGCTCACATGCCCATTGTAGTTGCTTTTGGCTGTGGACATGGGTCAATATAAGCACCCTGACTGGTTTGCAGCTATGCAGCCCTATACACAACAAACTGTGATGCACTGTGTGTTCTGAGCAGGGGCGGACTGGCCATTTGGAAACTCGGGCACTGCCCGAGGGTCCGGGGTCAGTAGGGGGCCCCATGAGATGCCCCTGGTACCTTTTTCATAGGCATTTTTGAGTTTGGGCAAGGACATAGGGGCCCCATGATCCCCTATTGCCCGGGGCCCCATGAGTTATCAGTCCCAGGGGCGGACTGACAACTCATGGGGCCCCTGTGCAATAGGGGATCATGGGGCCCCTGTGTCCTCGCCCACACCCTAAAAAGCCTATGAAAAAGCCAATGAAAGGTACCAGGGGCATTTCATGGGGCCCCCTACTGACACCGGGCCCTCGGGCAGTGCCAAGTGCTTGAATGGTCAGTCCGCCCCTGGTTCTGAGACATTTCTGTAGGAACCAGTATTAACTTTTTTGGCATGCTTTTCTCATGTGAGATACAATAGCTCTTCTATTGGATCTGACTACATAGGGCAGCCTTTGTTCTCCTTGTGCATCAATGAGCCTTGGCCACCCATGACCGTAGACCAGAACCATCCCAAAAGAGCTACAGTTTTGGAGATGCTCTCATCCAGTTGTGTAGCCATTACAATTTAGTCCTTGTCAAAGTCAATCAAATACTTACACTTGCCCATTTTTTTCTGCTTTCAACACATCAGCTTCAGGCTTAACATGTTTATTTGCTCCCCAATATATCCCACACATTCCCAAGTGCCATTGTAATGAGATAATCATTATTAATAAATTCACCTGTCAGTGGTAATGTTTCAGCTGATCAGTGTATATTTTCAGATATTAAAGTTGAACGCCAGGAATTCAGTTAGTTTGTAGAATGTGCTGGATTACTAAGGGTTAAGTCCAACAAAGGTGCATGTCACCTCACAGACTTCTATCTTCAGTTTACATTTTTACTTAGCACTGGGAGCATAGCTATTGCTATACTTCTGACGCTTGTGGACGGAGTCCCTTACCCTGCCCGTGGGAAGGGGATCTTTCGCCATGTACGTATTCACCAATGCTCGGAACCTGGCAGTGACTGTGGCCATGTGTGAAACAAACATTATGATGGTTCCCCAACTTAGAGGTAAGCCCTATCCTGTGTGCAGTAGTGTGAATGCAGATTTTCTCTGTAAAGCCTTCCATCCCATTTCACTACACACCTTGCTTGTAAAATGTTGCGTTTAGGAATGACACCACTGAGCCTGTGCCCTCTTCACTTATCCAGTGTACCTCTACCACCTCACTCCCAGTGACAGAATGGGGTCCCGCCGTGCAGGTTTGGCCCTGGTTGCTTTGGGGAACTGACCACTGGAAAGGGAGCCAGGCACCACGTTACACTGCAATATACCCTGCACTAGTTACCCATAGCAACTGCATGACTCCTGCTCTTCTAGCTGAGTAGACCTTTTGCAGTGGCTTTGCTTCATACCCCACTTTTGCTTTACTGACCCTAGTTCTTTCATATGCTGTGGAACCATCATGCACCCCTTTAAAGCAACTTTAGACCAGGCTTAAAACAGTTGGTGCAACTTTACTTAACATTCTGCGACACAGTCCAGCATGAACAGTTCAATGCAACATTCCCTAACTATCTCAACTAGGATTCCCAGGCATACCTCAGCGAGGTGATAGTCTTTAACTGGTGTTCTCCAAGGCTTGGCAGTTCTCCAGCTCCTGGTGCCTTCCAACAGACTGCTGCAGTAGCCACCCCCCTTTGAAGCTCTACAGCAATCATGGCATATTCCTGAGCGGCCCGAAGCTTTGGAACCCGGCCTTCCTCTTAATTTATATCACAGGGCAGATAGGCTGGATCCAAAAAGAGCAGGAACAGAACATTAACTGCTTTCTTAGCCTGTGAAAGCCACCTGCCTAGCTAACATACTGTAGGCAACCTGTCTATACAGTATTCTGGTCCTTCTGGTCTCAGCTACTACAGCTGCTGTACCCAACCCTCCCCTCCTCCTACCCAATCACATGGCTCTTTGTATTATGTAAACCCATTCAGAAACATACATATCCTTCTGTGAATGAATCATGATTATCTCCAAGACTTTTTGGCAAATATTCCGTAAACCTATGAGACAAAAGTTGAACTTTTTGGAAAGTATGCATCCCATTACATCTGGCATAAAACTAACACAGCATTTCATAAAAAGAACATCATACAAACAGTCAAACATGGTGGTAGTGTGATGGTCTGGGGCTGCTTTGCAGCTTCAGGACCCGGACGACTTACCTTAATTGATGGAACCATGAATTATGCACTCTACCAGAAAATCATGAAGGAGAATGTCTGGCCAACAGTTCGTGAGCTCAAGCTCAAGCGCACTTGGGTTATGCAGAAGGACAATGATCCAAAACACACCATCAAGTCCACCTCTGATTGGTCCAAAAAATAAATAAGGTTTTGAAGTGGCTTAGTCAAAGTTTGGACTTATGCAGGCCATAGATGGGTCAAAAATCGGCCGATTTTTCTTTTAAAAAAACGAACAATCGGTCATTCAAGTGGCCGACGTTACCACCAATGGTAAAAAAAATCGGCCGATTTTCATCCCGTCTACAGCCGGCAAAAAGTGTCCCTGCAGAGAGCTCTGCTATTTCTGACAGTTCTCTGACAGTTCCTTGACATTTACAGCGGTTGCAACATTGTATCTATTTGTTTCCATTTAGGATACAGATGTTTTTATTCGGAAACAAATAGATACAATGTTGCAACCGCTGTAAATGTCAAGGAACTGTCAGAGAACTGTCAAAGAAATAGCGGAGCTCTCTGCAGAGACACTTTTTGCTGGACTGGAATTCCTCTTATTTTCATCCTACTTCTTCTTCTTCTTCATCCTCATCCTCCTCTTCTTCATCCTCATCCTCTTCTTCATCCTCATCCTCTTCTTCATCCTCATCCTCTTCTCCTTCTTCTTCACCCTCATCCTCTTCTTCTTCTTCTTCTTCACCCTCATCCTCTTCTTCTTCTTCACCCTCATCCTCTTCTTCTTCTTCTTCTTCATCCTCATCCTCTTCTTCTTCATTATCCTCATCCTCTTCTTCTTCTTCATACTCATCTTCTTCTTCTTCATACTCATCTTCTTCTTCTTCCTCATCCTCTTCTTCTTCTCCTTCATCTTCTCCTTCATCTTCTTCTTCATCCTCATCCTCTTCTTCTTCTTCTTCACCCTCATCCTCTTCTTATTCTTCTTCTTCATCCTCTTCTTCTTCATCCTCATCCTCTTCTTATTCTTCTTCATCCTCATCCTCTTCTTATTCTTCTTCATCCTCATCCTCTTCTTCTTCTTCTTCTTCTTCTTCTTCTTCGTCCTCATCTTCTTCTTCTTCTTCGTCCTCATCCTCTTCTTCTTCTTCATCATCCTCATCCTCTTCTTCTTCCTCATCCTCTTCTTCTTCCTCATCCTCTTCTTCCTCATCCTTATCCTCTTCATCCTCATCCTCCTCTTCTTCTTCTTCTTCTTCATCCTCTTCTTCTTCTTCTTCATCCTCATCCTCTTCTTCTTCATCCTCTTCTTATTATTATTCATTCTCATCCTCTTCTTCTTCTTCTTCTTCTTCTTCCTCATCCTCTTCTTCTTCTTCCTCTTCTTCTTCTTCTTCTTCTTCTTCATCCTCATCCTCATCTTCTTCTTCTTCCTCCTCTTCTTCTTCTTCTTCATCCTCTTCTTCTTCTTCTTCTTCATCCTCTTCTTCTTCCTCTTCTTCTTCTTCATCCTCTTCTTCATCCTCTTCCTCTTCTTCTTTTTCTTCTTTTTGTCTTCCTCTTGCAGATCACTGCTCATGCGCAGATTTTTTATCGGTAAAAAATCGGCTGATTAGCCCATTAATGCCGCGAAAATCGGCCGATCGGCCGATTTTTTTCCAACTTTACCAAAAAACAAAAACGGCCAAAATCCCGAAAAATGGCCGAACAAATAGCCCACTAACGATCCGAAAATCGGCCGATTTTGTTTTCGGCCGAAAAATCGGCCGATTTTCGACCCATCTATGGCCTGCATTAGAGTAACTCCACTTTTGTTCAGAAAAACACATTCCCCTCAGGGTTATCAATGCACATTGTAAAGAGCTTAACAAATTTTGTTGCAGATTCCTACCTTTTGTTATTCTAAAGAAATAGCCATTTGCCTGTGTCCATATGCAGAGTGAATCTGGGAGTGGTCTTATAAGTAATCACCTGCAGTGCTCTGAGGAAAACTGCATCTCTTTAGATGTAATTTCCCATTGAGATTATCTCACCAAAAATGCCATTTTGTTGCAGGAGATGCTCAAAATCTGACTTGCATTCTAGTACATACTTCTGGGAAATTGGTAGGCCAATCACACAAGCAGGGAATTACATATCCGAGGGGCATTCTGCTCACCATCTGTGTAGAGAACGCCTCCAGGTAGCCATATTACATTACATTTTACAGAAAATTACAGTGCTGCAGATTCAAAAAGAAAGGTAATTTTTAATAATCAATTACAATATGACTTGTACCACAATTGTATAAGCAATAATTTTTTTTTTATTTGCTAATTTTTCCCCCACGAAAGTGGAGTTACCCTTTAAATTCAATTGAGATGCTGTGACATGGCCTTAACCTCCAGCGCTGGCCAAATGCAAATGTGCGGCCTCCCGGAGTCTAGGCCTTGACGCTGAGCGGCCGCACATTTGTGTGCAATTAAGGAAAACATATGTGTTGAGAGTGCACGCTCCAGCACACATGTCCGGTACTCACAGAAAGGTCCCGATCTCTTCTTTCGATCATGGGGAAAAGACACAATGGGGGAGAGCTACAAGGTTCAGGTCTGGCTACTGACCCAACAATACAACAAACGAGATACCCGTGCTCAAATCCCAAAAGCTAGTGCATGCATGCATGCAGTGGTTTAAACAGGCTGTTCATGCTCCAATGTGGGTGAATTATTCTGCAAAGAATGAGACAAAATTCCTCCACAGTGATGTGAAAGACCCATTGCCAGTTATTGCAAATGCTTGATTGCAGGTGTTGTTGCCAATGGTGACACAACCAGGGATTAGGTTTAGGGGGCAATTACTTTCTTACATAGGGCCAAACAGGTTTGGACAGCTTTTTTCTCTTAATAAAATAAATCACCATTTAAAAACTGCATTTTGTATTTTGGGTTACCTTTGTGCAATAATAAAATTAGTTTGAGGAACTGAATGATTAAAGTGCGACAACTATGCAAAAAAAGAAAGAATTAGGAAGGGGGCAAATACCTTTTCACGGCACTGTAGGATCCATGTTGTGGGAGGCTATGAAGTGCACTAGTCCTATTCTGAGGATGCAAGGGTATCCATTTAAAATGGAAAAGGCTAAATAAATGACGGAAATACACATTTCTACTGTTTTGGAATTTTTAATTACAGACCGTGTAGAATAATTGATGATTTATCTTTTCAAAGGTGAATGCAGCTGGAGCGGATTGTCTTCCTGAAGAGGGAGACACTGAATATTAATGGTTTTGATTTGGAGATTAGTATGAGGATGTGGTTCTAGAGGAATAATTAGGCTTTCTGAGGTTTTGTGGCCCCCCATCCTTTTCTCTGGATGTCGTCTGTATCTGTAAAAATGTGCTGTGCTAGTATATTTTCTAAGTTTTGTCAGTAGAAAATTCTGGAGCGTTGGAAACCCTCTCGTTTCCCATTGATCTCCTTTAATTTCCTGTTGTGTCTTGAGACGGGAAGTGAAGGAAATCTCCCCAAGTCCACGAAAAAGAAGACTGACATGATTTTTTAATCCTTCTCTTATATATATATTCTCTGCTTTAAGCCTCATTCACATGAGTGCTGCCATCCGTACTGTGTGAACAAGGCATGTGTTTTTGTACCTGCACAATGTCTGTACAGACACAGCTGCATATTTGTATGGTACAGGCATGCAAAAGTGGGTGCATGTGTGTACCCCGAATGTACACTGTCTGCATTTGTGGCCTTGCACCCACTTTTGTGTGCCTGTTACATTTTAAACATGTACTGCAAAAATGAGGCGTTCTTTGGGGTGTTTTTTTGGGCTTGCATATGCCTCAAGTTGCATGCAGGCAGTTGTGGAAGCAAAGAGGCACAGGTATAAGTACCAGTGAATGAGGCCTTAAACATAATTAACAAGTTAATTCTCTTTCTCTAAACTGAGAGTGCACTAGGCACTAAAATGCGGAAATAAGCTCAACACGTGACTCTGCTTCTACTTATTCTCTGCCATGACACTACTTCTTTTCTGCTTAGTAATCCATCTATAATTGTATATCTTAGATGCATGCTGTTTGTATATCTACTATTTTATAGCATACAATCATATTGTCTGCAGTCTTACAGCTCTGACATAAAGAAGAAAAACAACCTGCTACCAAAAATAAAGGGAACTCATCATGTAGGCAAGATTTTAGCAGCATAAGCAAGAAGAAGAGAAATGTCAATTTCACTTCTTAGCCTTTGTTTCTTACACTAACAGTTTTCATATAGGCAGTGCTATCCTGTGACTGGATGCTGGAACTCTTTTGTGTAATGTTTTGGAACACACTGAGCTTGAGATAATTATCATTATGTGCTTCATCATTAACTGGGCTGCTTTAAGACATAAAAGGGCCCAAGGCAAGGTTCACTCTGTTGGACCCCCACCATCTTTATGAAACGGCAATCAGATGTTTGGAAACAGAGCAGCACTGGAAGACATTGTTATATTTAGCATTTTCTCAGGTACAAATATTACAGTGTTAGGATCTGTTATGATTTTACAATTCCAAGATAAAAGCTGGCCATAGATGGATTGAATCTTGGCCAGTTCAGCAGGGACCAGCCAAGATTCGATCTATGCATGGGCAGGCTGGTTGTACTGAAGTGGATCCATCGATCAACTTCAGAACAATCAGCCAGTTGGACTTTTTACTTGCAATCACTGCCGGTGGTTATAACCACTAGCAGTGATCACTGTGATCTGCCAGCAGGGAAGGATTCAACCTGAAGAATACAAGAGCACTACAGGAGAGATTCACCAACATCAACACTGACTGTTGCAAGCAATTTTCTTTCCTGCAACCCATGGTTGAAGCAAAACAAATTGTACAACCTATGGCTTGCCTAAGTCTTACAACTATATCCAAAGTTTTATTAGCAGGCTTGCCTGTAGAAGAACTAAAGTAGATGTTAACACCAATTAAACGACATTTATCTGATTGCATCTCAGTGCTGCTGATATATTGCAGCCTCTTTTCAAGCATCTACAAGCTTGCAATTCAGCAATGGCCGCAGGGTATTTCTCAGGGCTGATTGCAGGCATGGTCTATTGCTGTCTCCAAAGTGCAAGCTTTTCATCTCCACTGGAAGTTCATGTAACAGGCTGAAAGCATGGTGGCACAGCTGAGAGATGGGAACAGAGCATTGTCACCCTATAAGAGGAAATGCCTGAACAAGGACCCCCCAGTGGATCAGCAGGAATATAATTATTTTACTTTATATTATTATAATTTAATTATTTTACTGAAAGTTTCAGATTTACAAATATTGAAAACATCTGCAACGACATTAATATGCTAAAGCTTTATTTAATATTTTAGTGAAATACAGTACTTCTAAAATATACAGAAAATAGCAATAAATGACTTCCCAGAAGCCACTGTACAAGCAGAAGATAGAGAAACTGGATGCCCCATAAAGCTTACGGATGTATAATTGAGTATATTTGCCCTTCAGTCAGGGAAAAGACCTGGACCAGATGGTTTCCCGAAGGAATTTTTTCAAAATGTGTTCTGATATGTTAGCTCCAAGTTCCACTCACTTCTCTTTCAACCTCTTGACTCAGGCACCCTGCTGCCTTCTGTGATGGAGCTTACCTCTGCCCTCGCAGTTCATTGAGAACTACAAGTCATCAGCCGCAATGGCAGACAGTACTTGTAGTCTATTCATTCACAGGAAACTGTGAATGAATGATGCATCCATGTGGGCTAAGCCCTGCACTGCCGCACTGTTTTTGAATTATGACAACAGGTGCAGGGAGAAGAACTCCTGCTTGCTGACACAGAGAGGGTAGTGCTGATGGCAGGAGGTGGGTATGTAGGAGCATGTTACATGTTACACCCTAAATACGGGTGTAACATGTAGCATGCTTTTAAAGCTCAACCTAGCCTTTAATCTGTCTCCTCTCCTTAAACTCCTCTCTGAGAGATGTGCATCTAGAATATCAGTCTCGTTTACTCCAGTAGGTAGGAATTCTCTCATCAAAATGATTCACACACTGGTCCCGTTACCAAAATCCTTCTTTAATATGCTGGGCAGTATTGTCCTCTCCTTTGTGTGGGATGGGAAGGCCCTACATATTGCAGATAGTAAGTACACTCAAAACTCTTTGACAAAACAGTATAGCACTGCATAAATTGGTTGGTTTATAACGATTTTGAAGCTGAAAGTAATATACATGTTCTAGTCCTGGTCATATACAGTTGACACACATGATACTTGCTATTAATCACACAAATGTTCACTGCAGCTTCTTGCTATATATAACACACAGCAGAACCACAGGGTCTAGCATCTGTGTCAGATATTAGTTTAGTTGCTAAACAAAAAGAGCCAGATGGTATTCATTTATGGTATACACCTTATTTATTAGTTAAGCCAGTCATATACATGAAGATGTCACTTGATCCACCCATTCATCTCATATTTATTCATATCAATTAAATCCTTAATACACCACATGTAAGCAGCACAAATATAACAAAAAAAGTGCTTTATTATGTACATAAAATATAAATTATTAAAAGAGTTCAATTCATGAACCCAAAGGAAAAAACATGCTCTGAAATCAATATATAAGTCCACCAAATAACTTTGTATAAGTCCTTCTTTCCAGCCAAAACACCATGTTATTGGATAGACCTTCCACAGGTATTTAGTGGACTTATATATTGATTTCACAGCACATTTTTGCCTTCACTTTCATGAATTAGACTCTTTTATTTATATATTATCTATGTACTTAATATAGCACTTGAGCACTTTTTTGTTATATTTGTGCTGCTTTCATTTGGTAGGCCCCATGCACACGGGACACTTCTGAACGATGGAAACTGACTGCTGGAAAATGTAGGTTAAAAAACGTCTGTTTAGCCGTGTTTGCGTTTTTTAAAGATAAGCACAGGAGAACCTCCCAAATGCCCAGAATGCACTGAAAAGTGGTAAATTATTAACTATTTCAGACTGTTTCAGAGAAATACAAAGAGTAGAAGCAGATAGCAGTTTGTGTTGAGATAATTAGGTGTGAGTTGCTCATTAAAATTTCTTTTGTTTCCAAGGGTGGGAAAGGTGTCTGATGCAGTGAGTCATTAAGGTCACCTGGCAGTGGGTCTTCATGAGGAATTTGAGGTGTGAATGGTCATTAAAATATCTTTTGTTTCCAAGGGTGGGAGAGGTCTGAGGTGTGAATTGGTCATTACAATGTATGACAATCTTGGTAGGAACATCCTGTGTTCAGTGTTTTGTCCACGCTTTTCATGCATTTTTCATGATGAAAAAAGGCTCTAGACAGCATTGGGAACTGGAAGAGTTAAAAAAAAAAAAATTGCAAACGCTTATAAACACAATTTGCAACGTTTACAAACGTTTTGCGTTTGAAACGCTGATAAAAACGGCTGCTGAACGCAAGTTTTCTGCGTTCAAAAAAAAACTGTAAACTCAACTGCCTGTAAATGACTGTAAACGAAGATGTGGACATGAAACATAGGAAAACATTAGGGTGAGTTCAGGGGCTGCTGGAAAAAACACTGAACAGCTCCTAATCGTGAGTTTATCAGCTGCAGTGTACATGAGCCCTTAGTGATTTAGTTGATGTATTACATTTATTTTCAACGCAGCAGCATTTTTGGGTATATATCACATTTTATTATTAAAGGGATATTTTGTGTTGAATGCACTAAAGATTTGGTGATATCAGTTTCAATTTATTTGTTTTATATTCACATATGTAATACTATATGCGCGGTGATTTGAAGCAATATTTATTTTTCACAACTACATCTCATATTTATGTCTTTAGGTCTTTACCAATGCAGAAAATGTGTGATTAGCTGCAGCTCTGTGATGCCAGAAGCCGAGGTGTCCTGCTACACTATTGAGTTCCTCAAAAGAGGTGCTATCTAGGTGTGGATTAACTGTAACTGTTTATCCTGAGTATTACCAATCCCTAAAACTGAATTGCAGGTATAAATATTTTGCATAGTTACATCGGTCCAGTACAGACCAACATATGTATGCATGTTACATACCTGGCTGACCCCTGTGGAAGCAGATATTCATTGGAGCAGCTGACACTTGTCTTCCAGGTCCCGGAGCAGTGATGTCATAATCTCCACCTCATCCAAGTGGAGAATGCCTTGTATTCATTGAAAAAAAAAGCAAAGTGTTCTCTGAATGGCACCTCTGCCGAGCAAGTGACCCCTGGTGTTCACTATGCAACAGGGCAGTCTCTTGGAACATGACCTGGAAGATGGCGAGGATCACTATAGTAGTGGCAACTAGAACAATGAATCTAAACTTCCACAGGGATCAGCCAAATCAGTTACTGCAAAATTGTCTATTCATGAAATTCAGTTTTAAATGTGGTAGCTGCAAATGTTTTCTTTTTTAGACTTTTTCTCCTTTATTTTCACCTGGTGATCCAGCCAGTAATACATAATCCTGTCTTAAGGTGTTGGGGGAACAGTGGAAACACCCTTGGACAGAAGCATTGTTAGTCTGGAGAGAGTGTAGTACTAGCAAATTTAGATGGACTTGGCTAACAAGTTAAAGTGTTACTAAGTGGGGATTGGCTTGTCAATCACGGATGGTGTGAGCACTTTTTTTTAAAGATTTTGTTGAGCACTATTTCTGGGATTGGAGCACATTCTTATATTTTGGGACTTTTGTTTGGACTTTTTACACATATATATATTTTTGCGCTGTGGAGGGTTTTTTATTTAAAGTGTTACTAAACCCAGGACCCTGCATTCACTATATCTGGTCTCCCACAGTACACAGAACATGGAAATGCAATTATTTTAGTAAATATAAACTGCTAAATACCTTTTCTCATCAGCAGTTAGAGCAGTCTTGTGACTTCTATCCGTGTCCAGTAGAGTACTGGTTAAAGCTTGTAAAAGGAGTTTTCCTTCTGCTCTATGAGAATGCAAAACCCCTTACTTCTGTCTGGACAGTGCTTATTGGCCCTGTGCTGATTACATGCACTCTCCCAAGAAAAAAAAACTCTCTAGCAATACACACTAAACTGAGCATGTGCAGAGTGTCTCCACATGATGTCTTATCAGGAGATAAGAGGGAGACACTGGAAGAAGGAGAGAATCAGAGAAGTCAGGATCAAACAGCATTTTTAAACAATGCAGATAATTAACCCCTTAGGTTCCACCGAGAGTATAACAAGCATGCTTTACTGTATATACAGACTGATTTTACTAGTGTGGGTTTAGTAACACTTTAAAGCTTTTAGGAGGAGTTTTCATTCTCTCCTTTCTCCTGCAGAACCCCTGACCTCTTTCTGGACAGTGCTGATTGGCCCTGTGCTGATCCCATTCACTCTCTCAAAAAAATGTGCTAGCAATACGCAACAAACTGAGCATGTGCAGCTTGTCTTCAAGGCTCTGTTCTATCAGGGTTTTACAAGGTTTTACATAAATGAATAAAAGCTGATCATTGTAAGGAAGTCAAAAAGAACTAGGCTGAGTGACTGGATCACCAAGTGAAAATAAAGGGAAAAAGCATCCAAGAATTGGTAACCTGCAATATATTAAATATTCATTTTTGGGTTTAATGCCTCATTAAGCCCACATGCATTTAAACATAGGTTGCACTTCTTTAATTTTTTGTAGTGAAAGGCATCTCAACACTATCTATCACCATTCCAAGAAGTTTGTTTCACAGCTTTCAGAGACACAAGTGTGAACAGAGCCTTAGTTAATGAACTTTCTATTGCAATAGTTTATCCAATCCTAATTAGCAGTTATTTGACAGAACACCCATAAACTAATTCACAATATAGACGTTAATTCTTATTATTTTCTCTCAAGAGTGCTAAACCTTGCTATTTCTAATTGAATGTGTCTCGTTAATGCTGTCAACACAATATTTAATTATGTCCTAAGTGGATTTTTCTGGAGCCAGCCAATAGATGATTGCAGTGTCATTATTTTACTACTCATCTATGAATTGAGTGACAGCTACTGCCACAAAGCTGGGAAGGTGGCCTGCAGCTTTACTTGTAAGTCCTCAGTTTCCAAGGAGTGTCAAGTGATCTCTGAAAGTAAAACAATTGTAATTCGCCTCTAAGGGCTTCTTTTGCTGTTGCATGACAAAAACTTGAAAAAAAAAGTAGAATTGTGCTTTAAATCTAAAGGTAAAAATTTTGTGAAAGATCTAGCCATCTGTGCAGGTAACGCTCAGCAAATCAATGGGCAGTAGACATCTTCACCTGCCAAGACATGGAAAATCAATTTCAATAAGATTAAGTTAAAGATAGTACAAAGGGTCATCAAAAGACAGCGATATGACATACAGTTGTGACCAAAATTATTCAACCCCCAATGCTGTAAAGGGGTTTAGGGACTATAGTGTACATTTGGAATTGTATTCAGAATCAAATCCTACAAGGACGTTGTAACTACCCAAATGCAACTAAAATGACATCAATTGTTTATGTAATACAGTAGTAAATGGTTCTTATGTGGTTTCTTCATTGCCACAATTATTCAACCCCTTAAAGACTACCACTCTGAAGAACAGAGGTTCATACAGGTGCTTTCCATCAGGTATTGAAAACACCTGTGGATGTCACCGAGCAGCAATCAAGCATAATAAGCACCAATTAGGCAGCTTTAAAATGACTGTGATACTCAGCTCCTTCTAGACATTTACTGGTGTGGTTACAAACATGGTGAAGGCAAGAGAATGGTCCAGGAAGACAAGAGAAGAGGTGATTTCTCTTCACAGGAAGGGCAATGGCTATAAGAAGATTGCAAAGATGTTAAACATACCAAGAGACACCTTAGGAAGCATCATTCGCAAATTCAAGGCAAAGGGCACTGTTGAAACGCTACCTGGTCGTGGCAGAAAGAAGATGCTGACTTCGACTGCTGTGCGCTACCTGAAGCGTAGAGTGGAGAGAAGTCCCCGTGTGACTGCTGAGGAACTGAGAAAAGATTTGTCAGATGTGGGTACAGAAGTTTCAGCCCAGACAATAAGACGCACACTGCGTAATGAAGGCCTCCGTGCCAGAACTCCCAGGCGTACCCCCTTGCTGTCTCCAAAGAATAAGAAGAGTCGACTGCAGTATGCCAAAAGCCATGTGGACAAACCACAAAAGTTGTGGGATAGTGTTCTGTGGACTGATGAAACAAAATTAGAACTGTTTGGGCCCATGGATCAACGCTATGTTTGGAGGAGGAAGAACAAGGCCTATGATGAAAAGAACACCTTGCCTACTGTGAAGCATGGTGGAGGGTCAATCATGCTTTGGGGCTGTTTTGCTTCTGCAGGTACAGGGAAGCTTCAGCGTGTGCAAGGTACCATGAATTCTCTTCAGTACCAGGAGATATTGGATGGAAACGTGATGCAGTCCGTCACACACCTGAGGCTTGGGAGACGTTGGACCTTTCAACAGGACAATGATCCCAAGCATACCTCCAAGTCCACTAGAGCATGGTTGCAGAGGAAAGGCTGGAACATTTTGGAGTGGCCATCGCAGTCACCAGACTTAAATCCGATTGAGAACCTCTGGTGGGACTTAAAGAAAGCAGTTGCAGTGCGCAAGCCTAAGAATGTGACTGAACTGGAGGCCTTTGCCCATGAAGAATGGGCGAAGATACCCGTAGATCGCTGCAAGACACTTGTGTCAAGCTATGCTTCACGTTTAAAAGCTGTTATAACTGTAAAAGGATGCTGTACTAAGTACTAAGATTGAATGTCACTTGGGGGTTGAATAAAACTGATAATGCTGTGAGCACAGAAAAGACATTTGTGGTTATTTCATTATAACTGTTATGTTATATTTGTCTGACCTACAAGTGCCTCTTTAATGTAAATGTAAGCAAGATGACTGAATGATCAAAAGCAATGTCAAACTGGCCAAAACACTCAATTTCAGTGGGGGTTGAATAATTTTGGTCACAACTGTAGATTAATAAAGCAAGCATCTTGTAAAACAAACAGTGCTATTTCAACACCCACACAACCTGCTATGAAGCCTGAAACAGAAAATGGTGTAACTCTGAATTCAACAGTGTCCTTTTGTTTTACCCAAAGTTAAAACACCCTTTTAATGCCAAATTGCTAAACAGTAGTTTGCAAATTGACGTATATACAGCATGTCTATTTTGTAAAAGACCAGTCCTATCCTATAGACATTCATTATGGAATAGATGTTGGCATTTTTCTATCTGCTGTGGACTTTGCTGACTGGATTTACCTTATGTTCAATGAAGAAGAGAATAAGTTATTATTATACAGGATTTATAATAAGTTATCATTGCAATATATTGTAGAATACAATATACAAACACAGAAAAAAAGATTACTTACCTGTATTCTGTGGCTTTTTGAACTATATTTTTGTCAAGTCATCTGGGTTGCAGAATGTAGTATACATGCCAGTATTAAGAACTGGGAAACACCTCTACAGTATAGTACAATGATAACATGTAAAGTGTCAACAAGAACCTATCCTGGGGAAAATAATACAACTTTCATTGTGTTAACAAAGTATCACATGTATCAATGAAAGTGGTTACAAATAACATAATATTTTTAGCATAGAAATTCTGTGATCAAAAATACATACTAAGTAATAGGTGTTAACTATAGCAATATCAAAGAATTAAACTGATATGAAAGGAAAACTCAAGAGGTGTAAAAAGGGCCAGTTCACACCAGAACAAGGTGCTGGAAACCCAAGTTCTGTGCGTGTTTCCTGAATCGCACTCAAAAAACACTGTCCTTGTGATTGGCAGCGGGTGTCAGTGCAGTGCTAACAACATCCCAAATATAGTGCATTTGCATGCACTGGATCGCATGGTACAAAAGTACCATGCAATCCACTTGCTCTGCATTTTGTAAAGTAGTACATGCCCTACTTTTGCTGCAATCCAGCACATTCATATGAATGGGCTGAAACTGTACCTGGATCGCATGTTCCTGTCCGACTCATGGTGGACCTTGAAAGCATAATAATTAAGAGTGGTTACTTTACTTTATCTCTGTCCCTTCCTCTGACACAGACCCACGTTTTGGCCTCAGTCACATACAGCCAGTTTTGTACAGCAATGCAGTGCGAAAATGTATATAAGAACTGTACTACTATTTTTTTTTTTTTTTAATGGTTCCGTTCACACATACAAGGTAGCATGCTGTACACTTTCCAAAAATGATTCAAGTAAAGTATAAAAGTAGCATATAAGTACTTAAGCAGATAGTAGTTTCACACTCAGATTAACCATTTGCCCTCCAGAGGATTTACCCCCCCTTCCTGACCAGGCCATTTTGTGTTACATTGCTGCGTTATTTTAACTGACAATTGTGCGGTCATGCAACACTGCATCCAAATTAAATTTACATCCTTTTTTTCCCCCCATGACTTGAGCTTTGTTTTTGTGGTATTTGGTCGCCTGTATGTTTTTTATTTTTTGTGCCATAATTTTGAGGAAAAAAAACCAATAGTTTTGACTTTTTGATATTAAACATGTCCAATAAAATTTTTTTAAAAATCATATTTCATCATAAATTTACACCAAAATATATTCTGTTATGTGTCTTTGCTAAAACAATTCCCACGCATTTACAAATGGCGGTATATATACTGGGATTTTTTTTTTCATTTTTACTAGTAATGGCAGCAATCAGCGACTTATAGTGGGACTGCGGCGGACATTCTGACACTGAAGGGAACTGGTTTGGTGTCACTGACATCTCTATTATATATATATTCCTCCTGCGGTTAATGGAGTACCTATAATAACAAGCTGCTAGCACTCAAACTGGTACCTTACAGTAAACACTAAATATATAAAAGATAGTGCAGCACTGTAACATCAGTAAATCAATGTGAAAATATGAATAACTCACAGTATATATGCCACACGTGCTCTTAATATATGCAAAAACAATATAATAGGTGACCTATATTTGTGTTAATAACACAGAATAAATCACAGTACATGTGGCCCCCTTCACTCCCACTCTATATCGTGATAAGTGAATAGATGATGGTAAACATCCAAGGTGGGTAAAGAAAACTTAATGCACTGGCTCCTGGTCTCAGCTAGATGTACCACTCATCCAAATGATATAAGCACAGGAAGAATCTGATATCAGGAAGAATTGTGCCGGCTGACAGCGATGAGGAGCCTTCCTCATCGCTGTCAGCCAGCACACATCTTCCTGATATCAGATTCTTCCTGTGGTTATATCATTTGGATGAGTGGTACATCTAGCTGAGACCAGGAGCCAGTGCACCTTGAATACCTAACCAATCTGATGAGAGGTCCACAAGAGGCTTGCTGAGCTTACCTGCCGGTGTTGGAATAAGATCCTGTAGTGATCTTAAAGGCGTGTAGGTCCATTGGGCCGCAGGGTGGAGAGTCACGCACCGTTACTAAAAGTCACTTGTGTAATCACCTGCATTGCATGAATTGGTTCAGAGTTGAGCACCATCATCTACTATTTATGAACTTTTTTTACCCACCTTGGGTATTTACCATCATCTATTCACTTTTCACGATATAGAGTGGGAGTGAAGGGGGCCACATGTACTGTGATTTATTCTGTGTTATTAACACAAATATAGGTCACCTAGTATATTGTTTTTGCATATATTAAGAGCACGTGTGCCATATATACTGTGAGTTATTCATATTTGCACATTGATTTATTGATGTTACAGTGCTGCACTATCTTTTATATATTTACTGACATCTTTATTGACACCAATACAGTGATTAGTGCTAAAAAAAAAAAGCACTGACACTGTACTAATTGAACTGGGCAGGAAGGGGTTAACTTGAGGGGCAATCAAAGGGTTAACTGTGTGCAGGGAGTGTTTTACTAGGGGGTAGGATGTGTGTGCTTCACTGTAATTGTAGTGCTGTGGATGGTGCTGTGCACAGCCATCCACAGCAGTATGCCCGAGCTGACAGTGAGGAGGACTGTTAGTAAACAAAACAGTCCCCCTCCCAGTTGGAGATCCTCGGAAATCACTGGGCACTGTTGAGTAATTACCAGCCATGGCCTGGTGATTGACAGCCGTGGCTGCGAATGGCCCAAGCGCGCCTACCCGAAAATGCACAATCACATATATATACGTTATTTTGCGCACCCGTGCCACCCTTTAGCAGTATTTCTGCTATAGGGAGGCTGGGAAGTGGTTAATTGCAATCATATAAAAACACCACTGCTATCATAATGAATCCATGTTTTCATTGCTGGCTTTCCTGAATTGCAGTGTGCTAGAACTCACTGATATGAAGGCAACTCCAGTCTAAATCCACATAAGGCAAGCAATTGAAAACCTGTTATGATAGATTTGTGGGCTGGTTTGTGAAAGCCAGTTTGGTGAGAGCATTTGATTAACCTACCTGCCTTATTGACACTTGTGGACAACATATCAAACTTCCCTTCCTTCCAGGATTATACTTCACTCTCATGGTATATTATTAAGTCAAGACAACAACTTATTTGATATAAGGTATGACCAAAGATCAACATTTTAAAAGTGGGATCTATTGTCTTGTGCATTAATCTATTCACTGGTCTTCTACAGTGTTAAAATGTAATGTGGCACATAAAAATGATCCTTTATATGAAATAGATGTCCATCATGCACACTCCTATCTTATACAGTTACTGGTATTCATGATCTGAAGCTTATATAAAATAATGGAGTTCAGGGGAGAATGCTGTTTTGCACTGCTCAATTGACATTTATCTTGAGAATGGATGTTTGTGTCTGTATGATTGTGGTAGGAACATTAGATTGTAAGTGCTTGTGTGGCAGGAACTGATGTTAATATAATTCTTCGTATCTGCATACTGTGCCAGCACTGCATAAATCAAACAAATGATTTGCTCCAACATTTCATGGGTTTCCTCTTGGTAATCCACCAATACCCCCAAAACATACAGGTAGGTTGATCAGTTTTTCAACCCAGTTGGCTCTAGTGTGTCATTATGATTGCAATACAGTATCTACACCCAATCATTATAATCTCATATAAGCTTAAACATATTAATGTACTTAAAAGTTGTTTTCAATCCTAGTAATGCGGCTAATTAAGGCCCTTGTTCAGGCACTTTGTTATAGAGTGATAACTTAAGTTAATTTATAGCATATCTAAACCTAAAGACAAAAATGTAATATATAGATTACCAATCCTTGGATCTGGCGGCTACATTAATTTCCTTTGTATGTTTTTTCCTTTTTATTTGGTGATCCTGCTAGTATCACACTTTTGGTCCTAGGATAACAACACTTTGTGTACTGTATCCATGAAGAATCAGCACTCTCATCCTGGACTGCTGTTCTGATTTAAATACCTCCTCCTCTTCATTACATTGGGAGGAGGTGTTGTGTTGTTTACCAAAGAAATCTTGAAAAGGGGTCTAGCGCTTATTCTCGGAGGAGCCGCTGGATGTATCAGGTTCTCTGTTCTTGTTCCATGATGCTGCTGACAGTTTTGTCCCTCCTGATACACCTGGCTGGGTAGAGGGTCACTCCAAACA
This sequence comes from Staurois parvus, assembly GCF_062004578.1. NCBI lineage: Eukaryota > Metazoa > Chordata > Amphibia > Anura > Ranidae > Staurois > Staurois parvus. Next base: position 2,422,134 of record NW_028318157.1, read on the forward strand.
CCTATGCATACACAAATATAAACATCCTCCACACAACTATGGAAAAATCACCAGGAACTGACACCAAAGCTGGTTAACTGCAAGTAGAGTATATTGTCACAGGTTATGGGTAAGCAACTGTGCAAGAATGAATCAATCAGTGAAAGAAAGGGTTATCACTCTAAATGAATTAACCATTATTAGCTTTAGATTATAGTGGCTCCCACTTGGCAGTTACATTACAAAAGTACATTAAACCAAGTATAATATCTGCAACTAGAAAAGCTACAATTTCTGGGGAAATTGTGCGAAGTGTTCTTACCTCCACCAGTAGTCTACAATGTCAATGGGCGGTGTGAGTTGCAAACAAATGGTCATATTGTGAAAACTATCAGGACTATGGCTTAGCTGTGGACATTTTTAGTGGCAGCAGGGATAGCTAAATGTTTTGATATAAGATTTGTGTAGGTGGGCTTGAAAATGAGGGAGTGATGGCAGTTTAGAAATCATGTCCTGATTTTTCAGCTCCCACTCTAGCTTTTGTCAGCTCCCACTCTAGTTTTGAACATTCCGCCATTCATTCCTATGGGACCAATTTCACCACAAAAACGCTGATATTTTGTGAACCATTCGGCAAAACGTTCCACAAAGTAATAGCACACCAATCGGGAACAATCCGCACGTTTCGGTATATTACTGTCTGTAGTGCAAAAACTGTGGGAGGAGTTAGGGTGGTAAATTTGGCTATAATAATAAGAATATATATGTGAGATAACAGCAAGTGGTCTTGCCATGCAAGAACACTTAATAAAACGGCATTAAGAATGAAGGACAATAGCAAGACTGTTAATTTCTATGGTAGCAATTTGTGAATGTCTCAAAAGTGCACTCTGAATTTAACCTGCAAGGAATGTCTCTGGCTATAAGGAATCTCTGTTGGTGATCACTGTGACAGCAGTGAGTAGTTAATTAACTCCTTTCTCTCAACCTTGTGCTATGTGGTGGGGCCCAGACTTTATGGTGGTGCACTTAAGTACTGATATCAGCTGTGAATACATGGAGCAGCTGCAGCATGGTATCTCTGTACTAGCTTCTGCTTGGCTTGGCACCCAGTAACATTGTTTGAAATATAATTCAGTACATGGGAAGTTACAAGAACACTGGATATCTGGCAGAATCAATAGGCATTTTCTGTTCCTGCAAAAACTGCATTTGGGCTGAAAACAAGAAAGTTAACGGGGTCAGCACAGCTAAGAACTGCAAGCTGCAAAAAATATAACTGTTGTTTTCTTGGGTTTAGATATACTTTAAGCATCCTGCAACCAGACACTGTAATAAATGGCTGGCCAGGGGGGGCATGCAGTTCTTAATGCACGTTTTAAAACATCATTGTTTAGAGTGCACCACCTGGCCACATCATTCATTCAGAGTTCTGTGAATAAATGAACTACAACTTCCATCAACCACTGCGGCTGATGGCTTGTAGTTCTCAGTGAACTACGAGGGCATTGGTGAGCGCTCTAGTAGTTAATTGATTTTTCATACTTCAGTAGCTGCCTGCCCATATGAGGTACAGGCAGACAGCTGCACTGATAGTCTGCAGGTACCTGACACTGCGCCCACAATCTGTTGATCGCAGATACAATGCTTTACAAGCTCCTAATAAAACAAATTAATAAATACACATTTTTTACCTGCAAAAAATGTGCATTTATTTATTTTTTTTAAAGGAGAACTTAGGCTTTAGGTTATGCTATGTGAATGAGAGCATGTAACAAATATATATAGGCGTGGCTTGGCAGGGTTTATAGTAAGTCCATTTAAACTTTACAAGACTTTGCACTTTTTTTTAGAATGTGATTTAACAAAACCATCATTTGCATTTTCTTTATTTAAAGATTTGTTTTAATCAAAAAATGTATGCATATGCTGACCTTTTGTTACCATCAAACTGGCAGGGACACATGCATTGTAAACAGCCTGCGGCCCAAATTATTTCACTACTGTGCAACACTGCATGCATCTTTGGATCAGGGGCCAATGTGAATGTGATTTAAAAAAAAGAATAAATAGTAAATAAAAACAGGACAGTCAAGAATACTAATTATTTTTTTAATAAGTGCATTTCAGGAGAGCCACAGAAACAATTTATTGCACATATAGCAGCAACATTCAAATAAATTGACTGCTGTGGATTGCATGATGGTTAGCCAGTCAGTTCCTGTAGCTGTTTATTCCCTGAAATAGTATAAAATGATAAAAGAACACCTGGGAAGCTTTCTAGGTTTCAATTTGGAAAATGTAAGCAACTAGCTTTCCATTGGCACATATTTTGTACAAAAGGAAATTAACATTTGTTTTTAAAACTTATATAAATAAAATGTGTTAAAATGTTGTATTTTTAATAACTTTAAAGCAAAACTGAAGGCAAAATGTTCATTTTTGATAGCACAAAGGAAGGTTATAATCTGTCGAAAGTGATGAAATCCTTAGTTTTCACCATACTTGGTGTCCCCTTTGGAAGATCTACCCACTATTCCTTTGGTAACAACACAAAATTTGGAATTTTCTTTCACTCTCGGCTATAATCCCCTCCGCTTTAAAGATTGCACAGATCACCCCCTATACTTAAAAATCATGTACTGCATCCTACCAGCCTGAACAAATTAAGACCCATCTCCTTGCTCACATTTACTTCTAAACTTTTAGAACACTTATTTTACAACCATCTGAGCTCCTACCTCACTGAAAGCAACCTTCCTGACCCCTTACAGTCTGCTTTTCACTCGCAAAACTCCACAGAAACTACCCCACTAAAACTAACAATTTACTAAATGCAATGGCCATTACTCCATTCTCTTACTACTAGACCTTTCTGCGGCCTTTGATACTATTGACCTAACGGGGTCACAGACAGAAATAAAAACTTAACAGGTGTTCTAATCCCTCTCTACTCTATCCAAAATTTAAAAGTTATACCTTAAGCTTGTATCAGAGGTAATTATTTATATATATATATATATATATATATATATATATATATATATATATATATACAGTGTGTATATATATATATATATATATATATATATATATATATATATATATATTTACACACACACACAGATAATCTAGAACAGATGATCAGTGCTCGTACAGGTAATAAATCACTTCTAATTATTACATGTAAATACATTCAAGATTAGGAAGTAAGGTGTAGGCTACAATTGGTAATACAGAGAAGTAAGGTGCAAATGTACTGTGGGCCCAAGGTACTAGAAAGAGTTGCAAAAAGCCCAAAATTATGGTAGACCAAGTAGGTAAGTTTGTTCAATATTGAATGACCAGGATTTTTTGTATTTCAGTGTTTTTCTTTTTTTTCATGACACGTCATGTTGTGTCTTTGTGTATAAAAAAGCAAGGTGACCCATGGGACCCCCAAAAGAAGATTCAGGTGAGCTCATTTATGTATGGACCCTCATTCAGTTCATCACAAATAAGGTGAAGGAAATTTTTGCACAATCAACATGAACCAAGTGTGCCTGTATTTGTGATTTGTCAGAGACCATTTGTTTGTACCTACAATATCTGGCAGACAGCATTATGTAGTAGGTATGCTTGAGGTGAAAAAGCTGATGCTCTGCCAGTTAGCCTGGGGATAGTGTCACATATGGCCTCCTAATATGGTCTGATAAGTGGGCATTCCCACCAATGTATATATTTTGTGTGTGTATGATCTCTCTCTCTCTCTCTATCTATCTATCTCATACACACACAAATTATATATATATATATATATATATATATATATACACATATATAACCATTCCAAAGGTAGCCACAGCAGAGATAAATGCCCAGGTACTCGCCCACAAAGAAATCCATATAAATCCAAAACTGGTTTAGAGGCACTCATGGGTCTTGCTGAGGAGGAAGATAGAAAACAGCTGTGTTTTTATTGTCAATGCTTTGATGAAGCTCAGTCCATCTTTCTCAAGTCCATCAAGTCATCTTGGGAAAGATGGATGGAGTTTCATCGAAACGTTGACAATACAAACACTGCTGTTTTTGATCTTCCACCTCTGCAAGACCCATAAGTGCCTCTAAACCAGTTTTGTGTGTATATGTATGTGTGTGTGTGTGTGTGTGTGTGTGTGTGTATATGTACAGTGGGGCAAAAAAGTATTTAGTCAGCCACCAATTGTGCAAGTTCTCCCACTTAAAAAGATGAGAGAGGCCCGTAATTGGCATCATAGGTAGACCTCAACTATGAGAGACAAAATGAGAAAAAAAATCCAGACAATCACATTGGCTGATTTGGAAAGAATTTATTTGCAAATTATGGTGGAAAATAAGTATTTGGTCAATATCAAAAGTTCATCTCAATACTTTGTTATATATCCTTTGTTGGCAATGACAGAGGTCAAACGTTTCCTGTAAGTCTTCACAAGGTTGGCACACACTGTTGCTGGTATGTTGGCCCATTCCTCCATGCAGATCTCCTCTAGAGCAGTGATGTTTTGGGGCTGTCGCTGGGCAACACGGACTTTCAACTCCCTCCAAAGGTTTTCTATGGGGTTGAGATCTGGAGACTGGCTAAGCCACTCCAGGACCTTGAAATGCTTCTTACAAAGCCACTCCTTCGTTGCCTGGGCGGTATGTTTGGGATCATTGTCATGTTGGAAGACCCAGCCACGTTTCATCTTCAATGCCCTTGCTGATGGAAGGAGGTTTGCACTCAAAATCTCACGATACATGGCCCCATTCATTCTGTCCTGTACATGGATCCATCGTCCTGGTCCCTTTGCAGAGAAACAGCCCAAAAGCATGATGTTGCCAGCCCCAAGCACGATGAGTTGTGTTTCTACCAAACAGTTCTATTTTGTTTTCATCTGACCATATGACATTCTCCCAATCCTCTTCTGGATCATCCAAATGCTCTCTAGCAAACTTCAGACGGGCCCAGACATGTACTGGCTTAAGCAGGATCTGAGTCCCTGGCGGCGTAGTGTGTTACTGATGGTAGCCTTTGTTACGTTGGTCCACAATGCCACTTTAGGCTGCAGGATTCTGAGGATTTTTAACATTAACTCCTTCCTACCAGCTTTCTCCTGATTAGTACAGATTGTGTGCTGTAAGCAGAGTTGACATAGTCACTGGCACCTGTGTATTCCTCTGAATGCATTCAGGAGACATACTCACAGGCATAGAGATATCAGATAGCTGTGCATGTTCTTGAGCCAAAGCTGGAGGGTGTGTATAACTGAGGGATTGTGTGGCATCACATCTCCGCCTACTATTCTGTGGTCCTAAGCCACGCCCACAGACCAGCCATTTTTGAAGGGCTGAGACAAGCTAAGGGAGCATTTTTTCTGTGGTACACTCACAGCTGTATGTATGTTTTTACATTAAATGTATTCATTTATAGCAAAAAGTAGATTTTTTTTTATATTTGGGTTTACAACCACTTTAAGGACTTGTGGACTTATGGTTTGCATGTTCCAAGCACCTATAACTCTCTCTGTATTTTTCATCTTCTATAACCAGGTTGACTTACCAAACCTGCACAGGCAACTGAAGTGAAAAAAAAATGCAATTTTCATATAAGAAGGGGAGATGAAGCTTGCACATACTATGAAATAAGCCTTAAATAGAAGATGAAAAGCTTCACCAGTCAATGATATTCTGTGCAGAGAAATGAATGAAGTGCTATTTTTTGAGACTGCAGATAAAGTTTTTAAAAAAGAAAAAAAATAAGTTATCAATTGTAACACAGCTCAGGAACTTAGGATGGCAAGACAGCCGACTTGTTGGATACTGCACTGTCCACAGTTAAATCATTCCAAGTTATACACTGAAAGTGCTGGGGTATGAATCTCAGCAAATAGTTTAATGGGGAATATGCATTATATGGTGTTCAATGTGTTAAGCTAAAACCAAGGGTTTAATATTACTTTAAACTTTGTATCTGATTTGAACTGAGGGTTCAATTGGGCTTTTGGTGAACCTGTTTCTTCAAACAATACAATGACAGGTGTTTGATACATCTTTAAAGCAAATACACCATGTATTATGAAGGGCTTCTGCTGTAAATATGATTGAAATCAGACTTGTACTTAGAGAAAAAGTCCTGTACAGTCTGCACTGCCCTACTGAGTACAAAGTGACAGGCTCCAGGCAAAAATGATTTATCTGTGTCGTTGTAATGAGCGGAATAATTAATAGCTGTGACATCCATCACTTCCACAACAAGATTATCATCCAACTTAGTCAAGGAGTTCATCTTTACAATAATGTAGAGAGGAACTGAAGACATTTGACAGTAGGGAATTCAGTTAAATATGTACCTAAGAAATAACTTTTTGCAGTACAATTCTTTAAATCACATTTATAGATTTGTATATTTGACATTTTTGCAAAAATAGACACTTATGCTGATATCATGCTTGTGCTTCATATATAATTGTAGAAATCAAAAGAAGAATTTAAACTAAACCTAGCAAAGAATAATAGAACAATTATTTGTGGCCATGTATAGCACCCTTGTATAAAATATACCCAATCATTAAAATCTCATACAAGCTTCAAATAAGCTTTAACATAATAAAGTCATTTCAAAAGTTATTTTCAATATTTATAAATCTGCAGCTTTCATGAAAATAATAGCTGTGGCCCTATTCATACCTCAGATTTTTGTATATGGAAGCTTCAAAACACTCAATATCCAAAATCCTATGGTTTTCAAGTGTGCTTTGTCACACCTAAAATATCCAAAATCCTATGGTTTTCAAGTGTGCTTTGTCACACCTAAGTGTACTATTGCTTGAAGCTCAAAAACGAGTTCTTTTGAGCGACAAGCTTCAAGCTTTAGGTGATTTCAGCCCCAACAAACTTACATGGGAGCACCTGGAAAATGTGTGAAAATACCCTTATTATCCAATTTTATTCTTTAGTAATTTGCTTTCAACTGGATAAAAATAGATTAAAAAAAAACAAAACACCCAAGCTTCAGATGGCCACAAATTCTAAAAAAACCTGCAAGATGACCAAAAATGCTCAGCCTTAAGTCTTGGACAATGGGCCAAAAATTGGCACAAATTGGCACAAATTGGCTGTCTGCCACAGCCAACTTTTGGCCTATGCGTACAGCTGTCTGTTCTACAGAAGCTGGTGTCAAGACTGGTTTCTGGTGAATGAGCATGCTAGAGAACCAGCATTGGATCTGCATCCGATGGCAGCCAATGATCTGTGTGTGTGTGTAGGGCGGTGGGGGTTCCCTCTGTCAGAACACAAAGCAGCAGTGGGGGAGATCACCACACTAACATTGCTTGTATTAGTACAACGCTGTATCAGCTTTTTCCATTCAGCCTGCTGGGTTGAACAAGAAAAAAAATCTTCTGGTGATCCTGTAAACGAAATATAGAATACAATATTTTACACACAACATTTTACAGTGGCATAGTTTTACTTAAGACATGGTTTAAAAAGTCAAGGTCTGTGCAAAAAATGTATGTGAACCATTTTTTTTAGCAACTAGTGGAATCTCTTTTAATGGCAATAACCGTTGAATCATTTTGCCAGCTTCTCACCAGATTTGAGCAGCGGTAAGAAGGTATTTTGTCCCATTGTAATATAGAAAACTATTTGAGGTCCATGTTCATTTCTGTCTTGCATTATGTGTCTGCTTGAGGTCAGGTCATACCATTTCAGTGAAATTGAGGTCAGGACTTTGACTTGTCCATTATAACATATGATTTTTGTTTTGTTTGAGGCTCTCTGTTGTTTTACTTCTGTGTTTTTGATCATTGTCACATTGCATGAACAGTGGCCACCTTTAGACAAGCAGCTATCAGGCATCCTGACATTCTGCCAAGTACAAAGTTCATTGGTATTTTAGTGTACCTGTGCACTACCTGGGAGAGAAAAGCCACCCTTACCATTATACTTTCTTTACCATGACTTAAGCTAGATATAAACTTAAAAAACGTATTGAATTTTGGCTGGTTCAGCAAGAACTGGCCGAATTTTGATGCTTGTGTAGCCCTGTCTGTTCAACAGAAGCTGACAGCAGTCTTCTGTTGAACAGTCCTGGAGGAAAACCATCATTTGATCCACTGTTGCAGCACTGATCAGTGTATTCTGATGGGGGCATGGGGAGTCCCCATTGTCAGAATACAAGAGCACAGCAGGGGAGACTTCTGCATTCACCTTGCTTGTATTGGATGCAGAAATCCGTGAGTTTATTTTCTTTTCATTCAGCATGCTGCTTGAAAATACAGCACTCAGTGTGTACCCAACTTAAGATCTCCTGCTAAATTGGACCAGAATGGACCAGAAGGGACATCCACGGCCATTCAGGTTTTTTCCACCAGCCTGAAACCAGAGCTTAGCAGACACGTTTGGTCTATAGACATATGTTAAATGGACATGCATCTGTTTCCAACCTTTTGCTTGGTTTCATTTGTCTCCAGAACACTATTCAGGTGGTCTATATCAAATTTGAAATGGGCATGCAGGATTTTCTTGCTTGTTTGTTTTTTTAGTTTAAGGATACTGCGCTGTATATCACAAAAAAACTCCTCTAACATGATGGAGCTGAGGTGGACAAATTCCATAGGACTTGGTGAAATAAGTGTCTACGTTTCTAAGGATCATCAATCTCTAATAGAAAATAGAGGGCACATCACTCAGAGAAAGGATTGATTGATACAAAACAAAAGTATTAAAATATATTGCTTGTATATACAAATTGTTCTGCTACAGTACAAGAGCAGTATTGCACAGAAATGTAATCAACATAACATAAGACAGATATTATGCTGTTCATAAGCAGTTCCATATCCAAACTGCATTAAATATATGCTAAAAGAGATTATAAAAGGTTATTCTGTGATCCCACTAATATTAACATTATCTCTTAGTTTTGTTCTGAAATCATGCAAATAACATTTGGAGAATGGATGCCTTACAATTCCTCATACCTGTAATATAGTGGAGGACATGTGACATAGGCTTCTAGTCTAATACATTCCCATCATTCCTGGCATCATCTTTCCAATATAGTCATAATGGTATAACAACAGCATAAATAATTACCTTTTCTGAAGAAACCGCTGCTTCAAGGTTCCTCAGCAAGTCATATGATAAGAAATTGGTCAAATGATCTCATCAAAAAAGAAGGATCCCTGTAAAGCTGAACCTGATCCAAGCGTTATCCAAGAAGTGTTTTTTTTAAAGATTTTATCATAATGGCTTCTACCATATTGGCTTGTAAACATGAAGACCACATACGGGCATATGCAAAAAAAGAGTTTTTCTTTTTTTTGCATATGCCAGTACACTGTACTCATGTTTACTATAGCATCATAGTATATACAAGTACAGCAGTACATAGTCATTCATGTCAATGACTGGCTGTATGCTGCACCTAGGCTGCCTGGCCATAGAATATATGCCAGGAATTACTCTAAACTCTAGGCTCAGCCAGCCTATATGTAAGAGCCCTATATGAGTTTACAGTGATGGGCATAAATGAGAAGGATGTCCCATCAGAGATGCACATTGATTTCCTCACAAGTGTTGATGAACAAGCAGATATATAGATAAAATACCCATTCTTACCCAACTAATAAATTTGTATATCTGGACAATCCAGCTTGAATTCAGTCTAGTCTCCCATGGCTGTTACCATGTGTGGATGCTAATATATCTTTCAAATGCAATCCAGATGAATGCAATCATATGATTTGGGGAAATCTAGTTCATTCCCCACTGATACAGTATAATAGCGAGAAGGGACAAAAGCAACCAGAAAGCCCTCGCTCTAATCAGTGCTTAGCACAGTAAAGCGTGCTTAAAGATGAAGATATTCAAATGTTTAATTCCATCACATGTCCCAAAAATAAGAGGATTATTCCTCCTTTCAGGACCAGGAGGGGTCATGAAAATCATTGCTTAATGCCACATTGGCAGATGCACATCCAACATGGCTGGTATATTGTGAAACTGCGTAGCAGCTCCTGTGTGCAGAAGTGTAATATCTCCAGAGTTTGCTGGTGCTGTAAAGCCATCAATACAAGTGAATGAATGTATGCAGCTGTACCCGGGTAAACATTTGGGGAGAAGGCACTTGTGTGGGTAAATAGCCATTTACTTGTATTGGTGGTTGCACACAACACATGCAGCTCCCAGAGTGCCAGAAAAAAACTGAGATTTTAATGCACAGGAGCTGCTAAGTGTCTGTGCGCATGAGGCCTTACAGAATAGCATAATTTTTTCCAAACTGCATGCAGCTGTTTCAAACTATTTGGCCATCATCAACACAGTGAATGGAAAGTGGTTTCTATGAAAAAAATAGTTTCTATGGATTAGGGCAATGTTTCTGAATCCTTTTTTTCAGTCAAGGCACCCTTTAATATTAGGCACAGTCTTGAGGCACCCCATTCTAAAATGTAATAGTTTTATATCACAGCAGCATCCATACACGTAGGATACCCGACAGTAGAGGTGATTTTTTTTTAAAAAGTAATATACCCTTGTACACTCGTACTACCTTGTATTCCAGTTAATTTTCTCTGTTTCTCTACCTCAATCAGCTAATGTGACCTCAGTTCTAATGGAGAGGGCAGGGGAGGAGCAAACAAGGATGCTGTGTAGGCACCCAGGATAATCGTTATCAAGTGATGAGGCCACCAGTTGTGAGGATGCCAGCTGTTGGCCCACACAGTTCCCAAAGTTTAAATGCTTCACAATAAAAACCCAAAGCTTTGTGTAATGAAAATGCAGATTTGAACCACCAACTGGTTTGTTGACAATATCTAGGCAATTTGGGGACATTTTTAGGCATTTTTCAAAGGCAGTCCTGAAAACCCCAGAAGGCACCCTGGTTGAAAAACTGTACTGTATGCATGTATCTATCTACACTATATTGCCAAAAGTACTGGGACACCCCTCCGAATCTTGGATTCAGGTGTTCCAATTACCTCCATGGGCACAGGTGTATAAAATCAAGCACCTAGGCATGCAGACTGCTTCTACAAACATTTGTGAAAGAATGGGTCGCTCTCAGGAGCTCAGTGAATTCAAGCATGGTACTGTGATAGGTTGCCACCTGTGCAATAAGTCCATCCATCAAATTTCCTTGCTACAAAATATTCCATGGTCAGCTGTTAGTGGTATTATACCAAAGTGGAAGCAACTGGGAACAACAGCAACTCAGCCATGAAGTGGTAGGCCACGTAAAGTGACGGGGTCAGAGCATGCTGAAGAGCACAGTGTGCAGAAGTCGCCAACTCTCTGCAGAGTCAATAGCTAAAGACCTAAAACAACTTTGTGTTACCTTCAGATTAGCACAACAGTGCATAGAGCGCTTCATGGAATGGGTTTCCATGGCTGAGCGGCTGCATCCAAGCCTTATACCAGCAAGTGCAATGCAAAGTGTCAGATGCAATGGTGTAAAGCGCGCCGCCACTGGACTCTAGAGCAGTGGAGATGTGTTCTCTGGAGTGACAAATCACGCTTCTCTGTCTGGCAATCCGATAGACATGTCTGGGTTTGGCGGTTACCAGGAGAATGGTACTTGCCTGACTGTATTGTGCCAAGTGTAAAGTTTGGTGGAGGGGGAATTATGGTGTGGGGTTGTTTTTCAGGGGTTGGTCTTGGCCCCTTAGTTTCAGTAAAGGGATGGCCCCTTCCTGTTCCAGCATGACTGCGCACCAGTGCACAAAGCAAGTCCATAAAGACATGGATGAGCGAGTTTGGGGGTTGACTGTCCTGCACCTCAACCCGATAGAACATCTTTGGAATGAATTAGAGCAGAGACTGCGAGCCAGGCCTTCTCATCCGACATCAGTGCCTGATCTTACAAATGCGCTTCTGGAAGAATGGTCAAACAATCCTTTAGGACACACTCCTAAACCATGTGGGCAGCCTTACCGAAAGAGTTGAAGCTGTTATAGCTGCAAAGGGTGGGCCAACTTAATACTGAAGACCAAAAAAGATTTGTGAAAAGAGATTCACAAGAAAGCGGCTACATTATGGACAGAATGCGATACTCAGAAAAATTTCCAAAAATGATGCTTTATTACACATTAATGATTGACAATCGGGCAATCGCCCTGGTTTAACATCACCTCAGTATGAGACAATACACACAGACCTAAAACCATTAAAATCACACCAAGACCGGTCTGGATATATATGTGCTGCAAAGGCTATGACAAGCATAGTCTAAAGCATTTGCAGCACCGCACATTGGTTACACTCCCTGTAGGAGGTGTTTTCAAAAATTGTACCATAGGTATATAATATCACATGCTATGCATATAAGCAAATACAGTTACCACATGGAGAGAGGTCCTGACGAAGTTGAGTGAGATACGTCCATCGGCGAAACGCGTTGGCGTCATACGTCAGATACGTCACTTCCGGTCATGCGCATTGGCGATATGCACGCCGACCTATAAGGAGGCAGCCATTTTCACATGCCATGAGTCATGCAAAAGCTGTACAGGTGCCATGGAGAGGTTGGAACCCGCAAAATGTCGGCTGATGTAAGCGGTAGTTCCCTGGATCAACACGGCAGTACCTATGAAGGATATTTCTATTTTCTACTGCCCATGGCATAGGTGGTGAGTGGACTGTTACAGGAATAACGAAGAAGGCTCCTCGTTACTTATACTATATATACATCAGAGTGAAAGTACCCAGAGTGACTATTCTTATATCATTTGTCTTATTGCAGGATGGGGACATTATGATGTTTCATCCAGATGCAAGGCATATAACATACATTGCAACAGGCGGAAGACCCATTGGGCCTCATTCTATTTCAAATATTAAAGTGGTTTGCAGTCCACATGTTGTGGTGAAGAAACCATATAAAGCAGGCCTCTGCTATTTGTATTCATCTCTCCAACAGGGACTCTTTCATCTATAAGAATCTTTGCAACTATTTGCATATATCACAGATAGATGGGCCCCAACCACATGTGCCTCTACAGGGTTGTACTGCATGAATCCATAAATATATTACTGGGGTTTATCCCCCCTTTTTTTCATTAAATTTTTTACCCAGATTGCCTTGTATAGGCTTAGGGTTATGCCTCTCTCCATGTGGAAACTGTATTTGCTTATATGCATAGCATGTGATATTATATACCTATGGTACAATTTTTGAAAACACCTCCTACAGGGAGTGTAACCAATGTGCGGTGCTGCAAATGCTCTAGACTATAGTTGTCATAGCCTTTGCGGCACATATATATCCAGACCGGTCTTGGTGTGATTTTATATGGTTTTAGGTCTGTGTGTATTGTCTCATACTGAGGTGATGGTAAACCAGGGCGATTGCCCGATTGTCAATCATTAATGTGTAATAAAGCATAATTTTTGGAAATTTTTCTGAGTATCGCATTCTGTCCATAATGTAGCCGCTTTCTTGTGAATCTCTTTTCACAAATCTCTTTTTTGGTCTGCATATTTTTTGGCTACTAGATAGAAGCCATATATTGGGTGATACAGTAATTTATATTTGAACCTCTAAACCTATCTTTTACCAACTTAATACTGAACCCTACGGACTAAGACTGGGATGCCATTAATGTTCATGTGCGTGTAAAGGCAGGCATCTCAATACTTTTGGCAATATAGTTTCTCTCTCTCCCCCTCTCTCCCTCCCCCTCTCCCCCTCTCTCCCTCCCCCTCTCCCCCTCTCTCCCTCCCCCTCTCCCCCTCTCTCCCTCCCCCCTCTCTCCCTCCCCCTCTCCCCCTCTCCCTCTTTGCCCCTCCCTCCCCCTCCCTCTCCCTCCCCCTCTTTCCCTCTCCCACCCCCTCTTTCCCTCTCCCACCCCCTCTTTCCCTCTCCCTCCCCCTCTCTCCCCCCCCTCTCTCCCTCTCTCCCTCCCCCTCTCTCCCTCTCTTCCTCCCCCTCCCTCCCTCCCCCTCTCTCCCTCTCTCCCTCCCTCCCTCCCTCCCCCTCTCTCCCTCTCTCCCTCCCCCCCTCTCCCTCTCTCCCTCCCCCTCTCTCCCTCCCCCTCTCTCCCTCTCCCTCCCCCTCTCCCCCTCCCCCTCTCTCCCTCTCCCCCTCCCCCTCTCTCCCTCCCCACACACATCGGTGCTTTTTATGTTATTCTAGGTGACAGAGTGCACCAGTTTTGTGCTTTCATGGTGCTCTGATATAAAAACCCAAGCTAGGTGCGATGGAATATGAACACTCTGAAATGAAACAGTTCTTTCCTTTAAATGAGACACCTCAGTAAGTGTATTGCAGTCTAGAGATGCTTAATTGAGTTATATAAACTTTCGCTTAGGAGAAGCACTGTATTGTTTGAATTATCTTCTTTTATGTGAATCTTGATCCATCCTCTTTTGTCTCTATAACAGCTGTGGTAAATTACATGAAAGACTCCAAGTAGCTGAACTCAAAAGTTTAATTTGCCGCACAGTGGAATGTTCAGTTTCTCCCAGCACATCCCTAATTCCCTGCACATTTCAGCTGAAAAAAAGGATCACTTGAGAATAAAGTCTGAAATAGTTTCTGACAAACTGCGGGCTCACGCTGATATTGTGCTCTGCGGCAGCTTATCGTAATGTACTTCTATTAGCATAGAACTGTATTCTGGGTAATGTGGAGAAAAATTTCTTATGATACAGGAGATCTGGGGTGCTTCCCTTTATTTTACATTAGGCGCACATGACTGCTGAAAAGCATAGGCTCACTTATTACCAACTAAAAACCATACCTCAGCGCTGAGCATACCCTTTGGCGCTATATAAATACTGTATAATAATAATAATACCTTGCCCAAAAATGACACAGAGGCTGATTAAGTTGGAAAAGGACAGGGTCACAGCTTTATTGAAATTTTCAAACATAACACATAACCGGTGCCAGTCACAGTTATCCTGTGAGCACATGTAAACAGTATCATGACATAGTCTAAGAGACTTGTCCCTACTATCAGTGCCAGTTGGGAATTAGACTGAGGGAATAAGCCATTAAAGCAAAGTTAATTACTAGCAGGGTCCAACCCCCTAAATTATCAGAGCGGGCAGGTGGGTGAGCAAATATTCTAAAGGCTGAATTTCCTCAGGTCAGTGGAAAATTCCTCTACATAGCCTTTCTGTGGAGTTCAAGCTCCGCCCCTTCACCTCACATCCTTGTAGTCAATCCTGGCGGAGCCCCTTAATCTCTTTTTTTTTTTTTTTTGCAGAGTTCAAGCTCCACCTCTTCACCTCAATTCCTCGTTGCCTCTCTTAATAGAGCTCTTTAACCTCCCTGTGTTAGATCAATGCCCACTGTATAGCCATGCTTTAATCAGTCAAGGCTCCCTTTTTCTCTAAGGGGTTCGAGGGGCCTTCAATATACAGATTTCGACCAGTGCCACTCAGTTTCTAACATTTTTTTGGCTTAAAATCTTTCTAAGGTAACATTGCTAAAGTGTACCTCTGTTTTAGCATAGAAATCAAATTCTAAATCGCTGTGCCTCTCCTGGAGCATTGGTCCAGGATCTACATCTGCATGAGTTCAAGCTCTACTCTGTTATTAAAATTTCAAATACTAGAGCCTGTGCTGCCCACTGAAATTATGGCATTTGAATGACCGGGAGAGGCTTAGTATAATGAAGGGTATGGCTTAATCTCAAATTAGGAGAAGGTAAAATATTAATGCACCGCCAATAAAGCTGTGAAAAATTATCACAGAGCAGGCCGGTGGGCGAGCAAATTTTGTAAAGGCTGAATTTCCACAGGTCAGTGGAATATGCCTCTGCATAGACTTTCTGTGGAGTTAAAGCTCCGCCCCTTCCCCTCACATCCTTGTAGTCAATCCTGGCAGAGCCCCTTAATCTCCCTTTATTCTAGCATTCAAGCTCCACCTCTGCACCTCTGTTCCTTGTTTCCTCTCCTGATGGAGCTCCTTAACCCCCATGCATTAGATCAGTGATTACTGTATAGCCATGCTTCAAACAGTCAAGGCTTCCTTTTTCCTAAGATGTTCGATGGGCCTTCATTATACAAATTTTGACCAGTGCCACTCTTTCTAAGGTAACAGTCCTAAACTGTAACTCTGTTTTAGCAGAGAAATCAACTTCTAAATTACTGTGTCTCTCCTGGAGCTTTGGTCCAGGATCCACATCCACATCTGTTATTAAAATACCAAATACTAGAGTCTGTGCTGCCCACTGAAATTCTGGCATTTGAATGACAGTGAGAGGCTTAGTATAATGAAGGGTATGGCTTCATCTCAAATTAGGAGGAAGTAAAATATTAATGTGCTGCCTTGGACTGGAGGGCTGCACAAAGACACAGATTGATTTGAAGAATAACATTGGTACCTACAGATGCCACAATTTGCCTACACATTGGCATTGTTAATACTTTAGAAATACTTTAGGCCATGTCAGGTTTACTTGAAAAGTGTAATGTGGCCCCTTTGTACATTTTAAATGGGTTATAAATTGGGCAGTAAGATAAAAAGTAAATACCCTTACCTACCTATATTATTTCATCACCCTACTTTACATGTGCTAAAAGCGCTGAAAATGTGTACTAAGCAGGGGCAGACTGACAACTAATGGGACCCCCGGGCAATAGGTGATCATGGGGCCTCTGTGTCCTTGCCCACACTCAAGTGCTTGATTGGTCAGTCCGCCCCCGGTACTAAGTCTTTCTGGTAAGAACCATCTGGCAGAGTGATCTCCTGCCTGACAGTACTGCATAGTTCCAGTCTAGTGCCCCACAGTTAGAACTGTCAGCATATGATACAGAGCCAACAGGTTAGCAGTTAGTAACCACTGACACTAATCTTTTCATCTCACCCTGACCAGCAATGTAAGGGGACATGTCACTGCTGACTATCAATGTAAACTCACAATGCACCACTGACCACCAATGTAAAAGGCACTTCAACACTGAGCACCAATATAAGGGGGCGCTATAACACTGGCTAGCAGTGAAAGGGAGCACTACATTGATCTTTCTGCACAGTGCTTACTCCTGACCACTGCATTCTGTAAACTCTGATGTACATTACATACTCCTCACCTCTCATTTTTAAGTTGTGCTGAACATTGCATACTCCTGACCAATCACTCTGTAAGCTATGCTGTATATTACATACTCCTAACTGCTGCAGTGTATAAGCTTTGTTACTTTCTCCTGACTGCTACTAAGTTGTTCTCTTTATTTAGCTCCTCTGTTGTACCTTTGCAGTTTGTACTATATACAGTATTAAATATTCTGACAAGTGTTTATTGCCTCTACATTTTTTGATTGCTAAGCAGTTCTAAAAAATGCAAATACAGTTCTGTTACAGTTGTACAGCACAATTTTTTTTCTGTGTGTAGTAAAACATATGAAATGTGAGAATTTTATATTTGAAAAATGATCTTTTGTCTTGGCATCTGTACAGGTCTGTGAAATTGTACATTGTGGCACAGTAGTCAAAGGAATTGGTCACAGCATAAGCGGTCATTTTATAACATCAGCAATGTAATAACAATACAAACAATAGTTTTATTTGACAATCCAGTATAAGCTTACTCGAAAAATTTTGTTTGCTGTTGTGAGTTCTGCCTGTTTTCTGGTCATCTCTTTCCACAACTTACTAGATTCTCTTTATGCTTTGCAGCTGCACCTCTACTGTTTACTTTCAATTTCTAAGGACCAGGGCTCTTTTCTGCCGGCCTCTGGCAGCCCTGTCCTCTTCAGACTGTCACAGAACACAAGCCGATAGAGGAAGTTTTTTATGCCGCTCACTTCCTAGTCTGGCTGTGTTCTAGCACTGGCTAGCAGATGCCCCACATCTACTTAATATGTGCCCTGGGACCAGGTCTAGACGCCAAAACTGTCGGCATTTAATAGATTTCAGAGGCAGCTTCTATCCCTGATTGGCTGCCTGTCAGATCTATGTTGCACCGAGCCGAGTGAAGCACTCTGAAACTCCTCCTGGGCTCTGTGCTACACAGATCTGATGGACAAAGCTGCATGGATGGGAATGCATTAGACTGAGGGGGGGGGGAAGCCTGCTCTGCCTAATAAAATGGAGTCGGCTTCACTGCTCTGAATTAAAGCCCCTGAAGCAACTGAAGGTGAGAGAACTGCTGGAGTTAATGGAAGAGGAAAGGGGGGGGGGGGTGTGCAGAAGGAGAAATTGTGGATATTCTGCAGAGGTCAGAGCTGGGGGAAATGGGGGGGGGGGTTATAGATTGTGCAAAGTGGGAGCTGTGGATTGGGGGATTTGTACAGGTAGGATAGCTGTGGGGGGGGGGGGGGAGCTGGGGACACAGAGGTTGAGAGCTGTGGATTGGTGTGAGCTGTAGATAGGGTTGCAGTTATAAAATGTGGATGGGGAGAGATAGGCTGTGGGTGGAGGGGCAGGGTGTAAGCTGTGGATGGGGGGGGGGGGTGCAATGGTGACATGTTGACAGAGGGAAAAAGGGAGGTTGTGGATGGGGGGGCACATGCTAAGGTAAATTGTGGAATGTAGGGGGAGGGAGAAGGTGAGCTGTGGACAGTAGGGGGGAGAGGGTGAGCTGTGGATCTTACTAGGGGCAGCAATACTATAAATGCCTCAATGGAGTTGATATGATTGTGTCATTGTACATAAGGGCAAATTGGTCAGTGAAAGACCTTCCTTGGTTCTGAAGATCGAGGCTTGAGGTGGGGTTGTCAAATAAAGCTGTGGACGGGGTGAGCTGTGGACAGGGGTGAGAGGGTGAGCTGTGGGTGAGAGGGTGAGCTGTGCACAGAGCAGGGGGGAGGGTGAGCTGTGGACAGGGGAGGGTGAGCTGTGGACAGGGGAGGATGAGCTGTGGATGGGGGTGAGAGGGTGAGCTGTGGTTGAGGGTATAAACTGTGGATGGGGAGGTGGTGAGATGTGGATGGGAGGAGAGGGTGAGCTGTGGATAGGGGGGCAGGTGGAAGGGTGAGCTGTGGACAGGGAGGAAGAAGGTGACCTGTGGAGGAGGGGAGAGGGGGAACTGAGGGTGAACTGTGGATAGGGGTGAGGGGGAGCTGTGGATGGGGGAAGTGAAGGTGAGCTTTGACCACACCCATTATAATCTTTCCCCAGGAATGACAGGATTGGGGGTGGGGAGTTTACTGGGGAGGGTAGGTTCCTGCACCCATTTTCTGAAGAAAAAAAACCTTGCTAAGGACTACACATCCCTTGGTACCTTGCTCCCAGCAAGTAGTGATTTCTGTACTGGCTCCACCTTCTAAAAATCCTCCTATCAGCACCTCCTGTAGTTCAGAAGGCAGGCTCTGTGAAATGTGTGACACAACAGTGCCTACTCACAGGACAGAGTGAATATGTGTCACAAAATTCAAGGAAGTAAATTTGTGGGGATCTTCACAAAGTAAGTTTACAAACCTAAAGATGTTTCCAATGAATAGGAGTAAGCAGGGCTTTTTTTCTCACTTCTTGCTTTCACCTCCCTCAACATGCTCTTTGGTTCCACCCCCTACCCAGCTCTCAGTACCACTCCTTTTAGAGAATACAGAGCAAAGTATAATTTTGTGGTGCTAAGTAATTTGTATGGAATGTGTTAATGATAACAAGAAAAGCAGTAAAGTAGATTCCCCCAACAGCCTGCAGCAATAGATGCCCCCCCAGCAGCAATAGTTTTTCCCAGTGACAATGGACCCCTGCAACAAAACGCCACCACAGCAACAATAGACCTCAGTAGCAACAACAGATATCTCAGCAGCCAGCATCAATAGACTCTCCAGCAGCCAGCAACAATAGACCCATCCCTTAGCAGTAGACCCCATCCAGCAACAATTGATCTTCCCAGTAACAATAGTCTGCTATGCAAAAATAAATCCTCTCCAGTCAAAATAGAACCCCCAGCAGCCAGCATCAATAGACCCTTCAGTACACCCCAGCACCCCATATCCTTACATACATTCAGTACTGGAGCTGCCGGAACGGCTTTTCTCTGCATTCCCACTGAAAAAAGCCCTGTGAGTAGGCTAAAAATAATTAAAATATAATGTGAAAAGAAATGTATGAATTTAGATTTTGACCATATCTACATTTGTGGGGTAAAAGGACTGCGGCATATACCCCTTTGAAGCGGAAGGCTTAAGTTTTTTTTTTACTTTCATGCATTTTATGTAACCTTCTGTGTGCAGCAGCCCCCCTAAAACTTACCTGAGCCCCATCTCGATCCAGCTCTGTGCACAAGAGCCTCGGCTCTCTGAGGCCTCTCCCTCCTCATTGGCTGAGAGAGCAGTGGTAGCCATTGGCTCTCTCTACAGTCAATCACAGCCAGTGAGCCAAGAGTGGGGTTTGAATGAACACACAGAGCAGTTGCTCAGGAGTGAGCCTGCTAGCAAGCTGCTTGCTGAAGGGGCACTAGGCAGGAGGTAGGGGCCTGTGGTGCCAGTGGGGGACCCAAAAACAGGAGAATCGGGGTTGCTCTGTGCAAAACCATTTCACAGAGCAGGTAAGTATACAATGTTTGTTAAAAACAAACAAAAACAAACCTTTAATATCACTTTAGACCATGCAAACTACTCAGCATAATGTTGCCATTTGAAGTGCTATGTCACAGTATTTTTTTCCTTTAGGGCCCACAGGTAGTTTACAATCCTAGCAACACCCATGGTTACACATCAATAAAGGCGACCTGCTGTGACACAGTAGTCATTGAACTACAATATTATTTGACAGACATTTTGTAAATAAGTCTGATGTCATAGTGCTGTAGTTGATGACATCTCTCTATTCAAAAGGACATGGCTGGCTGTTTTCATATGAAAATGTAGTCACTGAAGACAGCAAACATGTACAGAAGTCTGTGGATGGTAAATAGTTATACCCAAGTGCAGTATCATCATTTATGAGATTCATCATTCCTAACAGCACAATCTGATGACAATGCATTGTTAAAATTGAGCTGCAGAAATATTGCTTACCAAATCATATATGTTTGCAGTAAAGTCTGCCCATTTATTAAGCAATGGTTATTTAATCAGTGCATTTAATAAAATCTGTTTTATATTCCCTTGGAAAAAGCTGGATCTCTATCTGCACCACAGGTAAATTATTGTGGAAAAAATGTCAGATATGATTTAGTTCGTGGCCAGACAGAGAGATACCCCTCCAAGCTATAGAATAATCCCAGAGGCATTTGTGAGGAGCTTACTAATGGTGTTTAGCTGACAGAACTGATTTGTACAATTGGATATGTTGAAGGGTTCTAAAGGCTATATGTTAGGCCAGAGAAGGAAAAGCTGGAGTGAAATATTAATAGGTTATGTATGAAATTCTAAGGAAGACAAGAACCCTGAATATGCTCATCTCTTGTCCTGCAGTCTGGTTGCCACTGTGGATGTACTTAAAAGACTTTTTTGCCATTAACTATTCACAGCACTGAGAGACACCAGCAAGTAGCACATATATATGTGTGTTTTAAGTGATCTGAAGTACTATTAATGAGGAGATAGATGTTTCCTGTCCCTTCTGGCTTTATCTGCTGTGTAAGAAAGCAAAATATAGAGATCAAATGTTTTCTGTCCCTTCGCCCAGAGACAAACACAGTGAAGCAATAGGAAATACAGAGTCGTGGTGCTCTCCCCAATCAATGTGATAATCTGTTTGAACCAAAGTGTCTCTAAAATAGATGTATGTTAATAGACTCTTGGGTATTAATAGAAAATCAATCATTTGCAGTGCAGTTCCGGGGAAAATATACCATTGACTGTCTAATTCTCATTTAAAATGGTGGCAGACATTTGCTGTGATAGAAACAGAACCAATATTCAGATATTCTGTTGATTGGGACCCATGCTAGAAGGCAAAGTTATATTGTTCAACTATTACTGACACAGAAAGTGTCAGAGCTTGGTGGGGTTCCAAGTACTGGTTATGTAGCTATGTGGGCCCTAGAGTATGAGCCTGTTCACAATAGTGTGCTTAAAACTGCAGTATGCATTTTTCAAAAATGCATATCACATTTTTAAAGTGTTGCCTTAAACGTTTGAAGCAACCCATGTGTTTTCGATGCATTTTGCATGCGTTTTCATCCCTGGTCACCTGAGAAAAAAATTATGTGACTCAAAAATGCACCAAAAATGCACTGCAATGACTATAATGGAAGGTGACTATACTTCCATTGACTATAATGGAAGGTGCATTTTTAGTGTGTTTTTCAAACAGGGCACCAAAGATGCAGCAAGCTGGACTTTTTAAAAATGCAGCACATTTTAATAAAATGCAGTGCATGGATGTAAACAGACAGAATTCAAGTTGAACTATTTTTCATGTGTTTTTGTTACATTGGAAAAACGCCTTTTAGCGCAGCAAAAATCATCAGTGTGAACAGAGCCTAATGAGCTAGAACATGTATTTTGATGCCTGAGTAAAGAGGAAGCTTTTAATAACCATCACCAACCATTGCAAACTTAGAATATGAATTTTTGAGTAGAGAGGTTTAACTAGTTATACACAGACAAATCCTCTAGTGATATTGATATAAGATCTATCTTGAGTGATAAATACGTGCCAAATAACAGTATGTGTGAATAATTGAAGAAGCTGCCACCCTGTAAAAGTGCAAATACATTTACTTGGGTGAAAAATAATAATAAGGGGTGCTAGAGTGCAAAATCTACTAAATAGTAATCAAATATAGTAATCAACAAATATTATACATAACAAGAAAATGAAAATAAGTCAATGGCAGGTGACACCAAGTCCCAATTAAGCGTTAGAAGTCACTATAAATAAATAAGATAAATCTTCTTCTCCACCTGCAAATTGTGTGCTGATACACCCAGTGGTTAATGAAACACTAAACATTTTTTAGTAGTCAGCAAACACTTGGTTTTAGACTCCACACAATATGTCTTGTATATCATGAATCGGCCCAACTCTTAGATGATTAACACAGGATTTCTCCACCACAATGCCTTCATAGCCTCATACACATACAGTATGCACATGGGGGGGGGGGGGGGGTTATAAAAGCTCACATAGTACAGTATTGTATTAAGTAATCAGTGAGTGGTAAAAACAAAAAGATGTGCCCTTACATTAAAAGTGGTACATATTGGCACTAATACAGCCAGCAATGAGTGTAAAAACAAGCACCATTCCACCAAGTCCTGGAGCTGCTGTGCATTCTAAACACCTGAAAATTTGTGCCTGAAGTGATGTACCAGAAGTTCTGCCTCTACGCGTTTCATCACACTGACGACATCAAGAATCTCTGTTCTATCTTGGCTGACCATCTGAATGAACCTCAAATGCTGCAGCTTGCACAATCTTTTCTTAATCATGTGCAAGCCATGAAAGTTTGACTATTGTTTTGGAAAGATGGAGGAGGAAAAATTCTCAAAGTGCACAATTAAAATGCACATTAACGCTTTAACACTGCACATGAATCAATAGGTCACATTGGCATTATTAAACTATTTAGCTGTTTTCCAGTTCCAGCCTAAGCAGCCTTGATGGTCTCTGTCTTCTAATCATTACTTAAGAGTCTGTTGTTTGTACTTAACCACTTGCCCTACTGAGGATTTACCCCCCTTCCTGACCAGGCCTCTTTTTGATGTTTGGCGCTGCACTATTTCAACTGGTAATTGCGCGGTCATGCATGCAATGCTGTACCCAAATGAAATTTACATCCTTTTTTTCACACAAATAGAGTTTTCTTTTGGTGGTATTTGATCACCTGTGCTTTTTTAATTTTTCACGCTATAAACAAAAAAAAACTGAAAATTTTGAAGAATTATATTTTTTACTTTTGGCTGTAAAAAAATATATAGTAAACTCAAAGTTAGTCATAAATTTAGGCCAAAATGTATTCTGCTGCATGTTTTTGGTTAAAAAAATCCCAATAAGTGTATATTGATTGCTTTGTGTGAAAGTTATAACATCTACAAACTATGAGATAGATACTGCAATTTACTCAATTTTTTGCTATACAGTGCTGCAATAGTTTAAATGATAATGGGAACAGTCATTCAATACCTTACATAAATGAAATTTATGTCCTTTTTTCACATAAATAGAGTTTTGTTTTGGTGGTATTTGATCACCTGTGCACTTTTTTTTTTTTGCGCTATAAACAAAACAAGACCGAAAGTTTTCAAAAAACCTATTTGTTTTTTATATTTTTTTCTGTCACAAAAAAATCCAAAAAAACTTAAATTTCATCATAAATTTAGGCCAAAATGTATTCTGCTACATGTTTTTGGTAAAAAATCCAAAGAAGTGTATATTGATTGCTTTGTGTGAAAGTTATAGCATCTACAAACTATGGTATAGATAATGGAATTTACACAGCTTTTACTTTCTGACTGCCTATCATATTTCTTGCGGTGCTAAAATACTAGGCCAGTACAAACACCACACAAAGTTGTCATTAAATGATATATTGCTCGCACAAGCTATGGGTATATGTGGAATGACGCCCCAAAATACATTCTGCTACTTCTACCGAGTATGGGGATACCACATGTGTGAGACTTTTTAGGAGCCTAGCCACGTACAGGCGCCTGAAATCCAATGAGCACTTTGAAAGCCTGAAGGTGCGGAACTTCCTCATTTCACTTCCTCGCTACCTATCACAGTTTTGGAGGCACTGAAATGCCAGGATAGCACCAAATTACCCCTTTTTGGAAAGTAGACACCCCAAGGAATTTATAAGAGGCATGGTGAGCATATTGCAGATCTCATTTTTTCTTACCAGTTTTTGAAATATAAAAAAAGAAAAGAAAAAATATGTTTTTGTTTTCTTTCTTCACAAAAACTTGTGGCAACAAATGGGATCTGCAAAATACTCAGCATTCTTCTTATCAAATTCCTTGGGGTATCTACTTTCCAAAAAGGGGTCATTTGGGGGGGGGGGGGTTTGGTGCTATCCTGGCATTTCAGGGCCTCTGAATCTGTGATAGGTTTTCAGGAAGTGTAATGAGGAAATAAAGCCCTTTAAAAGCCTGCAGGTGCTTATTGGATTTTAGGGTCCTGTACTTTGGCTAGACTGCCAAAAAGTCTCTCATATGTGGTATCCCCATACACGAGAGAAGTAGCAGAATGTATTTTTGGGAGTAATTCCACATATACCCATGGCATGTGTGAGCAATAAATCATTTAAATGACCATTTTGTGTAAATAAAAAATATATTATTTTTTTATCATTTTCCAAATCCTTGTGATAAAAAAATAAATTCTTCCATTGACTCAACATGCCTCTCATCAAATAGTTTGGGGTGTCTACTTTCCAAAAAGGGGTCGTTTTGGAGGGTGGGGGCATTTTATGCCCAGCATTAGAAGTTTATGCCACACATCATTCATTCTTCTAACCACCAGAAGACCAAGCCTTTTCTGACACTTTTTGTTCACATGACAAAAGCTGTATTTTTTGCTATGAAATTACTTTGAACCCCCAAACATTATATATTCTTAAAGCAGACATCCTAGTGAATAAAAGAGTGGGTGCTGCAATTTTTTCTGTTACATAGTACTCGCGCAGTGATTTTTCAAGCTCAAATAAAAAAAAAATACACTTTTTGTTTACTTTTAATGCACAAAAACACAATATATTGGCCAATTATTTGGTAAGATATAAAAGATGATGTTATGCTGAGTAAATAGATACTAAAGCCTTTACAAGCTACCATTTTAGATTTACAGAGGCAGGTGCACACGCAGGGGGGGGGGGGTGAGGGTGCTTTTTTTTAAGTTCTATTGGTTTTTTTAATTATTTTTACACTGTCCCTTTCATTTTTTTATCACTTTTAATGCTATCACAGGGAATCCCCTATAACTTCAATGGGCATTGTCATATGTTCTTTTTTGAGAAATCTGGGGTCTGTCAGACTCTAGATATCTCCTCTGCCCTTACATTATCTAATCTCACCAAGATTGGTGTGATCAGATGCTTTCCCAATTTACAAATGATGCTGTTTATATCCTGCAAAACTGAAGGGAAGAAATGCTTGTAGATTACAATTTCTTAGACTATAGAGATTATTGGCACCATTCCAGTCTCCAATCAGCTGGCAGGAACTCCGGCTGCATTCTCAGGTTCCCCCAATGGCATGGGACTGCCCTGAAAGGCAGCGGGGCATCTTCTCCCACTGCTTGTAAAAACAATCCTGCAGCTAATTAACCACTAGGATTGCTTTTACATGAAAACCGATCGCCAGCTGAAAAAAACTATATCATCCTGGTATAACCATTCAAAGTCATGTGATATACCAGTACATCGCTGGTCCTTGTTGGGTGTATGTGCTATGTTCTTTTTTTTTTTTTTTTATGCAGCCTGTGGGCTGAATGAAAAAAAGAGAAAAAATCTCTGCCAGAAAAAGTGTGTGGTATGCCCACTATTAGAATATTCCACCCTGCATCCACCCACTTCTAAAGGTGGGCACACATGAAATTTGCCAAAAAATATTATAAAATATATATGCCGAAGCATAGGGGTCATCCACCTACTGGCCACCCCAAGCCCCCATGCTTTGGTATATATCCACTTTCTTTTTTTTTTTTTTTTTTTTTTTAACTGCGGATGAATGATCTCATCCAACAGCACTGCACACACCTACCTATGTATATTCTGAGAGCAAGACCCTGTTGCTGTCAGAATAAACAAGTCGGTGCTGCAGCTGAATGATATCCTCATTTCTCAAGCAGGCTTTTTCCCCCTTTCTAAGATGGGTATTTACAAGCCGTTGGGGGAAGCCCCGTCGATTAGGTCACACGGTGTCACATGCACCAATTCCAAGATTGTACAAATGTCTAATTAGTGGCAGGCTTGAATAAAAATTGTCCATGTATAAGTGGTACCCCATATGGAAAAAGGATGACACCAAGTCCCAAGCTATCTTGCCACTGCTCCCCATGTAGTCTGGGCACCCGGGGGGGCTCCACATGACTATCTTTTCCCTCGTAAATCCAAAACTTATATGTATAGCCTGTTGTCCTCTCACAGGTCTTATACATCTTGACCCCATATCTGGCATGCTTGCTGGGGAGAAATTGTTTGGATGCAAGGCAGCCAGAAAAATTAATGAACTTATCAACACATATGTTTTGAGTATAGACATCTGAAAATTTTTGGTTAAGGTGATTTTTGAGGGGCTGAATTGTGTGGAGCCAGTCAAATTCAGGGTCACCCCGAGGACGACATATTGTATTGTCGTTGAAATGCATTAAACACATTATACTCTCATATCTATGCCTGGCTATGGCATTAGAGAACATGGCATATGATGAATTGAATCTGTAGACCAATACAACCGCAATCCATTTTTTTTTTTTAGTAATGGCCATGTTCAGGGTTAGGCCCAAAAAAAAGTAAAAATTCAGAAACTGTAATGGGTTTCCATGCTAATGGTCTGGCAAGGTTTGAATTTGGGTTGGCAGCGATAATTTTTTGTGCATATAAATTGATTTGATCCATAATCAATGCATACAGACCTTCCATGAAAAACAGCTCCAGAAAATCAATGGGAGTAGTTAAATTTACTGTTTCCACCTGAATTCTAGATTAGGCAGTGACTGGGGGAAGTACGGGTGCTGCAGAATTTGTGGGCTGCCAATTGAGATTTGCAAACCCTTCTAGTAGGATACTAGGGGCTCTACAGGCCTGTGTGTGAATTCTTGGTGGCTGCGGGACAATACTTGTGCTCACCACTGCACCAGCTTGTACTGCATTTATGGGACTCGCCACATCACCAAGTGATACTGCAGTGCTGGTATGTGAAAGACCAGGATGTACTAGGCAGCTGGTGCTCGCCAGTTCACCAAAAGGTAGAACGGCACTAGTACTGGCACTCTGCTGCATATGAGAGTCATCAAAATTTACTGGCAAGTGCTAGCAGAGATCAGGCCTGATTCTGCAAACACTGTGCTTTTGTGTGCAATGTATCAAGTGACAGTGACCTACTGACTCTGCACTTGCTGGGGAAGAAGGGGGGAGTATGCGTAGGGGCTAAATGCAGGTGCCGGGGCTGATCCCACTAATGCTGCACTTTTGGGGACAATATACTAATGTGAACATTGGTATAGTGCTGATCTGATCAAAGATCTTGATCCATTCAGACACTATACTAGCAATGGAGGTTTATTGTGTATGTGAGCATGTTCCTGACAATTAAGGGTTAAATGTGATGACTGGTGTACTGAAGGGCAATCTGATGCTATCTGGGAGGGGCGCAAAAACTGCGAGAGTACAAATCACGTATATATGCATGATTTTGCACACCCGTACCACCCTGTAGCAGTATTTCTACTATACGGCGGCACAGAAGCGCTTAAACATGTTCAGTAAAAAAAAATAATCAAATTTCGTCATAAATTTAGGCTAAAATGTATTCCGCGACATGTCTTTGCTACAAAAAAATCCCAATATGTGTAAATTAATTGGTTTATGTGAACATTATAGCCTTTACAAATGGCGGTATAGATACTGCAATTTTTTTTTATTTTTTTTTTTACTAATAATGGTGGCAATTAGCGGTGGGCATTCTGACACTGGGGGAAACTGACTTGGTGTCACTGACATCCCTAGTGACACCAATACAGTGATCAGTGCTAAAAAAAAAAACACTGACACTGTACTAATGGCAGTGGGCAAGAAGGGGTTAACAATGAGGGACGATCAAAGGGTTAACTGTGCTCTGGGAGTGTTTTACTAGGAGGCGGGGAGTGTGTGCTTCACTGTAAGCACACTGCTCTGGATGGCTGGTGATTGTAAGTAACCACCAGCCAGGACCCGGTGAGTAACAGCCGCAGCCGCGACCCCCTACCCGGAAATGCAAAATCACGTATTTATAAGTGATTTTGCGCACCCATGCCGCCCTGTAGCAGTATTTCTACTATAGGGTGGTCAGGAAGTGGTTAATAAGTAAGCTGGGGTAAAAAATATACATAGCAACAAGGTGTTTAATGCATAAACACATTTTAATAGGCTTGCTTGCTTAAATTAAAGTGTAACTACAAGCAAAACTCCTGTTTGTGCCCTTGTTAAGTAAATTCACCCATTTTATTTGTCATGTTTACCATTATCACTGAAAGTAAAAGATAATCCCAAATTTTGGGTTGACTCCGGAGCAGCAAAAGAGGGGAAATCTTCCAATGACACTAGTTCTGGTGACCCCG
The DNA here is from genome assembly GCF_062004578.1 of Staurois parvus. Lineage (NCBI taxonomy): Eukaryota > Metazoa > Chordata > Amphibia > Anura > Ranidae > Staurois > Staurois parvus. The sequence continues at coordinate 2,451,229 of NW_028318157.1, forward strand.
ATGACGCTCCAAGATTGTCTCGCTTTGGATGGATTTCCTCTCACTTCCCGTTTTGGCTGTGGGACAGGAAGTGAAGGGAAATCTCCCCTATGGCAATAAAACATGGATAGGGGTTATAGCCATCCTGTACTACAAAATGAGAAAAAGAAAAGTTTTGCCTTCAGTTACATTTTAAGTGGAACTCTTTCACATGTAGCAACATTCAAATCTTAACAAGATTTAAGTCGTTCTAAAGGCTCAAGTTTTGTTTTACCCTAGTGTATTCTCTGTATTAAGGTAAAAAACCTTCTGTGCCACAGGATCCTCCCAGCCACCCCTCATACCAACCTGATCCTGATCTCAATCTAGCACTGTGGCTAAGAACAGTGGTTCTCTCTGCTCTCTCCTTCCTCATTGGGCAGATTGATGGCAGTGGGAGCCATTGGCTCCTGCTGCTGCCAATCAAATCCTGGGATGAGGTGGCAGGGCAAAGCTGCACTATCTGTTTCTATAGATATAGACAGTGTGGCTTATAATTGAGCCTGCATGTGTGCCACCATAGGAAGCGGTTTTCCTATGGAGGCACACAGAGAAGTGGAAGACCTCATAAGAGGAGGATTGAGGCTGCTCTGTGCAAAACCATTGTACAAAGCCGGTACGTATTCCATGTTTGTTATTAAAAACAAATTAAAAAATTAAGGTTTACAATCGCTTTAAGAATACCTAAAGATGTGAAAGAGTTCCACTTAAAGTAAGCAAGCTTAATAAAATGTGTTTATGTATTAAAAACCTTGTTTCTGTGTATATTATACACTAAACGGCCACTTTATTAGGTACACCTGTTCAATTGCTTGGTAACACAAACTGCTAATCAGCCAATCACATGGCAGCAATTCAATGCATTTAGGCATGTAGACCTGGTGAAGACGACTTGCTGAAGTTCAAACAGCATCAGAATGGGTAAGAAAGGGGATTTAAGTGTCTTTGAACATGGAATGATTGTTGGTTGTGTAGATCAGCAGTTTTTGAAATACTCAAACCAGCCCGTTTGGCACCATCTCTAGGGTTTACAGAGAATGGTCCGCAAAAGAGAAAATATACAGTGATTGGCAACTGTGTGGACAAAAATGCCTTGTTGATGTCAGAGGAGAATGGGTAGACTGGTTGCTGTGACATTCAGGTGGTAGGGTCAGAATTTGGAGTAAACAACATAAAAGCATGGATCCATCCTGCCTTGTATCAATGGTTCAGGCTGGTGGTTGTGGTGTAATGGTATGGGGGATTTTTTCTTGGCACTAGTAAGGTGTACCTAATAAAGTGACCTGTGAGTGTATATGCAAGTAGGAACAGTCATTTTAAGTCTGCCAGATTGCTGCTAATTAAAAACAGACTGCAATGGTGCCATTTTCTCAAACTCTAAATGACGGGGGGGGGGGGGGGTGTTCTTTATAACTCACCATAATGTAATGTGCATGTGAGGGAGAAAGAAATGGCAAGTAGACAGTAGGAAACTATAAACTCTAACAGAATATTCTGCTTGGAATGGCCTGGAATGGCTTTTATGAGAGCGTTATAAATACATGGAGAACTATTATGAACACAAATTAAGAACCGAATTAGTATCTGTGTACAGTGCTTACTGCCATAAAGTTATTGTTAGGACTTGTTATGGTGTCTGTGAGACTTCCCAACGGGAAGAGAGAAAATCAAGCTCAGTAGCTCAATATCTGACTGTTTACACAGGCATCCAATTAATGTCAGTCTACATTATCAAAATCTCTCTTTTCTCAGTTATACTCTTGAAATATATGTGGGCTAAAATCTATTTTAATAAGATCTCTCTCCGTTAAAGGCAGTATACTAGGAATTTAAATTTCTGTTATCCTTTTGTGCAAAACAATTTAGTCTACATATGTATATACCTTAAAAAAGCCAAGAATATATATAAAAAATATAAGTTTAGACCATACTGAACAGTGCATAGGACTATAATTCTAATGACTCTTAAACAAGTGTCCACAAACCTGACTTAAGGTGCTCCTTGCTCCTGTAAAACTGTAAAATGATAAAGCTGCAGTAAAAATAAAGAATAAAATAAAATCTCTGGGGATAGGATACACTGTATTTTAAATGTTTCCATTCTGCAAATTGTTTATATAATGTTATCACACTGAAGAGCAAACAAATGATACTGAGAGTGTAACAGGTAAATCTAATTTTCTGAAATAGTATACTTTATGTGATGTGGAATCACTGCTGAAAACCTTCTTCCAAATGTGAGATCATCTGTTAATAGTGTATATACTTTTTTTCAGGCGATATAATTTTATCACTGCTGAATGAAGAATTATGTACAGTTTTGCTCTCCAAATAGACCATTGTAGGAAATTAAATGTAGAACAGATCTTGCATGAAAAAATATTCCAAAAGTATGATCTGCATTGCGTGCTTGGATGTGTAAAGTAACTCAAATATGTAAAAATCTTTCCTGTACTAATATTCCGCAGTAAGAAGCTTGGCCCTGTCCACTGTATTTTGCAGAATACTGCTCTTAGTCAATCCTTTAGAAACCCTACATTTTCTAGTATGCTGGTCATGTGATGTTGTTATCTTCCCCTAGTGCTGGACAAAAGCACCAAAGGGTGAGACCAATTTGTTGACCCCACATTCAACTACTGGCAAGTTAAGAATAGTTATTCACTGGCGATTGACTGACTGTTATATAGAAGTGAACCATGTCCAGGTCTGCATGATAGTAAGAGGGCTTCCAGCAGCTATCTGATTCATATCTAGTATAAACAGGTGCCTGAACCTCAAAGAGTATTTGTGTATGTTTACAGTCTATAACAAAGAAAAAGAAAACTTGTTAAAATCGTAAAAGAAAACAGCTGCAAACACAAACTAGATAATACCCTACCTAGTGCATACAAATGACATCTAATAGTGTTGCGCTCAAAACAAAAATATCAGAAAAAGAAAAAACAATAATAAAAATTCCAATAAAAAAGTGTGAAATCCACAAAAAAAATCCCATAAGAATGTGCAGAGTAATCAAAAACATACTTCTTACATTCTTGCAACTGACGTGCCACCAACACCAACAGTTCACCCAAGGTGGTCTCTTACCAACTCCCCATGACCCTCTTACTTAAAAGAGAAACCTCAACACACTTATAAGATGACTCAGGGCATCCGGGCCCCCTTCAATAGAAATCACAATACCAGGACCACCATCTTTCATTGGTAGGAAAACCGAGAAGCACCATGTCCGTTTATGCAGAGTAAAGAAGAGAGAACCTCTCCATAATGTAAAACCACTTTTAAAAGCTTTATTATAATCCACACATTGCACTCGATGAAAAGAACACATGTGCATTTAATAAAATATTCCATAGTGGCATCCAAACACTTTTGAAGGACGTCAATTGATTCCATTGATATCCATAATAAGGCCCGAGCCAGAGACTTTTTGTGGACTTTACACTTTTTTGTTGGAATTTTTATTATTGTTTTTTTCTTTTTTTTTAATATTTTGCTCACCTCTAACTCTTGCTAAGATCTAGGTCACACCAGTCAATAGGCCTGGAATCTCACAGATGCTGTGAAAGATGGAAGAGTCAGGAAGTACAGATTAGTATGTGTGCATGTGTAAACTGCCTTATTTAATTTTTTCCTATTCTGAACTTAAATGCAACCATTTGTTTTGACAATATTTATTGATAAAATGACAAAATATACATTATTCAGCATATAAACAACTTATGGATGCATAAGCAGTGAACAAAAGCTCTGCTGCAGTCTGCCCTGAAATATCCACTTATTCCCCAACTAGACATTGTCTTATTGTCTGTTTCACTGCAGAGATAGTAAATGCAATTGTCAATCACAGCATGAAAGACACCTCTGCTCTTCCTGTGACAGTCATATGTCACTTCCCTTTGTGTGTCACCAGCTAGGAGGAGTGGTTAGAGATGGAATTTTGGAGCATTAGATTTCTGTGCCAAATGTTTGACACTGAGGTTCACTTTTTTGGTTTTGGTCAGTGAAAGCCCAGTTTTTATTGGTTGTTGTGTATTTCTACTCTCCATCTTGGTTTTTACCTTTAAAACTTTATTCTGTGTATGTACGGGTATCCATATATGGAGAGTGTGTAAAAACCATAGTATTTGGCTGAGAAATTACAAGAGAAGATTTTCCAAAGATGTCTTTGGCCTTGCCCAATTGAGCTTCTAAGAACACTGATTATCCAAATACAATTCAATTATATAGATATATTTATCACATAAAATAAACATTTTTTTAAAATTAATGATCTTTCAAATACATATTTTGGGATATTTTTATAGCATTGGTATTTGCCTATAAAAGATAACATGACCCATAAGATGTCTCAGTATTGAAACCATTTAAGGTATATAAATCTTGTTTTTATGAGTTATAAGATTTATCTGCTGTAGTTGAATAAACACATTTATTCCTATTACTGAGGAGGGGCCATAAATCAGAAGTGGCAGGAGTTTTAGAGATATCATATTTATGTAATATTTGCTAGTCCCTCTGGTAGATATTTAGTCTCTGCCACATGGAGAATGTCATAACTGTATTTCCTCTGTGCATTATAGATTGTATGTTTCAAACAGATGTGAATTTTCCTTTGTGGAAAGCTTAATGAGATTTACGTTACTTTATGGTCTATAAAATCCATTATCGTCTCTGGGTATTTAGGGAAGCCACATATGATAGTGCAGAACATCCAGCTCTAGAGGGGAGCATGTGTCTGTGCTCTATTGTCCAGTGGCACAGAAAGAACTATGAGCTGCATTAAAAAATGATTACTGATGGTCAATGACGCTGAAAAGTTGGCTTAATGATGATATATGAAGATAGGATTTAACCCTATTTGATAGACAGTGCCTAGAAAAATGAAAGATATTTTACCATCTAAGAGTGCAGCAAATTGATATGTCAATCAAAATCATGACAATATTATATACAATACGTAGTTTCCGATAAAGCTGTCCATTTTTTGAAAGATAAACCTTCAAGAAGATTTAAAACTTGCACTGTACATTAATTTACATGTAAATCAAACGTTGGTATGTATTCTGATTATGATGCAGAGATTGGTTCCCTACCCAAGGCCCCACATCATGATAACTATCCCTGTAACATTAAACCTTCCTTTAAGGTATCTGAAATCCTAATCCCAGTCATTTAATGAGCATGGAATAGTTTAAATTCTTGTCAAGGTTTTATTTCTGTATTTGTCCCCATTAAAAAGATTTTTTCCCCATGCCCTGTCCCTGTGACACCTGCACAAAAAAAATAGAAGAAAGGAAGGTGTAGACAGCGAAAAATACATTGTCAAATGTTCTAACCCTTCCCCACTATACTGATGTATGTCAGTATGTATAAGAGAAACTCTCCCCAAAAGGGACTTAGCAGAAAAATCCTGACAGTGGTTCTTGGCTTTATCCACGCTATCCTATTCAAAACAAAATAGAAAGTTTTGGCTGGAGTTGGGTTTTAATCTTCACTCTGCATACTCACTACTCCTGCACTGGAATCTTTTGTGCCAGACTAGTTGGCCATACACTAGTAGATTTTTGAATAAACCTTTGTGTGAAAATTCTCATCAGTACTTTCGTTGAGTTTGCTTTTAACATTCAGTTTTGGAGTGAATTGACTTTTCCAAATAAAGTACAAATTTACTATTAGAAGATGATGGAGAAAAATCTTAATCTTGCTCCTGTGAAGTTTCTCATTACTGCAGCCAAACACTAGTGTTGATTTAACCTCACAAACTATTCAAAAATCATAAAAGATTCTTAAAATGAAAATTTTTTAACCAAATTCTACTAGTGTATATCCAGCCTAACTTTCCTGTACCAAAGGGTAGCCATGCTGGAGCAGCAAAATCTTTTCTTTTGATTGCTGTGTCAGAACAACACCTTTGTTGTGATTCACAAGCTAGAAATGTGTTTCCAACTTACAGTGATAAAATAACTAATCTTCAGGTGATATAAAATGATTGTTGAATCTATCTCAAAATGCAATCTTTCAGTTAAGATGCTGTCCATTACAATATGGCCACTGAAACCTTTAGGAGTGCTTGCTTACAGACCATGGGTTAAATCATGCATGATGTCCCTTGGGTCTGCTAGATATTGGCAGCAATTGTTAGAGTTATCACTTAAATGGAAACATCTCACCCAACTTGACTATGAGGTGTAGTCGAAATAATGCATGTGTGGGTTGAGCTATTGGTAGAAAATGAGTGTCAGGAATCTGGAGAAGCAGATCATGATCAAATTTTGTGTGAAAATTGGCAAACGTCTGAGTGAAACTTTAGCTCTGTTACAACAGGTTTATGGTGAACATTCTGTAAAAAAGATCAAGTGTTCTTGAATGGCATAGGTGGCTTAAGGAGCGTCAGGAGGATGTCAATGATAATGCAAGAAGTGGGTTGCAAAAACACAAAGGAGTGCAAACCCTCGTACGCTCGGATCAAAGAATGTGCAAATGATGGCAGAAGAATTGAACTTTAACAGGGAAATAGTGCAGCAGATTCAAAGGGAAAATTTGGGAATGAGAAATATTTCAGCAAAGATGGTGCCTTAAATCTTGACAGAACATCAAAACATCATCTTCAAATTTCCTCCAATCTTTTGAGGAATGTGGAGGTGTTTGATAGGCTTATTACTGGTGATGAAACATGGGGGTTGATTTACTAAAACTGGAGAGTGCAAAATCTGATGCAGCTCTGAATAGAAACCAATCAGCTTCCGTTTTTGTGTACGCTACAGTTTTAGTAAATAAACCCCATGGTTGCCAGAGCATGCAGTGGAAAGCAAAGAATTCACCTCTCCCGAAGAAAGCACACGTCTCGTTCTCAGTTCAAAACCATGCTTGTGTGTTTTTTTGATCACAAGGCGATAGTTCAGTATAAGTTCATAGAACATGATACAATGGTCAACCATCATTGTTACTTGGAAATTGTGAAAAGGTTATGGAAATCTGTTCAAAGGAAAAGATCGTATTTTTTGTATTTGTTGAAGGTTTCTGACTTTTAACTTAGCTCACCCCTTGCACTCAGATATTGCTAAGAAGGAAGGCTATGATTTTGCTGAAAAATATGTCTATGGTATGAAAATAACCTGGTTTACCTAGCAGCAAAATGTATAAATGCCAGTTTATACATATGCTGTAAAATTCACTGTATTCCTAGGTGCCCAGTTGTGTATTTGTAGTTTCAAGAATCTGTGGGTCACAATCCATGTTGACTAACATTAACATCTGGACTTTGCTAAAGTATTTTATACAGTACCCTAAAAATGCCTAATCTACATATGAAGATCTATTGGCATTACAGAAAGTGTATACATATATGGATAAAAATTGGTTGTGGGAACATATCCAGAAGATAGTGAATAATTTTCTAAATGGTCGAAGGGTGCTCCAGGGCTCTGTCCTGGGACCAATTCTCCTTTCCTTGTTTAGAAATAATATAGATGTTGGAATAAGTAGTTCCATGACAGTGTTTTCTGATTATACCAAGGTATGTGGGGCAATAACATTGCAATTAAACATAGCAACTTTGCAAGAAGACCTTGATAAAATAGGTGGGTGGGCAGTATATGGCAGATGAAGTTCAAAGTAGAAAATATAGAGTTATGCCCTAAGAGGCATGTCAACCTCACCTCTTTAAATTCCTTGTGCTGGTGCTTGCCTCAGGCAAGTGCTGGGATCTGGAGGCCAGTGCTCACTTTCAAATCAGCGGTCTGCTTGCTAGCTGTGGTGCTAGGCAGCTGTGTGCCATGGGGGAAGGGTGCACTGTCTGACATTGCAGCTAGTGGTGCAGGGTTACAGGGCAACTGAGGAGATATATACTGAATGAACAATGTCCTATCAAGAAAAGAATAATGTAACAAAAATTATATTTTTTTAATTCATTACCAGTATCATTTAATTTTAAAGCCAGCCCTTGATTTTCGAAAAGTAATCCGCTTCTAGTTTTTCCAGAGCTTGAGTTTACACTTTCTTTTGTTTTACTGGTGAAGTTTCTAGTATATGCTGAATAAAAAGCGTGGGTGAAAGTCAGCCTGATAAATGAGATGTTTGATATTGAACTTGCTAAATGCTGATTATTCTTTAAACTTCCAGGTGAAATTTTGGTAGGATAATTGAAAGTCTTCTATTTATCCAAAATCGTTATGAAACATGTACTTTTCATGAAAGCATTTCCTTATCTGTAGAATAAAATTATATATCACAGATACTGGATAATGGTACGAGACAGATAAAAGAGAAAAATGAACCGTATCAGGGAATAATAATAAAAAGACCTCATCATTGCATGTCCCTAACTTCACATTAAACTAAACTTGTTGATATATTATTATCTTTCCTCTTTTTGCCAAAAGTTGCAGCTCCATGAATAAAACATTGAGTGTAGTATGAGATGTCAGTCCCTGCTGAGTCAAGCTTCCATTTAATCCAAGGATAAATGCTAATTAATTTGACAGTGTTTATGATATGCTCCACGGCTCACCTTTTTTTTTGCCTGAACTTGAACGATTTCCAAAATGAAATAATGGCCTGTGAGGTATACCTGATGCCAACACATGCATTATTATTTTTAATAAGCTCGTCTGTGACATGAATTTGTACCTGTGGCCTTTGGGCAACATGTGGCAGAAAAGTAAATGTGGGGAGACTAGTTATGTTTTCATTAGATACAGTAAAATGATATAAAATAGCAGGAGTAGAGTCCTTTTGTATGACAAACTGAAGCATCATGTGAAGTCACAAACTACATTTTCAGTTTGCTAATACCTGGGGTTTGCTTTGGAACCTTTCTTTCTTTATATGACTGTTTCCATTTGATCCATGTGGATTTTATGACATTAAAGTGATTTTGACTTTGGACTTACTGGTTAATCATTTATTATCACACATATTGTACATGATGCAGTTGTCTGTATATGTTGGGCAGTATTTATTCATAATATGGCTGGAACCAAGAGCGTAAACCATTCTTAACACCCTCCGTGTAACAGTAAAAAGAAGTGCATGCTGCACTTGTAGAGTACTTACAGCTCTAAATATCCACAGATAGATGACACAGTAATTGCATAAGTATGCCTGTTATTATAGGTCCTGTTTGACTGGACTCAGACAGTGAAAACGTAAATAGAGATGTAGCACTTACTCCCATAGGAGTTGCTCGAAATTTGCCCAGGTTTGTTCCCAGTGGATTGCCCCACAGCCAATCACATGAACACAGTCACTGTGTTCCTCAATAACCAGACTAAGGGGTGCTGTTTTTATTTTTGGGATGAGGAAATTGAGTGGAATACTCCCAATACCGAAACTTTGTACAGTTTGAACACAGTGAACTCCTTTGTGTAAGGCTGAAGCAGTAGTCCTTGCGTATAGCAACTGTGGATTTGGCTTGTAGTAGAAATAGTTAAAAGCACACCGGATTCTTTCTTTAGTGCAACAGAGCAGAGTCCCTTCACAGAGAACTAGGCAGACAAAGCTATTCAGGACACCAGCCGATTTCCCCTTTAGGAACACACAGCTGACTCTCTAGCACAAGAGGGGTGGGATGTCAGCAGCCAAAAAGTCTCTAAGATCTGTCAGCTGTTTGTACTCAAAAAATATCCAGGGAAAGCCGGTTGCCTCCTTTCAACTTCCAAGCAACACTTTCATCCAGTGATACCAGACTAGATCTTCAGCAGATGGTCCCTCAGTCAGCTGTCTTGTAGCTTCAGTATGTAGGCAAGCACATGGCAGCAATGCCCTGGAGGGCAGCAAGACCTCTAGGTTGTGTTCTTCTCCTTAGGGGAAAAGACCCAGAGCTTGGTTTGCTCAGAGAATATATACAGTTACCCAGTTCCCTGGGATTGGCCAGGGATATATAAATATTCATACTGTCATCTGCATAACTGCAGACCTATGATCCAGAAAGTTGTCACAGTTTTCTGAAAAGCAGAGCAAGCTATCAGACTGGCAGCAGATGAGAACACTGAACAGACCTAACTAATCAATTGCAGCCACACTGGATACAGTGAGGCAAGCTAAATTTACCTAATAAATAATTACATACAGCTCCACTGAACACAGTGAGCCACCACTAAACTTAAGTAATCCTAGCACGTATGTAAAATTCTTTAAAACATCAAAAGGTTCCCTAACCTCCCTGGAGGTATTCCCGAGTGTAGCTCGGGGTTAATTTTCAGTACCAAAAGCGATAACCCCGAGCTACACTCAGGAATACCCTACAGAGTTGCTCCAGGATCCCTGTATCACTTACCTTGTCCTTTGCTCCCGCGATGTCCCCCATGCAGCATCCCCGGCCATCTCCTCTGGCCGATGCCGGCATCCATCTTCCGGATTCCCTGCGAGCGTTGAGACGTACGGGGGACGGAACTGGCGAGAAATTCAAAAACTTTAAAAGTGACATTCACTAAATACACTAAAATCACATAGTATAACATTACTGTATCAAACCATTTCACATACATTTTGTCCCTAGTGCTTTGTTCTGTGCCCTGCCTGCATTTTTACTGTTCTTTCTGCCTGGAAACTGAGAAACGTCCATGGCGTCCAAAAAGCGTCCCTTTAGGTCAAAAGCGGTTTTAGATCAGCTAGAGAACAGCGATAGTAAATTAGAACCACTTGCAGAATTGAGTGATAATGATTCGTGGGGAAATTCGTCATCAGACACTGAAAACGATTTTGCGACTTTGCTCAGTGATGTGCGAACTTGGCGCTCTATTACAAATTTCAGTGTTTTTGGTTTGATTACATTATTGAATTAAATGTATTATATTTTTTATGATTCTATATTATAATTTATGATTTCGTGTTTCAAATTTTATCATACCCGAGATGTGTACTAGACTCTTGTTCGGACAGATTTCAGTGAGTTATTCCTAAAAATTACAGGCCTACAATAAAAAAAACAACATATTTCCATGCAAACAATGTACCGCTTTGAGCACAGAAATATTGACATAATCAGACCCCTAGGGAGGTTAAAGTATATGTAAACCCTCATCTTATAGAACAACCTATACAGTTTGAAATAGAAATGAAAGGTAAACCATTTGTGTATAGATATAAAAAATACTATGAATACCTTTCCCCCCCCCCTTTTTTTTTTTTTTTTATAAATGATCACATACCCTCTCAGCTGCATAAAGAGATGAGGGTAGAGAAACAGGAAAACACTGGCCTTCCAAGTGAATGAATGTGTAGGAGCAGGGTGGCTTGTTGACACGTTTGATCATTGGAGAGCAAATTGAGTTCCCAGCACAGCTAGAGAACTGACAATGCTGTGCTCTCCTGCCTAGTGTGGTCAGTTTTTAATAGGAAAGCAGAGGGACTGGCAGAAATACCAGAGATTTCACACAAAGGAAGCGATACAAAGAGAACAGGTTACCTTTTCACACAAGTACTGTACATGATACAGCAGGCAAATATCCGGAATATGAAATGTTCGATTTGTATATTCTTTAAAAATATACTAGGAGGAGCAAATAGAAACAGAATACCACACCAAAGAGTTCAATAGTATCTTTCCCATTAAAATAGTTTTAACAAATACTGTAATTGAGGCCAGCTTGTAAAGGGGTTGGCTGCTTATGCAGATTTTGGTTGAGACATGTTAACAGAATGCATGTTTTGGATTCCAGCTCTCCGCTGTGCCTGTGCTGTTCTTCCTTGGATTCCAGGCCATAGGGACTCTAGAAATCCTTTTGTGTACCAGAGCTGCCTATCTAGTGTCAAAATGCTGCATACTGCTAATTCCACACCACTGTGTAGAAAACAAGAACTTTGGTGATCCAATGCCAGCCACTCTCCTCTCCAACGTGTACTACACAGCTTCCTATGGTTGGGAAGACAAGTATTTCTCCAGATCTGGCTTGGGTATTTTATATTGGGTACAAATGATAATATGCAAAGCTGAATATACACCTAACTAGGTATTAGTGAATTTGAGAGTTTTCCCAACATTTCCGTTTAAATAAGTAGTTTTCTGGGAAGTTTTGTCATTTTGGCAAAATACATATAAGTCAGTGAGGGAGGTGAAATCAGAATAGCTTTTGGTGGTTTTTAGAGGTATAACCAGGTTCCTGTAACTAACTGGCTTCTGAGGGTTAGGGATGCTCCGTTCAACTATCCTGGATCTGTTTTTTTGTGTAAAACAAAAACGATCCCCTTCCATAAGCCTTATTTTTTTAAGAATAAGCCTACTTATTTAGATAGGAAAGAATAAATAAAACTGAAAGTAATTGTATAAAAATAACAATGAAACATAGAAAAAAAGAAAAAAGTACTAAAGAGAGGAATTTCATTCTCCCCCTCTTTCTTCCTTATCCCCTCTTACCTGTGACCAGTGGCGCCCGAGGCAGGTGCGGGGGGTGCGGTACGCACCAGGTGACACCGACCGCACGGGGTGACACCGGACCCGTTCCACAAAAAGGTAAGTTGTAAAGCAAGCCGACGATCCCCACAGGATGGATCAGATCCATCCTGCGGGGATCGTCGATTTGCTTTACAACTTACCTTTTCTTGGAGCGGGTCCGGTGTCACCTCGTATATGTTGCCTGCCGATGATCCTGCGGGGATCGTCGGCATGAAACCTATACGGGGTGACACCGGACCCGCTCCAAGAAAAGGTAAGTTGTAAAGAAAGCCGACGTTCCCCGCAAGATGGATCAGATCTGCAGATTGAGCATAATGGATCGGAGTCCGGAGTCAAATTTGAAGGGCAATTTCTAAACTGCAATTGTGCCTTCATTTTTAATATTTCAGAGACATACTATGCATCAAAATGTAGGTTTGGGTCTTTTGATTCTCACAATATAAAGCTCTTCGCTGTAGGATTTATAGTTTTTAAAACTACGACCATTTGAAGACCAGTGAAGTGAGCAATTTGGAGCAGTTTGTTTTTAACCGCTCTTCTCTGCCCTATTTGAATTCTAATTTTGAATTGGTGACAGTTTGGCCGGCTTCTGGTTAAAGGTTTGGAAATAAGTTTTCTACAGTAGAGAGTATTTGAGGTGATAATGCTGCTCTTTTTATAAATGTATGTTTTATTGTAACTGTGAAGCACTTTGGGCAACAACATTGCAATTAAATGTGCTATATAAATAATTAAAAGTTGAAATGCATTTCTCACTCTATCAAGCTTGCCATGTGAACTTTTTAAATTTGATCAATCAATTGGTTAGTGTAATGTTTACTATCTTTACTCACTCCAAACACTCCACACAGTTACTCTGCCCACTCCATAAAGTTACTCTGCCCAGTCCAACCTTTTCACAGTTACTCCAGCCACTCCAACCACACAATAGATACTCAAGCCACTCCACCCAGTTACTCCGCCCACTCCAGTTGTAGACTACTGGTGGAGGCAAGAACACTTCACACAATGTCCCCAGAAATTGTAACTTTTCTAGTTTATTAATATTATTGATTCACCTATACCAGTATAATCACACACCAGTCCACTCTGGATTATTTATTTATTTATTACATTTCATATTCATTTCTTGGAATATTGATATATCTAGTACTTTATATTTATATTTATTTCATCATTTGTGAATTTTATGTGGATATCATAGCGCTGCACTTTTATATTTTTACATGCTGTTTTGAAGGTCATTGGTTCCTTTTTATGGTGCATTAGCTGTTATATTATTGTGAAGCACTCGCTGAGCCTCCCCTTTTTACGTACTTGCAGGAATAGAATTGAGACTGTCCATCTGCTCGAGGTCCCTCCTGTTTCCCCAGTTTTCTCCAGTCAGGAGAACTTGCCAGCAGTGATTCATGCTAATAGCGGAACAATGAGGCAGCAGACAGAAATGATACTTGGTGCACTTCATTGAGACAAGTACACACTATAGAGGGATATGCTTTTTTCACATTTCATGTTTGAGGTTTACAACCACTTCAATTCAAACCGTAACAAACAGCAGTATATACTGTAAACTACAGATACATACAAAGCATTAATTACAAATTGGGGGAACCTCACAATAGAATTTACAATTGGCAATAATATTAAAAGAAATAAAGCTCATATTTAGCTTGCTGAAACTTTTCTGCAATGAAGTGAAACAATGAACCAAGGAGCTTGCAGATTTCAATAGTTATTATTTTATTACCTGCCATAAGTGCTTCATCTTTAGATTCTTACCCTGAAGGATATGTTTAGTTTTTCTCTAAACCTGATCTTAAGCTTTTCTGCTTTTCCAGTGCTATTATTTTATTTTTGCCTGGCTTGCACAATATTTGATATTATAATGCAGCAGAAAACTACTTTTTTCCTGTAAATCTGATTTTCCTTTTTTTTTTCTTCTGTAAGTTTCCTGGATGCTGAATTTCCTGTGCCTAACCATATTGTGCCTAATCAGTAGTATCAAGAAATAAGAAACTGTCCAGCCTTGATTATGATTCAAGAATTCTTATCACTATCATCATGTTAGCAATGGGAGCATCACTGCTGTCTGCTTATTAGCTATGTAGGACTTCCACTCTCACAGATGCCGCATAACGTAAAAGACGTTTGTTTGTATGGCTGGTCCAGAGAATTTTAGTTATGATTCTGTTATCAAACCTGATAATTTTTACTGAAGTAGTTGGGATTTTTTTTATATTTGTATAAGACCAAACATTGTGCACAGTAGGATTGATTTGATTTAATTTTTCTCAATTAGGGGTTTCTGCGCTTTAATGGAAACCTGTCATGAGAGAAAAATGAAAAGCTTTGCTAGTTGCCCGACTGTCTTGCTGACTCTTTTTTCCATTACTTTGCCTTGGAACTGACTGACTGAATAAGAACCTCTAACTTTTACCTAAGCTTCTTAGTCTGCATACTTGTTCCAGCTTAGTGACCAAAAATATTGCAGCCAGTGGTTCTGCATAATAATCAGGTAACTAGCATTTTCAGAAGATTAGCAATTGCAGCCAATAGTTTTTTTTTTTTTTTTTTAAAGCGGTTTTCTCATTTCCAGTATTGTACCCTGAATCCCAGCATACCAGCTGACAAATTCTATTTCTATTAAAATCTCATTTCTAGTGGAAAGTGATTTGGGAATTGCTACATTAAGGGTGCATTCACACCTGCAAAAGCACTCGTTTGATGTTTAGATGCTTGAACCCAGTGGGGGTTCCCAAGATTAACTACAAGAGGTAGCCCCTTTAAAGGCAATGGGAGGCTGCTGGCTCCCACAGCTAACCATGCCCCCTCACAGGTGCTCATGATCGGCCTTGGCCGCAGACTGTGAATGCCCCACCGCAACCTCTTATCAGTGGGATCTTTGCAGCTACAAATTTTTAGCACTTTTGTGGTCTAAAATGTAGGACATGTTTTTTTTTCTTCTATAAACTACTAATACTCGGCATTGGCAGAGCATGAACTCATGACTTCTACGATTGTTGAGCAGATAATTTTGGGCCAGTGGGATATCATGAAATCTGTGCCAGTTGAAGTTTAATAAGATGTGATAAATCACATACATTAGTTAGTTTTTTGTTCAACCAGCAGGGTGAACGTAAAAAAAAAACTGACTTGATTACCCAATCCACACACCCTGAGCTATTGTAGTCTAACAGCAGAGAGACTTCCCTTCCATCAGAATACACTGATTGTGGTTGCAGGCTATGTGTCAGAGCCTGGGATCGAACCTGGTCCTTCTGCAGTGAGAGGCAATGTCTCTTCTCACTGAGCTATCTGGATTGCTGGACAGCTCCCTTGACAATTCTTGGATAATCCTGCCTTGTGCCTTGATTACTCTTGAACCTTGAACTCCTTGCTCCTCCCATGAACTTCCTTATAAAAGCCATGTCCATGCACTTCCTCCTTGCCAGATTATTGTGCCTTTCCAGCCAATATCCCGCTTACTGTTCCTGCTGCTGTCTACACCTACGCTACTGACCTTTCGCTTGTTCCTGACCACGATTTCGTCTCATCCTAACGTACTACGATTGATCTGCTACCATTTGTGACCGACCCTTGGCTTGTGAATGACTGTGCTTTCGTCTGATCCCTAACCTGTTGATCCGCTATTGGTTCCCAGTCTGCTCATTCCCTGGTGGGGTGATCCTGAGATCTGCGACCTGGTATTAACACGCAGCCCAATCCATCTCCACCATTAGGAGCTCTGGTGAATACCGGTTAATACTTAGACCCCGCACCTCAGGTGAGCCTGCGTCATTCCCAGGGGGATCCGCTGGTGTACCTATACTGCTGGTTTCAGGTAAGCCTTTTACTGCTATAGCAACTGGTCTCTGAACCTGACCTTATACCGTGACACTATGCCATGCAGTGCTGATCAAGCAGTAAAAATTCGATAGGGAAGTTGTACTGAAGTCGATTTTTAGATTGACTTCTGTGCAACCATAATGCCTGTACATGGAGTGACATTTGACCAGTCCCTGCTGAACTGGCCACATTTTGATCAATGTATGGCCAGGTTAAATTAATGCTAAAGGTAATTTTTTTTTTTTCTTAAAGAACAAACATATCACAGTTACCAGCTATGTGCAATGGTTTTGCACAGAGCAGCCCTAAACCTTCTGTTCTTGGGTCCCCCGCCTGCGTTCCTGGCTGCTCCCCCTCGACGAGTGCCCCCATAGCAAGCCAATTGCTATATTGGGCACCCATGTGTGCTTGCTCCTGAGCCCAAAGACACACAAAGTGAAGTTCAGTCCCACCCTGAACCATCTTCTGACTGGCCGTGATTGACAATGGCTCCCACTGCTGTCTCTGAGCCAATAAGGTGGGAGAGAGTTGGAACAGTCTCGGCTCTCATGCTCATCGCTGGATCAAAATTGGGCTCAAGCATAAGATGGGACTTGGGGGAGCTGCAAACAGAATGTTTTTTACCTTCAATATAGGCTCTAAAACCACTTTAAGCTAAAGAAGCTGCAATGCTTGGAAGTGCACTTCAAGCAACATAGTGCAACAAACCCTTCTCAAACAGGAGTATCGGCTTCAACTGTGGGAAACTATAAGGCCCCTTTCAGGAAGGTACGTCCATCAGCGTGATCTGCCTGCTCAGATGTGATCTCTCCGCTGATCTCCTCTGAGCTGGCGGATGACAGGTCTCTGTCCGCTCTGCTGCTGGTTATTGAGTATACATATATTTTAGTTTTTGTGTTACAGATGTGTGCTAAGGTTGCTGTTTTTGTTTTCATGGACAGCGTAGCCTAGCTAGCACTTTGTCTATGATTCTACTAAGGCCTGCCAAACATGGGGTGCTATCATTCCTACTAATTGTAAGTTGGAATGGGAAGAAGGAAGTACTGGCTTCAGATTTCTGGGCAGCTCTCATGGGCTGGAGCTGGCAGGTTCTCGGCTGGCAAACACTAGCATGGCCAAAAATCCAGTGGACTGTTTTTAAATAAAGTCAGCAATGTTATTTGTTATACATGCTATCCCCACCTCACCAATAAGTAGAAGACTTTAGTTGTCATAAGGGCACATGTTATTGTCTAGCAATGATGACTATTGAAATGTGTTGCTGTTAATGTTTGGCCAATGCAGCTGGCATTGAGAGTTGGCAGAGAAAAAGCAGCACAGACCAAGGCACTTATTCCTGCCTGTTGTTGTTTTTCAATTTAATTCTTGTACAAATTCTCGCTTTGCTTGTGAAAGACACATTTAGCTATACTATTTAGCTTTACTTATGTATTCCCTGAACTGAACTTTTCAAACTAAATATTCACAGCTGAACAAACTCTTCTTCCTTTATTGTGCTGGGTACTGCAAGTATTTCATTGGGATTTGGATTTACCCAGTTGTCTATTTGGAAATACTTGAAGGTGAATTATTAAAAATGGACATTGTGTAGACAAAGTACAGATATAAAATTGTAATGGAATTATTGAGTATTATTACGGGATGTGCTGAACAGATGTGTTACATGAACAGTAATCCTTTAAGATCCCTTACATCTCTCTCATTCCCATAGCAAGCTGTTAACATTAGGAAGTTATAAATGTAATGTAAATTTGTTTTGCTTTTAGTTGCCTGCTTACTCCACTGAGATGGTATTTAGATTGGGAAGTGGGAAAAACTCTTTAATTACCAATGAACTTCAACAAAGGTGTGAAATAAGATGGTAGATAAATGCAGACTGTTTCTATTCTGCCAACATGAATAGCCATGGTTTTAGGTTTAAGATCGAATGTCAGTGACATAAAAAATAAATACCAATCCCAGGCAGCCCCTTACTGTTTTTAATTAGCACATCAGCATTTTACCACCTTCATATGGCTTAAGCAAAAATCCCCAAAGTATTTGCTATTATAGTCAGACTCTGCGAAATGAATTTCAATTCACTCATTAGTGGCATTGATTAAATATATACTGAATTCCCTCAATCTCTGACTACAGTGAAGTTACTTCACAGACCCAAATATAACTTTGAAATCCTAACTCTAACTTTAAAATAATATCAAATATTAATTTCTTCTAACATGAATAACTTGAAAATAATCTTGGTAGTGAGAAACGTAAATCTCTCCTCTGTCGTAGATCCCACTGACTAGCAAGGAATGGTCCCCTATAGCGTGGGGACTTCTCACCATATGGGAGGCACAGTTGATTGCCTTCCTTCTTTGGAGGAAAACTGGGACATTTAGTAACTCACTGGCAGGGCACATGTTTGCACTTCTAGTGACACTGCTAACAATGTGTTATTAAGGACTTTGCAACTCAATCAAGTGTGGTGCCTCCATTGGCCTGTGTAGCTGTTTTATACATGAATTTCTTTAGTAAAACCTGTTTGTTACATTAAAAGAGCCTTTTGTGGTCTCACCTGTCCCTAATCAAGCAACAATTTGGCTATAAAGTGGCCTCAGCAGTGAACGCTTGTCAGAATATTCTCCACCAGGCCCATGTATAAACACTATATTCATTTAAAGCTATGGTGAGTTTGTAGGCCATATTCCTGCTGAGCATGAATTTGCCATAGCAATAATGAGAGATTACAGTTATGATGTGTGGGCTAAGTGAAGCATTTGACAATTGAGGACAAGTAAATTTAACACATCTGATGGGGAGGCTGGCAGCAGGGGACTTTCAAAAATGTGTGCACTAAACATTCAGTTACATTTTAATCACATTCCTTAAAAATAATGTGTACTTTTGACCTCTAAAGACATTGCATGAAACACATAGGGTGGAGCATTTCCATGCTGACATCATTCCGCCGCATAGAGTTCATGCGGTGGCCATATTTGTAAGTGCCGACGGATTTTACTTGCCGTTTACATTGGAGTTAATTTCAAGGAATGCTTTATGCTGGATTATGCTTTATTATCATTTAAAAATAAAATACCACACTATGAGGAGTATATTTGGCTCTTGTCTTTGTTCATTCCCTCTATACATCTGCGGTATCTGGTTTTCTGCCCCGGATGGTATAGTCATTAAGGCAAGTTGTTGCCTTCAAGGGACTGATACCTATTTGGAAAAGTGGAACTACCTGGGTTGTTTGATAAAGCATTTCTGTTGGAAGACTTAAATTATAATCTGTAGATTACTGTATAAAGATTTCTCAAAGTTGAATGAAAGTTAAATTGAAAATTAAGTTTCAGATAGACCCATCACCAAATCTTACTGAATACGGTGGGGCTTAAAGTTCTAAAATATTGTAAATATGTATATTATAAGTAATTGAAGGTACTTGCTTCACAAAAGAATCCCTACAGGAACACTCCCCAAAATAAGTATCAACTCCACAGTTCATTTCATAAGCATTTACTGCAGTCTAGAAATTAAGGGAACAATATGGCTCTGCAAGCTCCAACCTATTTAATTATCTATAATAGCATGTGCAGTATGTCAATTGGAACATTCAGTAAGGCAGCTACATTATGCAATTTTCTTTCTTTCAGCCACGGGTTAAAGGAAAGTGGGGGAATCCCGCCCACTGCGCTATTGTATTCTGACAGCGAAAGGTTTCCAAGCTGTCACAAAACAATGATCACTGCTGGTATCCATAGCTGCTGGCAGTGATCAAACGGAAAAAAACAACAGGCTGGTTGTACTGAAGTTGATCAATAGATCAACTTCAGTACAACCAGCCTGCCCATAGATAGATCTCAGTTCAGCCTGTTCCTGCTGAACCGGCCGAATTGTGATTCATCTACGGTTGGCTTAAAGTGTTACTAAACCCAGGACCCTGCATTCACTATATCTGGTCTCCCACAGTACACAGAGCATGGAAATGCAATTATTTTAGTAAAATGCTAAATACCTTTTATCAGCAGCAGTTAGAGCAGTCTTGTGACTTCTATCAGTGTCCAGCTGAGCACTGGTTAAAGCTTGTAGGAGGCATTTTCGTTCTCCACTCATTGGCTATGAGGCTGCAAAACCCCTGAACCTCTATCTGGACAGCACTGATTGGCCCTGTGCTGATCGCATGCGCTTTCCCGAGAAAAATAAAAAACTCTCTAGCAATACACACTAAATGTGCAGCTTACCCAGGCTCTGTCCTATCTGGAGATGAAATGGAGACAGTAGAAGAAGGGGGGATCAGAGAAGACAAGATAAAGCATCCTTTTTATATAATGCAGATGATTAATACAGACTGATTTTACTGTTGTAGGTTTAGTAAAACTTTAACAAAAAACCTCTGAGAGTGAGCACAGTGGTTACTTCTAATGACAAAACAAGGGGACTGGTAAAATAGAGGAAACATTTATTTCAATAATTATTAATCAATACGTTTATTTACTCAGAAATTAAATGTACTTAAAAACCACCAGTGTGGAGCACAAACATTAATTAGCTTGAGAATTGGTATTTACAAAAACAACCATGGACAGACAAACAAGACACATAAACAATATCATATTAACGTCCAGACACCTAGGTGAAGTAATTCATGGGATTATACTGTAGCATTTGCCGTATGTTTTAATGTAAAACACTGATTAGGTATTGCATGGTATTGTATGCATGGATTCTTGGAAATCTAACATGGCCACTGCTACATAAAAGTGCCTAAAAAAACCTGAAAATTCAGTCATAACTTTTGGTTTATGGCCTTATCTAGGTAACGTGGCTCAGGAGAAATAAATGCCAGTTCCAATAGTAGCAGGATGCAATATATTCTTCCAGCAATCGGTGGCTTACTCCTCTGGGAGCTAATGTCCTAGTGTTATCACATATGTAATAAAAAGTCCATCCCGGTTCATCCTGGACCTATAGTAGCAAAGGTAGTAAGGTAGCCATTTCCTCAAACCTTTTTTTTTTTTTTGTTTAGGAAGGGGCACTTCATACATTACTACTCCCGCAGCCCATGTGTATGGCCCTTCAAGGCATGCAACTTCCACCTTTTGGAGAGAGGAAGATTCACTGATGCTTCATCGCTCAGGCTGCATCTCTCAAATCCATCCCATAGCCCTCAGGAGTTCCACCGAGGCTTTGCCAAAGTTAGAATTCCCAGACCGTAAGCTGGTGTCACGTGATGTTAATGTAACATCATGTGACACCATACTCCCAGGGTTTTATATTAATACATGCAGCGAATGCTGCGGTATAATCCCATGTGTGATTTCACCTGGGCATCCGGGCGTTAATATGATATCGTTTATCTGTCTTGTCTTGTTTATCTGTCCATGGTTAAGTGTTTTTATAAACACCAATTCTCAAGCCAATTAATGTTTCTGCTCCGTGCTTGTGATTTTTAAGTACATTTAATTTTTGAGTAAATAAATGTATTGATTAATAATTATTGAAATAGATTTTTCCTCTATTTCACCAGTCCCCATGTTTTGTCATTAGTTGAGTAACCACTGTGCCCACTTTCAGGGGCTTTTTGTTGTTTTTGCAGAGTTATGAAGGTTATGATGACAACACCTAACTAAGGTGGAGATGTACTGGTAAAATATTACATTATTTTCTAATTAACTTTGAGTGTTTTATTTGTGACAGTAACACTTTAAGACTTACAGTTATGGAAAGAAACAGTAAGTACACATAAACTATCATGCAAATTAACCAGTGCTATTTATCCTGGTTGAAGTTGCTCATATAGGCAATGAAAACCATGAGGCGTTCTCTAGATGAACATACAAACATATTGAGATAAGCATAGTATGCATAAAAATATGCACAATGGGCAGTTTTTCCACACTGTTATTTACAAAGAACAAAATGACCTTGAGAAATGGTGAAGTAAACAAATGAAAAACAGTTAAGATCATTTTTATAGCTGTGCCTTTATAATAAGAAAACACTGTACAAGTGTGATGAAGGTGCATAGGTTAAGCATTGCCTGGTAGAAGAATAACCTGAAGGTACAGTAAAGCATGCTATCTGTGCCTTTTCCCTCTGAAACACTTCCCAACTAAAAGTTAACATTCCGATTTGCATTTTAATAGAAAAATTCCAGCTCTTACTTAGCTGAAAGTTACAATCTGCATTTAAATGGGAAATCATGCACATGTAACATGAAAGTGGTTCCTTTCTTGTGTTTGAAATATATACTTTGTAGTGTTAGGTGTTCTGTTACAAAGAGGAATAAATCAGGGGTCTGCCTCTCTGTGTTTTAGAAGATCAACACGACAACCGACAATGGCAAAATAATGTCTTAATTAAGCTTACTTTAAACCCATAATCCTTTATTAAATGGAAAGATTGCTTTTTTAAAATGTTGATAGTATTTTTGACAAATTAAAAGAAGTTTTCCATTTTTTTCCAGGGGGTTTTAATTTCTTAGAGAAAGTAACCCCCTAGTTAAAAAGTACAGTTAGAAGCCATTCTGCTTTTGCTGACCAAATAATTGGACATCCAATGCTCTGGCATCAAACCATCCTTTATTCACTTTATCTATTATTCATTGTGTGTTTTGGTGAGCGTTCTTTGTATCATGCTATTTCTATTCAAATTAAGAAATGAAAACAACCAAACACTCCCAAGCTACCCATGATAGTAGCATTTTTCCCTAGATATGACTGCATAAGAAAGACAATCCAATTATGGTCTTTAACAATTTCATGCTACAGAATCAGTTATTGGGACATATAGTTGAAAGTTGGCCTTAGAAGGATAATACTACAGAAACAATTGAGTACTGACGTGATACTTTTTTTATTTGCACTAACATACAATTTTGAGGACAAGCTTTCAGGGCGTGTCCCCTTCTTCAAGGTCCAGGCAGTACTTGAGTACTGCCTGGACCTTGAAGAAGGGGACATACCCTGAAAGCTTGTCCTCAAAATTGTATGTTAGTGCAAATAAAAAAAGTTTCACGTCAATACTCAATTGTTTCTGTCGCAAGTGCACTAATACGGCTACAATCACCTCAAGCAAAAAGGATAATACTATAAACACGATAGGATGTGATGAATACTTGAACTTTATTATGCAAAAAATTTACACTACCATTTTGTTTCGGTAAATGAGTAGGGGTAGTATGAACCCCATACTGTTTCACATGTGGGGGGGTGAGATCTGGGGGCTTCCAGATTCCAATAAGCCCTCTGCCTGCAGAACCCCACAACCATGGGTCAGGGTTTTGGGGAAGAGGCCCTTGTCCCCATCAACATAAGGACAAGGTGCTTGGAGAAGCCCCCCAATGCACCCCATGTTGAGGGCATGTGGCCTGGTATGGTTCAGGAGGGGGGAGCACTCGCTTGTCGTCCTCCTTTCCTGACCTACTGGGCTGCATGCTTGGAAAAGGGTCTGGTATGGATTTTGGGGGGTCATGCCATTTTTTTTTCTAATTGTGGTGTGGGGTTCCCCTCCAATCCATACCTGACCTAAACGTTTTGCTATGGATGGGGGGGGGGCCCCACGCAGGTTTTTTTTTTTTTTTTTCTTTAAATCAATGTCATAATTTGGTTAATATTCATCTGTCAGTGCAGAATCCCACTGGCAGCTGATGAGTCATCGGTTGTTAAGGATGCAGCAGCAGCCGCCCGCTCTTTAACAGCCAAAAACACAAATGCAAAAGATATCAAAAACGTATCAAAATTGCATAAAAAAAGTGTTCAAAAACGCAAAATGCACCAGAAAACCGCATCAATTGCACACATGTGAACCTAGCCTAATATAACACCAGTTACAAATACAGTTATTTTATAATTTGAGAGATCTGTCCACATA
Source organism: Staurois parvus (assembly GCF_062004578.1). Lineage (NCBI taxonomy): Eukaryota > Metazoa > Chordata > Amphibia > Anura > Ranidae > Staurois > Staurois parvus. Next base: position 2,475,350 of record NW_028318157.1, read on the forward strand.
AATGAGTTCTTTGAATTACTTTTATGGTAGCCATAATGTGAAGAACATGACTAGAAACATTGTAATAAACAGATGTTTGAATGAAAGTAAAACTGTTATACTCCACAACAACAAAAAAATTTCAGGCACCATACTGTGACCCCAGAATACATAAATGTGATACATGATGCATAAGATGGATACTTTACACATTCATAACTTTGGCTCACTGTGTGCCCAGAACTCTATGGCACCAATGCATTTTTTCTGTAACAAGCCAACAGTTGTCATTCCCCAGAGCAGAAGAGGTGAGGGAGTAGTGAATCTAGAAGAGCAAATCAGAATTGCTGAATGAACAGATGGGGCTGCATCATATGGAGGAAATCCCCATCCGCCCTCTGACATTTATTTAAAAGAAAGTATATTAAAAGCCCCACCGCTGAGAGGGCGTGTAATGAAATATTCATTTTTACAGAATTCATACTCCTGAAATAGATTGCTTAAGGGGCTTTAGCAGAAATAAATCTCTCTAATGGTTTTAACTGCAGAAGTTACCCATAAAGGAGCATAGGTGGCTTTAAAGGATTGTCATACGTTTTGCAATGTTGCAAGTCGTTGGTTGATCTATGAGAAATATCACCATTAAATCTCATATTTATACACCATAATAGAAATATGGAGAATTGAGTTGCATGGCTTTATTGGAAACATTTACATTTTTGGAGAAATTCAAAGTTTTTATTAAGACACTTTTAAAATACCAATTAACACTTTTTTTTGTCTATTTATACTGTATATTTTTGCGTATAAATACAAGACTAATTTAAAAATTTCAGTCTTTGTTCACCTAGATATATAGTTTGTTGCAAGTAATTTCAATGGTTCAATAACACTTTAAAAAGTATTTAACACTATGCTAACACTTGTGGAACACCAGTATCTCTTATCCTATACTAATTAAAGCTCTCATACTTTAATTGGGACATATTTATAAAGCAGTGAACGTGCCTTTCACCAATAGTTCACTACAGGTGAATCTTCATGGTTCATGTGTTTTAAATGACAGTGAGTGATTCACCTGTTGGAATGTCCACCCTAAATATGGGTGGAACATGTAACATGAACGTATCCTTTAACCCTGGTTTTCGTTTTTGCATGGCAACACACACAGCAATTTACACACCGTTTTCAATATTGCTCCATCAGGCACCTCTTAGGTCAGGTGTTAGTGTTGGTTGACATACCTCATATTGCAAGCACTGCTTGCGAGTCCCAGTATGGCACTAATATCTGCTAAAATAAGTAAGCGGTTACCTTTTTCTTTTTTCAACCTCCTGGCCTACATCCATGGCCACATTGCAAAAAGGTATACAGAGGAGTCTCACATTTACAATTGCAGATCAGGGCATGCTGAATGGCATTCAGGGGATCCTCATAACATCCTTTGGAACAGATCATTTTGGGGCATGAATATGTTTGGTCATCTCTGCTGTATGAGCACAAAGAGCGAGTTGGGCAAAATCTTCCAAGCTTTTTACACAGTCATTTTGCAGGAGGTCCAGAACTGCTTGGTATTCAAGATCAGGGGCAGACTGACCATTTGGAAACTCGGGCACTGCCCGAGGGCCGGGGTCAGTAGGAGGCCTCATGAGATGCCCCTGGTACCTTTTTCATAGGATTTTTTTAGTTTGGGCAAGAACACTGGGGCCCCATGATCCCCTATTGCCCGGGGGCCCCATGAGTTGTCAGTATGCCCCTGTTCAAGATACAGCTTTTTTTTTAAAAGTATACTGTTGCTGTGTTGTGGCATGTCAAGAATTTATTTATGCAGATTTGTTACAGGGTAATATATAACCACTTTGTTTTGGACAGAGTAGGGAAGGTTTAAACCCCAGGCCAGTTAATTTGTTTTTTTTGGTGCCCAATTGGGGATGTTTACCTTCACTTTTTGCCCTGGAGGTACAACAGGATGTTAGGGGAAGTATCTACAATGTAAGTGAACTGTCACCTAAAAAGGGTCCCCATTGAAACATTCACTTTCACCTCCTGTTCTCATGACAAGTGTAAAACGTTAGATTTCCAATCATTTTCTGATTGTAGGACTATGGGGCAGATTTATTAAAACGGGTGTACTCAGTATCTGGTGCAGCTGTGCTTGGCAGCCAATCAGCTTCTGACTTCAGCTTGTACAATTAAACTTTGGCAATAAAACCTGGAAGCTGATTCTATGAAGAGTTGTACCAGATTTTCCACGTTACAGTTTTAGTAAATAACCCCCATAGAGAGTACCAACCCATTGCTGACACAGATATCAATGGAAAGTAGACGGGTTTGTGAGGGACCGCCGAGCGGCACCACTAGCACTCCACTGGTCAGGCGTGCCCAGAGCGCGGAGTCTAAGCCCCAGGGTACTTGTTCACCAGGGCCCCTGATGGTGGGGATGGACTTGTAGTACCCCGAGACCAGGTCGCCTCTACTGAGCACACCTGTCAGTGGTAGGGGTGTTCGCCAGGGGCTCCAACCAGGGAGAGCCAGATGGGAGGAGGTCGGGTGACCCCGATGGGATGGATGGCTGAGCAAGTGCGTAGTCAGACAGGTCGAGTCGGTAACGTAGAGGACGGTAGGGTACAAGGGAGCAGGCAGAGAATCGTCGGGTCACACGCCAGGTCAGCAACAGGAGGTCAGATCTAATGAGGGGCATCCAGGGAGAGAGGTCAGGCAAGCAAGGGTCTGGGCAGGAGAAATCAGCAGGTCAAGAAACAATCCGGGTCAATAAACTTACTAGGCACAGGTACAGAATCACAGGAAGCAGGTAAGACCAGAAGGCAACGAAATGACAGCTCAGGGACCTTTAAATATCCGGCCCTGCGCTGCCATTGGTGCCCAGCGGGCGGCTGCAGCTTCTACTGCGCATGCGCGAACTCGAACGCCGCGGCCGGCCCGGACCTAGTGCCCGTGTACAGGGCGGAGCAGTGCGCCTGCGCCGGGACCATCGCGGCAGGGATCGAGGAGATCCCTGACATTGCCCCCCCCCCCCACGGGCAACCTCCGGATGCCCACCCGATCTCTCCACCACGGGTGATCACAAAGAAACCTCCAGACAAGTCTAGGTGCATGGACATTATGGGCTGGTTCCCACGAATTGTCCTCAGGGCCGTAGCCCTTCCACTTGATGAGAAATTGGGTCTGGCCCCCCCTTCGTCGGCACTTCAGGATTGCCTCCACCTCGAATTCTTCTTCCTCTTCAACCGTTACGGCCTCCGGGGGCCTGGATTCCCGTTCCGGGAAGGCATCAGGGACTACTGGTTTCAACAGGGACACGTGGAAGACAGGGTGGATCTTGAGTGTCTCAGGGAGAACAAGTTCATAGGCCACTTCATTGACCATCCGTTTGATGCAAAAAGGGCCTATAAATTTAGGTCCCAACTTTTTTGACGGGCAGAGCATCTTCAAGTTTGACGTAGCCAGCCAAACCTTCTCTCCGGGCTGCAACACCAGGTCCCCTCTTCGCTTCCTATTAAAAGCCCTCTTGTAGTCTTCTTGGGCTTGACGGATGGCTTCCTGTAGTTTTTTATTGTTGGAAGTGAAGAAGGTCAGTGCATCCTGCGTCGCTGGAATCGGGCATTCCGGGACTAAGTCCGGGAGGAAGACAGGATGAAACCCATAGTTGGAGAAGAACAAGGACTGCCCAGTTGCTGAATGGCAAGTGTTGTTGTACGCGAATTCCGCCAAAGGGAGAAGTGGCACCCAGTCGTCCTGAGAGAATGATGTGTAGCATCGCAGGTATTGCTCCAGGGTCTGATTGGTCCTTTCGGTCTGACCATTGGTCTGAGGGTGAAATGCCGAGGAAAGGGACAGCTTGATATCCAGGGCTTTGCACAACGCCCTCCAAAACCGTGAGGTAAACTGCACCCCTCTGTCCGAGACGATGTCTTCGGGAACCCCATGCAGTCTAACGATCTCTCGAATAAAGACTTGCGCCGTCTCGGCTGCTGATGGAGTCTTCCGTAAAGGAATGAAATGGGCCATCTTGGATAAGCGGTCCACAACCACGAGAATTGCTGTGTGGTCCAGTGAAGGTGGAAGCTCGACTATGAAGTCCATAGAGATTTTCTGCCAGGGCCGTTCAGGGATGGGTAATGGACGTAGCAGGCCCTTATTTCTTGAAGGCTTGTTCCGCTGGCAGATGGCACAGGAGCCCACGTAATTCTTACAATCCTTGGCCATGTCCGGCCACCAGAAGGAACGTCGGAGAAGTTCCAGGGTCTTGACCGGCCCAAAATGTCCTGCCATTGGGTGGTCATGGCAATGTCCCAAGACTAAGGTTCGGGCATCCTCCGGCACCACAATCCGGTCCTCCCTCCATAGGAGTCCCTCCTTGTTCTGGAGGGGCGCCCCATCGGAGGTAGACATCGCTGTGGACGCTCTCAGGATCTCGGAGCGAAGGTTCATCTGGAGGGCCAAGAAATTTCCTGCAGGAAGAATAGTGTCGGGTACTGGGATCTCCTTGGTGTCCTCGTACATGCGCGACAACGCGTCGGGCTTCGTGTTTTTCGAGCCGGGCCTGTATGTGATGTGGAACTGGAACCTTGAGAAAAACAATACCCATCTTGGTTTTCGTGGGCGCAGACGTTTGGCCGTCCTCAGATATTCCAGGTTCTTGTGGTCCGTGAATATCAGGATGGGATGGGAGGCACCTTCCAGCAGGTACCTCCATTCTTCTAATGCGGTTTTGATAGCCAGTAGTTCGCGATCCCCAATGTCGTAGTTCCTCTCCGCAGGGGTAAGTTTCCGTGAGAAGAATGCTACTGGGTGAAGTAATTCCTTGGCGCCCTTCCGCTGGGAAAGGATGGAGCCAACCGCGTTTTCTGACGCATCTACTTCTAAGATGTAGGGCAGGGAGGCGTCGGGATGACCCAGAATGGGTGCCGAGGTAAATAACTTTTTTAGTGCTTCAAAAGCTTCCTGTGCTTCTGGCGTCCATCTGAAACGCGTCCCAAGCTTGGTTAACTGAGTGATGGGGGAGACCAGACCCGAGAAGTTCTTGATGAACTTCCGGTAGAAGTTTGCGAACCCAATAAAACGTTGGACGCTTTTCCTGTCCGTGGGTTCAGGCCAATCTAGGATCGCAGAGACCTTCTGAGGGTCCATTGCGACCCCCGTGGTGGAGATAATCAGACCCAGAAATGTAACGCTAGCCTGTTCAAAGCAGCATTTCTCTGCTTTAGCGTACAACCCGTGCTGCCGCAACCGCCCCAACACCTTTGTTACATGTACCCCGTGCTCCCCCAGGGAGGATGAGAAAATCAAAATGTCGTCTAAGTAGACGATGACAAAGATGTCCAGGAAGTCCCTAAAGATGTCGTTTACAAAGTGCTGGAAGGTGGCTGGCGCATTGCACAACCCGAAAGGCATGACCAGGTATTCGAAATGGCCGAAACGGGTGCGGAAGGCCGTCTTCCACTCATCCCCCTCCCTTATGCGAACCAAATTGTAGGCTCCCCTTAAGTCCAGCTTGGTAAATACTACTGCAGCTTTTAAGCTCTGGAATAATTCAGGTACCAGTGGTAATGGGTAACGATTTTTAATTGTGACCCTATTCAGCTCCCGATAGTCAATACATGGCCTCGAAGTCTTGTCCTTCTTTTCTACAAAGAAGATCCCTGCACCTGCTGGGGAAGTGGAGGGACGGATGAATCCCTTTCGGAGGCTGTCCTCAATATAGTCCTTCAGGGCCCCTAATTCTAGCTCAGAAAGGGGAAAAATTCGCCCGAACGGAATTTCAGAACCGGGTAACAGAACAATAGGACAGTCATATGGGCGGTGGGGGGGTAGAGCATCTGCTCCCCGTTCACTGAACACATCAAGAAACTTATGATAGGCTGCAGGAATCACTTGTTTTAGACTGTCATCCCCTTCAGAGCACAGGAGGACCTGGGGGACCTCCGGGCCCGAAGTTCGACACAGTTCCCGACAGTATGGGGAAGGGAACGAGACAACCCCAGTTTCCCAGTCAATTTGGGGGTTATGGGCCCGCAACCAAGGGAGCCCCAGAATGACTGGGAAAAGGGGTGATGCAATAGCATCCAGGCGGAGGAGTTCCCGGTGCTGACCGGCAATGGAAGTCACAATGGAAGGGGTCTCCTGGTTAACCACCCCTGACTTTATCCGGGAACCATCAGCCAAAAAGATGTGAAACCCCTTCTCCTTTGGGCGGAGGGGGATACCCTGCTGGTGAGCAAAATTGATATCCACAAAACAGCTGCATGCCCCCGAATCAACTATGGCCGTCACCTCCACGGTCCTTTCTGAAAGCTGAAAGGAGAGGGGAACAACTAAGTACTGGGACGGATTCATATTGCCAACAGATAAAGAAGATGAGGTGAACTTACTCAGTTTCTGCGGGCAGGAACGCACCATGTGACCAGCTTCGCCGCAGTACAGACACAGATTCTGGGAGCGTCTGCGCTGGCGTTCCTCAGGCGATAGTTTAGGCCGTGCTAGGCCTAGCTGCATGGGTTCGGGAGTATCTTCAGACGGCAGGTTCTGGATGTTTGGCCTAGTATGTTGACCGGATCCCTGGAATGACCCCCAGGTATTTCCGCAACCCTGACCAGACCTCTCCAATCTGCGCTCCCGTAGTTTACAGTCAATTTTAATGGTGAGTGCAATCAAGTCCTCTAATGTCTCGGGCACCTCCACCCGGGCGAGCTCGTCTTTCAGAGCCTCAGAAAGGCCCATACGGAACTGGTGCAAAAGTGCGAACTCGTTCCAACGAGTGTCACCCATCCAGCGCCTAAAGTCAGAGGCGTATTCCTCAGCCACCCGCCGACCTTGTCGGAGTGCGTATAATGTGGCCTCGGCCGAGGCCGCCCGTTGTGGGTCATCGTATAAGATGGCCATAGCGTTAAAGAAGCTGTCGACCGTAACCAGGTGAGGATCATTGTTTCCCCTTAGTCGGTGGGCCCAGTCTTGGGGTTCACCCTGCAACAGGGAGACAACAAACCCCACTTTCACCGATTCTGTCAGAAAGGTCCGTGGCTGCAGTTCAAAATAGAGCAGACAGGAGTCACGGAATGCCCGAAAGTGTGTGCGATCCCCGTGGAAGCGCTCGGGGAAGGGTACTCGGTGTTCCGCCATAGGGAGTGATGTGGAAGGCCCAGGGGCCGGCTCGTGGGCTGCTGCGACCGGCGGTGCAGGAGCCGGGGCCTGTGAAACAGGAACAGATATGGTGCAGGCCTGAAACCGATTCTCGATCTGCAGACATCTGTCCTGTAATGTGTTTACTGCTTGCGTCAGGGTAGCCAGGTGCCTGCAAACCTCGTCCAACGGGGAGAGCCCTCCTCGAGGCTCAGTCATGGCCTTCTGGTACTGTGAGGGACCGCCGAGCGGCACCACTAGCACTCCACTGGTCAGGCGTGCCCAGAGCGCGGAGTCTAAGCCCCAGGGTACTTGTTCACCAGGGCCCCTGATGGTGGGGATGGACTTGTAGTACCCCGAGACCAGGTCGCCTCTACTGAGCACACCTGTCAGTGGTAGGGGTGTTTGCCAGGGGCTCCAACCAGGGAGAGCCAGATGGGAGGAGGTCGGGTAACTCCGATGGGATGGATGGATGGCTGAGCAAGTGCGTAGTCAGAAAGGCCGAGTCGGTAACGTAGAGGATGGTAGGGTACAAGGGAGCAGGCAGAGAATCGTCGGGTCACACGCCAGGTCAGCAACAGGAGGTCAGATCTAATGAGGGGCATCCAGGGAGAGAGGTCAGGCAAGCAAGGGTCTGGGCAGGAGAAATCAGCAGGTCAAGAAACAATCCAGGTCAATAAACTTACTAGGCACAGGTACAGAATCACAGGAAGCAGGTAAGACCAGAAGGCAACGAAATGACAGCTCAGGGACCTTTAAATATCCGGCCCTGTGCTGCCATTGGTGCCCAGCGGACGGCCGCGGCTTCTACTGCGCATGCGCGAACTCGAACGCCGCGGCCGGCCCGGACCTAGTGCCCGTGTACAGGGCGGAGCAGTGCGCCTGTGCCGGGACCATCGCGGCAGGGATCGAGGAGATCCCTGACAGGGTTATACAAGTTTTGGCTGTACATATGCTGTATGCAGGGGTGGACTGACCATTCGGGCATTGCCCGAGGGCCCGGGGTTAGTAGGGGGCCTGTGAGAGGATCACTGCCCAATGACAGTGTGGGGAGCGGAGGAGGAGGCAGTCTCAGATCCCGACCCAGAAGTAGCTCACCTGTCACTTCAGGTGGGGGCAGAGCCGATGGGTCCAGACACTGTGCTAGTGATGGAGCCGGTGGGCAGTGAGAAGGTGAGAGGCATATCACTATGGGTGTGGGATGTTCACTGCACACACCCTGCACCCCCCCCTTCCCCCCATGCATGATATGTATCAGGAACAAAGTCGGAGGTGATCAGTGCAGTGGAGGGATAGTGACAGCACTGATCTCCCTGCATGGATTTCAATAAAGCAGCTGAACGACTTCCAGCTGCCTCCTTGAAATCCATGCAGGGAGATTGGTGCTGTCACTGTCCCTCCACTGCACTGATCATCCCTGACTGTGCATCTGATTTCCCTCCTGGGCCCCCCTCTGTGCTCCTCAGTCCCCCCCCCTTGCAGGTCTCTGATGCTTCGTCTTCTCTTCAGCCCCTCCCCCCATCCTCCACTGCAGAGGAGAGAGGATCTGCTCTGCCTTCCCTGTCCAGATCAGCCGGCAGCTCTGTGATTCATTCTCTCCCCCTCTCTGCCTCTTCCCCTCTCTCCCTCTCTCCCTCTTCCCCTCTCTCCCTCTTCCCCTCCCCCCTCTCTCCCCTCCCTCCCCCTCTCTCCCCCCCCTCCCCCCTCTCTCCCCCTCTCTCCCCCTCTCTCCCCCTCTCTCTCCCCTCTCTCTCCCCTCTCTCCCCCCTCTCTCTCCCCTCTCCCCCTCTCTCCCCCCTCTCTCTCCCCTCTCCCCCCTCTCTTCCCCTCTCCCCCCTCTCTTCCCCTCTCCCCCCTCTCTCCCCCCTCCCCCTCTCTCTCTCTCTCTCATCCTCTCTCTCTCCCTCCCTTTCTCCCCCCCTCTCTCCCCCCCTCTCCCCCCTCTCTCTCCCCTTCCTTTGCTCCATCCCCTCCTTTCATTCTTTCCTCCCTCCCTCCCTTCCTTTCATTTCCTTCATTCCTCCCTTCCTTCAATCCTTCCCTCTAATCCTTCCCTCCCTTTTTCTTCCTTCCTCCATCCCCTCCCTTCGTTCCTTCCCTCCCTTCGTTCCTTCCCTCCCTATCTTCCTTCCCTCCCTTTCACTCTCCCTTCCTTCCCTCCCTTTCACTCTCCCTTCCTCCCCTTCTTTCCTTCCTTCCTTCAGCTATTTCACCCCTCCTTTTTCTTCCTTCCTTCCTCCCTCCTCTCCTTCCTTCCCTCCCTTTCCTTCATTCCTTCTTCCATCCATTTCCTTCCTTTCTCCCTTCATCTATTCCCTCTATTTTCTTCCTTCCTTCCCTTCCTCCCACCCCTCCTTCCTTCCCAAATCCATTTCCTTCCCTTCCTTTCTTTCCTCCCCTCCTCTTTCTTCCTCCATCCATTCCCTCCCTCCCTTCCTAACTTCCTCCCTCCCCTCCTTCCTTCCCTTCCTTTCCTTCCTCCACCCATTTCCTTCCTTCCTCCCTCCATCTATTCCCTCTCTTTTCTTCCTTCCTTCCTCCTTCCCTTCCTTTCCTTCCCTTCCTTCCTTCCCTTCCCTTCCTTCCCTTCCCTTCCTCCCACCCCTCCTTTCTTTCCTTTCCAAAATCCAATTTCTTCCCTCCCTTCCCAAATCCATTTCCTTCCCTTCGCTTTCCTTCCTTCCTCCCCTCCTCTTTCTTCCTCCATCCATTCCCTCCCTTCCTAACTTCCTCCCTTCCCTCCTTTTCCTTCATTCCTTCATCCATTTTCTTTCTTTCGTTCCTTCCTCCATCCATTCCCTCCCTCCCTCCCTCACTCCCTCTTCTTTTTTCCCTTCCTTTCTCCATCCCCTGCCTTCATTCTTTCATCCCACCCCTCCTTCCCTCCCCTTTCTTCCTCTATCCATTCCCTCCCTTTTCTTTCCTCCCTTCCTTCCTTCCTCCCCTCCCCCCCTCCCCTCCCCCCATTCCCTTCCTTCCGATATAAGGGGGGTATAGGTTCTGTTTATTCATCCCAATCTAATGACAGCCCAACATATACTAGTGCTCCCTACTGACACTGTCCACTGCCCCCACAAAATCATTGTGAAAAAAATAATACAGAAATAAATTATAAAAAAAATTACAAAATTGGATAATAAAAATGAAAACATTTTGACACCCACACCATTGATCTACTGACACCATCCACTGGCCACCCAAAAGCATTTTGAAAAAAAATTTAGAAAAATAATAAAACATTAATTTGTAAAAAAAAATAATAGAATTGCAAAAAAAAAAATAAATAATGATAATAAAATGAAGAACTGCCGACACCATCCTACACATACTAAATAATAAGGGATCCTCCTGCGCTCATGGGAATAATTGACAAAATACAGCTGCTGTCACTTAGCTGATACCAATAAGTGCAAAATAAAATTAAAAATTAGTGAAGCGCTTGTATCACATGAATACAATCATGTATCTCCATATAGTGTAATTATAAATCAAAGTGACCACTATATATAATAAATGTGTGTTGACTCCCTCTAGTGAAAAGAAAAAATAGTGTCAACCAAAATAGCTAAATAACACACATTAGGAAACTAAATATATAGTGCATAAATCAAATATAATGAACAGAATATATATACGTGAAAACAGAATATTGGCCACATACAATGGTGTCTAAATTATACATAAATGATATATGCCATAGGTGAACAAGACAATATCAAAGGTGAAAAAAATATTCCATGCATGTGACTGTGCTTTAAGCTGGAACACACACGTGATCTCCACTTCTAAGTGCAAGTACTCTCCTTCAAATGGCAGCAATGCCTGCTCACCTCCCTTCCTCGACCCACACAGGGCCTCAAAGCAGTTACCACCTCAGTGGTGTATTCCTCTGGCAGACTCCTTATTCCTCCTCCTCTCTTATGCAACTCATAAAAAGACAAGAAAGCCTTCCATAGTGTAGTAAATTTAATAGGCAAAGTTAAAAATTACAAAGTTTTCCACTCACATGCTCCTTTCCATAAAAAAGCGTTTTTCAGGGTTGATGAAGTCACGACGCACGTGACGCTACGCATCGGTTTGTCTACTTCCTGGTGACGTATGTCCGGACACAGTGGCCATATTGGATTCCCCCAGGTGCATGCATATCAACCCACAGGCTGGGAAAAACGCTTTTTTATGGAAAGGAGCATGTGAGTGGAAAACTTTGTAATTTTTAACTTTGCCTATTAAATTTACTACACTATGGAAGGCTTTCTTGTCTTTTTATGAGTTGCATAAGAGAGGAGGAGGAATAAGGAGTCTGCCAGAGGAATACACCACTGAGGTGGTAACTGCTTTGAGGCCCTGTGTGGGTCGAGGAAGGGAGGTGAGCAGGCATTGCTGCCATTTGAAGGAGAGTACTTGCACTTAGAAGTGGAGATCACGTGTGTGTTCCAGCTTAAAGCACAGTCACATGCATGGAATATTTTTTTCACCTTTGATATTGTCTTGTTCACCTATGGCATATATCATTTATGTATAATTTAGACACCATTGTATGTGGCCAATATTCTGTTTTCACGTATATATATTCTGTTCATTATATTTGATTTATGCACTATATATTTAGTTTCCTAATGTGTGTTATTTAGCTATTTTGGTTGACACTATTTTTTCTTTTCACTAGAGGGAGTCAACACACATTTATTATATATAGTGGTCACTTTGATTTATAATTACACTATATGGAGATACATGATTGTATTCATGTGATACAAGCGCTTCACTAATTTTTAATTTTATCCTACACATACTACCCACCACCATACACTCTGCACTCCTCTCCCTGTACATACTACCCACTGTCATACACATCACACTGTACATTCCCTATTTAACATTACCTCAATCTGCACTATACAAGTAATCTCAGACACTAACCACACCCCTTTTAAGCCATGCCCAATTTTTAGCGCAATTTAAAACACACCCCTCCTCTCTCATCCCTTCCTCTCTCGCTCCTCCTCTCTCTCTCACACCCCTCCTCTTTTTCACCCTCTCACTCCCCTCTCTCTTTCACTTCCCCCACATGGCCGCCATCTTTAAACCTGAAAGTGCCCAGAGGCTACTACGGAAAGAAGCCGGGAACATTTATGCAGTCTTTGCTGAAGTAAATATTTAAATGCCCCTTCTATGCAGCTGAGCTGCAATATGTAGGTAGGGTGTTGTGTGGGTGTGCTTGAGTGTAGGCGGGGACACGGGGCCTCATTATCTCTTACTGCCTGGGGGCCCCATGAGTTGTCAATAAGCCACTGGCTGTATATTTATGTAATGTCTACAATAAATACAACTCTGTATATAAAAAACAAAAATGTGGTTGTGTAAGTTTTGATACACAGCAGTCAGCTCAGATTGATTGGTCATCTGGTATTTATGGCATTAGCTGAATGGACTGCTGTTTCCGAGAGGATTTGTAAGCTGTTGAGATCCTTTGCGGGCTGCATGGTCCATTATATGGCCCGACCCCCCACAATACACAACATAGACAGAGGAACCATGTACATTGTTATTGCTGTGGTCAAGTACTATCACTGGCACGCTCGGACCAAGGTAGCCATGCACAACGAGCTGTTCCTGGCCAGGAAAGTCGCAGACGTAGTCCTCTCAGAGCTGAGGTGGATAAAGAGTTTAGAGCTAAGGAAATACTGGAGGAATATAAAATTATGGGATCGAATTTATTTATAGTATCAAAATTCTGTGTATAACTTTTCATTTCATTTAAACTGATGTGTTTTTGACGTGAAGAATAAGTAAGCAGTTGTTCGATTGTTGGTTTATGTGCTATTTGTTTTATGATGGTTACAGTTTTGTTACCTTGTAATTTGTTTGTTTATACAAATAAAAATATCCATTATATGGCCCGAACCACTCATTCATTATTCTGTTGGACTCCATTACTGCGCTGTTGTTAGAAATACAGCCCTGGACAAAAGAATGACACAAATAATTTTCACAAAGTCTGCTGCTTCAGTGTTTGTAGATGTTTTTGTCAGATGTTACTATGATATACTGCAGTATAATTACAAACATTTCATAAATATCAAAGGCTTTTATTGACAATTACATTAAGTTTATGCAGAGTCAATATTTGCCGTGTTGGCCCTTCTTTTTCATGACCGCTGCAATTTGCCCTGGCATGCTGTCAATCAACTTCTGGGCCCCATCCTGGCTGATGGCAGCTCATTCTTGCATAATCAGTGCTTGGAGTTTGTTAGAATTTTGTGGGGGGTTTTTGTTCACCCGCCTCTTGAAGATTGACCATACGTTCTCAATGAGATTAAGGTCTGGATTCCTGGCCATGGACTCAAAATTTCAATGTTTTGTTCCCCAAGCCAATTAGTTATCACTTTTGCCTTATGGAAAGGTGCTCCATCATGCTGGAAAAGGCATTGTTCCTCACCAAACTGTTCTTGGATGGTTGGGAGAAGTTGCTTTCAAAGGATGTTTTTGTACCATTCTTTATTCATGGCTTTGTCCTTAGACAAAATTGTGAGTGAGGCCACTCCCTTGGCTGAGAAGCAACCCCAAACATGAATGGTCTCAAGATGCTTTACTGTTGGCATGACACAGGACTGATGGTAGCGCTCACCTTTTCTTATCTTCTACCCAAATAATCAGAAAGGGGATTCATCTGAGAAAATTACTTTACCCCAGTCCTCAGCAGTCCAATCCCTGTACCTTTTGCAGAATATCAGTCTGTCCCTGATGTTTTTTCTGTAGATAATTGGCTTCTTTGCTGCCCTTCTTGACACCAGACCATCCTCCTGGTGCTTGCTGGACTTTATTGGGCACCCTGAAGCCTTCTTCACAACAATTGAACCTCTCTCCCTGAAGTTCTTGATGACCGGATAAATGGTTGATTTAGGTGCAATCTTAGTAGCAGCAATATTCTTGCCTATGAATCCTTTTTTTGTGTAATGCAGTGATGACTGCACATGTTTTCTTGCAGGTAAATTTTATATTTGTGTCATTCTCAAACCTTTTGGCCAGGGCTGTAGTGGTGTGCTTAAACTTTCATGTTTCAGTAGGCTTTATAAACATTGGTCACTTAGATTTAGGTGGTGCTGAGTGTTTTATACGCCAGGGTTGCTTCTCAATCACAGTCCAATACCATGCAAAATTAACATGCATATTTAAATGTCATCCAGTTTCTGTGTTCTGATAACTGATGGACTTGGATTTTCCTTTCCAAATAAAATCAAATAATAATGCTAAAAAAGGCATTCAGCCAGGCATTTATAAGGTCCCTGCTCAAAAGAGCTTACAATGACCATAAATCATATACTATACAAATAAGATTACAGAAATAACCCCATTTAGAAAAATGAGTAAAACTAAGAACAAGTCTATAAATGCATTATAGTATGCATGCATAATGACATTTCTGTGGGATTGCTGTTTACACACATCAGATTATTGCAGTACTTCCTCCTAGGCAGCGAAATGCTTGACATCGCTATAACAGGTTATTTAGTATGGACTGTAATTTCTTTCACAGTATCTTGCAGAGAATTATGTACAGTGGTAAAGTGTTTATCTAAGTAAATGGTCTGGTGTTTTTTTAAGCATGGTTAAAATACATAAACTGTATGTTATAATTTTAAAAGACTTGTTCGGGTATGAATAATCCTAGGACTTGTTTCATAAAAACGCAATCTTGTAATGTCACAAAGTTAGTAGGCCCTGATGTACTTACCAAGCATCTCCAGCAAGCCATGCATTTATCAGTCCCAGAACCTCATTGTTGGCTTCTGGTCTTCCCAAGCATCCTAGTGAAGTATGGACTTTTCATTAGAATGAATGAACATAGAGGGCAAATACAGATTCACCAAAAATATATTGTATTTATTTAAATAGCATTTGCACAAATGATTTAATAGAAGATAAAAACAATGCCAAAAACCTCTATAGTGTAGCAAGAAGTGAAAATGTGTAAATTTAATTAAGATTAAAAATGCACTTACCAAGAAGACCTTATATGGGCAGGCGGGAATAGGTCAGATGGAAACAGACCAGCAGGGCAAAATCCCCAAACCTCAGCCTTGGCCATCAGCATGGGAATTGGATCAAACCTGTATACCTCTGATCACTTGAGCCACCAAGCCAAAGGAGTGCTTTTGCTGATACCTAGAACCCGGAACCTCCACTCTTGGTGTCACAGATGGTGCATCCGCAGTGGAATGTGTTTTGAGGTGTACACACCTCCCATCAGCCTGAGTGCCTGGGCTACCCACAACTAATATATACAGACTATGATATTGCCTGGGACAAGAGGGAGGAGGACCCTTAGTAGCTTAAGGCAGCACCCCAGACTCAGTTAAACAAAAGTGTATAAAGAAAAAAACTGACAGTAGGGGGCTGTAAAAGTCATGCCTGTAAATGATGATAACATAGATCCACTCTACACCAAAGTACGTGTATATAAATAACATTACCGTTGAAAATCTAATGTATATAAAATGTATACTGTATGTAAATGACAATAAAAATTAAATACTAGTTCAGCAATTTTGTATACTTATGGATGGAATTTCATAAATAAATCAATTCTAACCAGAGAAATAAATATATATCCAATGGCAATATATATATATACAAATGTAAATATAAATGATTAAATCAATGTTTAGAGTACAAACTATTTCATAACCAATATGAAAAAATCATAAAATATATTACAATAAAAAAAAAAAGAAGAGTAAAAAAACTAGTCCTGAATAATAACATACTAGAAAACATACTTAATTCTTCCTCGATAGAACTGTTTGAAAAAATAAATTAATGGATGGTAAATCCCTATTTTGGGCTAGAGAAAAACAATGCCTTAAACTACAATAGTCATTACACAAATGCACCTGAGTTTGTAATAATATTGTAATGATGATTGTTTGCACCACCAACAATTGTATGTGTACAATCCGAACTATGCATACAATGCCATGAGGGAAAGGGAAAAGGAAAGGCATACCCTAAAGAAAGAAAATGGACCAGGGAAGAAATAGGGCAAATGGAGATTCCTTAGCTGTAAGCAAAAATAAGGGAAATGATTCTTCCCAACCCAGTGTCCAAAGTGCTGGTATCTGTATATCTAAATTGATAGATATATGTGTGTGCGATAATATTCAAAAATAACAAAAGGAAGTGTAAAGGACCCACATAAACTAGAAGAAACATACTTCAGATTACAGAATGTCATTTACATCTAGCTCCTCACTGAGACTACTGGGGCACAAAATGGCCAGCTTGAAAATCCAATAAGTTTCTCTGGTACAATGAATTTTAAAACATTCTTGAGGGAAGTGGGAATGGCCTTGATAACAAATACCCTAAGGCCACTGGGATATTTCTCATAATGCATAGAGTAATGTCTAGATCAGGGGTATTGAATTAAAATTCAAGGAGGTCTGGTCACTAAAATTTTCTTCTGGCTGAGGTCCGTATAGGGTGTGTCCATCAGTGTGCCTCCTTACATTAGGTGTTGCCATCAGAGTGCAACTTTACACCATGTATTCCCACGACATCAGGTGTGCCCATTAGAGTGCTCCTTTACATCAGTTGTCCCCATCAGAGTGCCCCTTTACATCAGGTATCCACCTCATATTGCCAGCTTACATCAGGTATTCCCATCAGCGTGCCCCCTTACACTCAAAGTACTCCTTTCTATCATATTTCCCCATCAGAGTGCCCCATTACATCATATTCCCCATCAGAGTGCCCCTTTTCACAGTATGTGCCCATTTGTGCCCCCTTAACATAAAATGGGCCCGTCAGAGTGCCCTTAACATGAAATGTGCTTATCAAAGTGTCCCTTAACATAAAATGTGCCCGTTAGAGTGCCTCCTAACATAAAATGAGGAGCATGCTGATGGGCACATTTTATGTTAAGGGACACTCTGATGGGCACATTTATATTAAGGGGCACTCTGATGGATACATTTTATGTTAAGGGACACTGTGATGGGCACATTCTATTTTGTGCTCATCAGAGTGCACCTTAACATTAAATGTGCCCATCAGAGTGCCCCTTAACATAAAATAAGGGGTATGCTGATGGGCATATTTATTTTAAGGGGTACTCTGATGGGCACATTCTATGTTGTACCCATCAGAGTGCCCCTTAGCATTCAATGTGCCCATCAGAGTGCCCCTATAAGACTACACTCTACCTTGCGGGCAGACAGAAGCTGTGCCGGGATCCTTGCTGGACGCTTGTGTACAGGTAGGGAGTGGGAGCTGGAGATGCAGTGAGCTGATGTCGTGATGTCATGTTGCCATGATGATTGCCCTGCTCAGCAGTGGATCTGTCATTGTGGGCTAGCGGTCTGGGCAGCAGTGCTGCTGGGGCAGTTCATGGACCGCAGTCCGCCATTTAGTGACCGCTGGTCTAGATAGACTGAACCTTGGGTAACCACACTCTCCACACTCCTCCTGTATTCTCCAAATCGAGCATGGAGTGACTATGTTGTCCACGAATGACACATGCGCATTTGCAATTTTATTTTCTACATTGGGACAGCCTTCTAGTGAGATAGCTTGCTAAGGGCTATTAGGTTTTTGACATTCCTGGATTTCCTAAATACCACCCGATTTTAAATAAATACCAGCAATTTTTTATGTTGTATGTTGTTATATACATACACTTTGGTGTAGAGTGGATCTATTCAATCAGCATTTCATGATGGGACTCTTAAAGCCCCCTCCTGTCGGTTTTTACTTTATACACTTTTGTGTAGCTAAATCTGCAGTGCTGCCTTTAGCCACTATGTTCCCACCTCCCTCTCACTGCATGCAGTATCAGAGGGTGTATATATTATGGGTAGCCCAGGCAGTCAAGCTGATGAAGAGGCATGTAAGCCTCGAAACATGTTCTGACTGACATGCACCATCAGTGACATCGGGTGGAGGAAGTTCTTATCCAGGTCCGGTCTTATCCCAATGCCAGTGGGAAAGGATGGGGTTTATGGATGTCACCCTGTCGGTCTCCTGTTTCCATCTGACCTATGTCCCTCTGCCCACACACCTTTTGTGAGTGCATTTTTAATCCTTTAAACTTATACATATTCGCTACATGCTACACTATGGATGTTTTGCGCTTTGTTGTTATCTCTTGGTTGGATTTGAATGGAGCTCCCACTTTTGCTTTCTCAGCTGTATCATTCCCATTATTAGATCAGTGGTTGTTTGAGTTTTTGGGCTATCCACGCTCACCTTTTTATTTATACCTATAGTTTATGATAGCACATTTACTCATGGTTTGTTAACCATCCGACTTTGTATGTCCATTTCCATCTCCAGTATATTTGTGCCTTTTTTGAGAGCTACACCTATAACACTGGTCAACAAAAAAAATAAAAATATTCTGGCCTGGACTTTTGCAGCTGTTTCAGACTAAATTCAAGGTGCTGATTCCAAATCTGATCTCAGATTTGCTCTATCACATCTCTTTTTTATGCTACCGGCATACCCCATTTTCATTAATTTTACCCGAAATTAACTCTTTCACTTATGATTGCAAGTTGTTGTGAGTCAGTGACTGCTTTAGTGGTAAAATATGGTGCTGTATTTTTTAGGATAGTGTGTTGTTAATATCATTTTATGTAGATATCCACATTTCTGCAAGGAGGTCACACCAAATACCCTTATTTCCTGTGCTACTGAGACAGTAGGGCTATATTAGAACACTGGGTTAAAAAGAACTGGCCACCAAGAATCAGCTTGACTCCTGGTGATAAGAACATCAAGAATGAGCCTCTGGTTGATAGGAATAAAATTGTATTTCCCCCACTGCACATAAAACTTGGGTTATTGAAGCAATTTGTCAAAGATCTTGATCTACACTGGAGACTGCTTCAGCTATATATGTTCAATCTTTTCAAGTCTCAGTGCTGAGAAGAAAAAGGCAGGAATATTTGATGACCCTCAAATAAGAACACTCATCAGGGATCCACACTTTGTTACAACAATGACTGTGGCAGAGGCTAGAGCTTGAAATGCATTCTCTGATGTGTTGCGGAATTTCCTTGGGAACAGGAAAGCGGACAACTATAGAGAGATTGTGGAGGAGCTGCTCTTGAGTTTCCAAGCACTTGGATGTAGAATGAGCATCAAGGTTCACTACTTACATAGTCACTTGGCCCAGTTTCCAGAGAACATGGGTCACGTGAGCGAAGAGCAAGGTGAACGCTTTCATCAAGACATTAAAATTATGGAAGAACGTTACCAAGGCCGATGGGACTCAAACATGATGGCAGATTACTGCTGGTCGTTGATGAGAGATAGTCCACAAGCGAGATCGTCAAAGAAGAGGTCGTTAATGCAAATGTAACATCACTATTGTGAATGACCTTTTTGTACATATTTTTCTTATCTTCACAATTCAATTCTTACATGGTAATATGCATTCACTCACATTGATATGCAGTCACTCACAACTTTGTGCTACGACTCATTAAATGTTTGTTTCATTATTATTGTATATTGTATCTTATCTTATTCTTGTATGTATTCCTGTATAGTTATTTGTATATGAGCATAAATTTGCTGTTTTTATTGAAAATGCAATATTTGATAGACAAAAACTGATGCCAGATTTGGAATCAGTGCCCCAAAATTACATTAAAACCGTTGGAATACCTTATGCCAGAAAAAGTGTGTTGACCAGTGTAATTTATGTTTTTCACATGAGATTGAGTTCACAGATATCCTTTTGGTTGCATGAACACTCTCTCCCTGGTGTTGTGAGCTGCATATTCTGCTTCCACGGAAATATTTTTTCAGTACAAATGTTTTATTGCCTATTCTTCAGTTAGATTGTTAATATATGACCTGTTATGGAAATGCCAATTTCATTTTAAAGTGAGCTTGCTGCTTGAACCTAAACTCCAGGCAGGTATAACATTACACCAGTTAACACAGGTATGCACATAATAAAATATCACTGTCTACTCATGGGCTGGGGAAAGGGAGGTGACCAAGCTGTATTGCTTAAGGGCCTACTCACAATAGGTGCAGCTACCTTTGTTTTTCTGCATGTAAAAACACAAGTAACTGCAGTGACACACAAAAAAACAAGAGTTTTCTGTGTGTCAGGACTGGGCAGACAGAAATACATACCCTATGGCAGGTTAATTCTTCTATATGCATTTCACCTATGTACCTGGAGTTTAGCTTTAAAGTGCAAGCAAAGTCTATTTACCTACAAGTAAACCTTTAATAAGGCTTACCTGTAGGTACAGTAAAATTCTCCTAAATGTGCACCATTTAGGAAGTATTTACTTCAGCAGCTCCTGTGATTTCACCGACACATGCGCACTGTGCTGGTAATGGACAGTGTGCCATCCATTGAGAGAGCCGAGCCATGACCAAGACTCCCATGCGCATGCACAGGAGTGATGTCATAACAGCGCCGTCAATCAAACGAACGAAGCCCGCAAACCTGGAAGAAAGACTGGGTGAAGATGGAAACCTTGGGGAGCCATGACAGCGCTCCGCTGGAAGGCTTCATTTTCTGGTAAGTCTTTCATGATGTGCTAGTATGCAATGCATACTAGCACATTATGCTTTTAATTCCAGGGAGAAGATTTTTGAGATTTAATTTTTTGCGGTATGCTACCACTTTAAGCACATGGTTCTTGCAATTACTTTTGCATGTTACTTATGTGCACCTTTGAAACTTCTCCTATTTTGGGACTTCACTGTAAGTCAACTAATTTAATAGATTAATAAGATTTTTTTTATTGCATGAATTTAAGGCTGTCATATTGGTTTGTGGATGGTGGGGAGGAGTTCCAATAAGAAGAAGTCGAAACCTCCACTACCTGTGGGTTAGGTGCTGTGTGGTGTGGCGGCAATAGTGACACTGAGGCCCAAGATGGCAAAACTGGTATTTTGTAGAACAGTCACAACAACCCAGCAGAGAGAACGCCCATCTGGGAACTCACAGTCAATGTAGCGGAGAGGCAGCGGTAGTAGGCCCAAGCTGAAGGCAGCACTTGCTGAGGGAGGAGGAGTGGCCAGACTAACCCAAAAGGGAGCTTGCGGAAGTGTAGACATAGGCCATACACTTTTCTTACTTCTCTGGAATCTCTCCGTACCTCTATCTAGTGCTGTCTCTAACAGAGTATCTCTCCCTGCACTAACCACTTTGTGAATGCATGGCAAAACCTGGGGGCAGGGGCATAAAAAGGTTCTGCTTGACCTGGGATGGCCACCCGAGTTGTCTTGAATGTAGCATAGCCAACCAGAACGCTGTTCCAGGGAGCAAAGGAAACCATCGAGAAACAAAGTTTCCCTTGACTTCCTCTCCAGCTGCAGTATCACTATGGTTGAGCACCACTTACAGTGGAGAAAGCAGATTGCACCTGCCTACATAGTCTTTGATTGATGGGTGGCTTACTGATGCACTGCAAATGGAGTATTGGAAAGGTAACCTGCCTGCACTTAAACAGTAGTAAATTAACAATAATTGTGGATTGTGGCATGCAGTTGAGTCAAACTACAAAATAGGTCCTATATGGATTTTTTTCTTAATCAAAATGCCTTGTAAGGAGAGAGAACTAGGTTTACTGATTTTTTTTTTTATTATTTTATTTTAATAGTTGACAATACCTGTTTATTATTTATGGCAAATGAATTTACATTCTCTAATTCAGCATTAGCTTTGCTATTTGTTTTGCAGTATTGAAAGTGCTGCTTTACATTTGTAGTCATTTTCCACTGTGTGAAAATGGTTTAAGCACGATCCCCTACCGAGCCTTGATTCAGATAGGATTATTTAACCAGCTGACAAATCTTGGATTGAATTTTGTCACACACTCTGAACTCCTCAAGCTCCTTAATTTGGAGCTTTTCTATGTGCGTGACAGTTCTATAAATCTCCATTCTGAAGGAGCAATTACTTTCCCTTGTGTCAGTGATGTTCATCAAGTGCTTAAATTGTCATTTTTAAATTAGATTTGTGTACACAACACATTGCAGGTTATACACCCTTTTAATCTAATAACCAGTCTATATTTCTGTCATCCTGTTAGCGTTAAGCGATTTGTATTTCCAAGCGATGATTTTATTGCAGTATTTTCATTTGGATGTTCCTGGATGAACCAGGTAAGGGTGTATTCCATCCTTTTTCACACAACATTTAAGTCTCTAGAAAATGCTCCTAACAACAATTGTGAAACTTCAGAAAAATATTAAAGGCACTATTTTATAATGTTATGTATTCATTCAAAATACAATAATTGTATTGCTATATTTTGCTAATACAACTGTCTGTAATCTTTCAGTATGTTATCAGCAGTTCCATGCAGAGCACAGACTAGGCTGATATTTGGAGGTTATACCTTGTCAGCCAACTTTCCCTTATTGCAATGAATAATGTACATATTGCTTAGGAACATATGTTCCTCAGAAAGGCAGATTTTATCAGCATAACACGAGCCAACTTTAAAAAATCACACATTTTTATTTCCACACAGTTAAAAATAAAAAGAATTATAATGCCAATACAACACCATCGTAATGAATATATCTGAGATAGCAAACACCAAACCCCGAGATGGAGTACTGGAATTAGGCATACATATGGCATATACCAAACATTACATCATAGTATAAATTGATGATCATAAACCTAATTAAGTTTATATTGATAGTGCCACCAGCATTTCCATGCTCAAATTGTCACCATGTTTCGTGAAGTTTTCTCGCTTCCTCAGGACAGGTTAGTTAGGTGTTGCCATTAACTGTAGAGTATAGCACAAGTATAAATATACAAGTATAAATACTATTATTTTACATATATAATGAAAATATGAAGCATGTGTTGCCTGATTAGGGCATATGTAGAAAATAGATGGTTAAAAATTTCTTGGGGGCAGATGCAGGAGCGTATAACAGATTTCATGAATCCAGATGGACATAGGGGGAGATCACCATATTCTGCCATTCATCACTTCCAAACAACTGCCTCTGGACTAGACTTTCCAAGTAATACTCTAAAGTGAAACAGAAAAAGATATCATATATGAATCCTACTCATCCCTTTTCCTCATCATAATAAACATCTCATAAACCTATACAGTCCTTCTACCAACTTTATATCTCTATGGTTCAAAGGTAATGTCCTTTTAAAAGTGCTGGAAGCACCACAGGTACTGAGGCAAGATATATTTTTTAGCCACAAAGACCTATCAATCCAAAAAATAATAGGCAACAAGAGCAACTCAAACAAATCTCCAGCAACATAATATAGCTAATGAGTTCCAGGCCAAAGATCAAATGTTCTCAGCTTAGTTATTGCATGATATATGCCTGCCGTGTGGACAAACTCGAGGCAGAGGAAGTCCACCTTGTATACCCTACACCCTAGGTGCTCTTGATGCTTACTATTTTTTGGATTGATAGGTCTTTGTGGCTGAAGAGCTATCTTTGCTCAGTATCTGTGGTGTTTCCAACACTTTTAAAAGGACATTGCCTTTGAGCCATAGAGATATAAGGTTGGTATAAGGACTGTATAGGCGTATGAGATGTTTAAAATGATGAGGATAAGGCATGAGTAGGATTCATCATGATATCTTTTTCTGTTCCACTTTGGAGTAATCATTGGAAAGTCTAGTCCATATTCCCACGTTATAACCTCTGAGGCTAGAACAGAGGCAGTTGTTTGGAAGTGATGAATGGTAGAATATGGTGATCTCCCCCCTGTGTCCATCCGGATTTATGAAATCTGTTATATCTTATACTATCATATATATGTAGTAAGTTGTATGTCTTTGATAGTGGTTGGGACACCTCTTATAAAACAGGAACTACATTTAAGGCCATGTTACCTACATCCATATTTGGTTGTTTTTTTATTTAGTTGGGCCCATGATAATTGCATCTTTAAGCCGTGAATCACCTATTAGTCCATTGGAGATGTGTTCCTCTGGGTTTTTGTCCTCAATTTATACCATGACGTATTGTTTGGTATATGCCATATGTATGCTTAATTCCAGTGCTCCATCTCATTCTTGGGTGTTTGCTATCTCAGATATATTCATTAACCCCTAGATGCCGAGCGCAGACAAATATGCAGCCTCTTGGATTCTGGGCCTTGACGCCGAGCGGCCGCATATTTGTGTACCATTTGAAAATACATATGTGCGGAGAGCACATTCCCTGCGCGCTCCCAGCACATATGTCCGTGACTCACGGAAAGGTTCTGATCTCCCCTTGTGATCTGGACCTTTTTTGATCATGTGACCGCTGTGACAGCAAATCATGGCGGTCACATGACCCTAAAACCCCACTCCGCCTCCCGGCTTCTGAAACCTCTTAAAGGGCCGGGAGGCGCCGGACCAAAGGGGTCAAGATGGTGTTGCATTGATTTTTTTAAATATTTTTTTCATTTTTAACTGTGTGGACATAAAAATTTGTGATTTTGTAAAGTTGCCTCGTGTTATGCCGATAAAATCTGCCTTTTTTGTTGAGGATCATATGTTCCTAAGCAATATAAGCTATTTTTTGGATGTGGTATGGTGAGGGTCTACATATTTCTGTGCATTGGATAATGCTGCAAATAGACGTGCAATTTTTTTGTTACAAATCGAAATTTGGACAAAATTTTCTTTATTCAGAGATTTGGATGTATTTCTGAATCACAATAGTAACAAATTTCAGTGAATCCAAAATAAATTAGAACAAAACAAATTATTCAAATTCGAAAATGAATTTGAATTTGAAATGGAAACAAATTCCAATAAATACAGTAAGGAAGGTATAAAAGTGAAATAAGATGACGAATCCTACTTGCTTCATATCATAGAATAGGAAAGAATGGAATAGAATAGAACAGAGTACAATAAAATAGAAAAGAATGGAATATAAAAAATAGAATGAATATAACCATCTTTCAAAATCCAAATTTTGAAATTCGAATTTCAAATTTATTTGAAAATAACGAATATACGGAATGAATCTGAATATACAAAAGAATTCTGAAAAGTAATCATTCTAACATAACTAATATTGGAGGAGCCGTACGCAGTGATGTCACGCCGCCGAGACCACGTGGAGGTCCGGCGTCCATCTTGGAATCGCATATGGTCAGTGTTTTTTTAGTTTACCTTGTCATCTGAATTACTTCAATAAATACTCTTTGATATACTGCACTATGGGCTTCCCTCTTTTTGGCTTTCTATGAGCGGATGCTAATACAGAGCCTTTTTTGGAGGACGGCTTGGAGCACTGCAGATTACCCAGGGGAAGGGGATATCTCTCTCTCTGACTAGACCAGGCTGCTCATTTCCTTAAAGGGACCACCGGCAGCCAACTCAAATATATACAAATGCGTATTATGATTACGCATCTGGTGAGTGCGTAATCTTAACATATTCACGGCGCCTCACCTGGATGACTATTGAGTATACAAAGCACTTACCTGAGATCATTTGATGGATCTTCACAATTAGCAATTTTATGAACTTTCCCATGATTATATATCTGATATTATATATCCTGATAGACAGTTAGCACTATCTAGTGCGCACCATTGTCACTTTATCAGCACTTTGACATAGAATGTTTATTTATTCGTATTTGCACCTTGTCACTTTATACATCACTCATATGTGGATTGTGCATTTATATAGAGATATATATAAGATCGTATTTTATTGATTTTACTGATTTATTATTGGTCATTAGCGCTGCACCTTTTTCTGAATTTGATTACCTTGAAAGTTATTTTGGTTGCCTTTTGGTGCATTGGCTGCTTTTGGTTCTTAGCGCTCGCCTATTCTGCTTTATATTTAACATTACTAATATGATGAAACAAAATCAACCTAATTAACAAAATTGAAACTATTTTTTTTCTGTTGTGTACATCTCCAACTGCGAGCTGGAGGAGGAATATTTTGGGAACTTATAATGAAAGTGGGAAAGGATCGAGGGCCTTAGAAATGTCATAATGGATATTCAGTATGAAATAGGCAAATAACACAGGAATAAGAAATAAAAATAAAAACTGGTACAATATACAAAGCCAGAGCCAAACGTAAAAAAATTAACTACAACTGCAGAACAGGGCAACAACCATGGACACCCTGTTTCTGCATCTAATCTTATTGCAAGTTGTCAGTTATTCAAAAACTAGATTATTCATTGGGCTGATTTGTCTCTCTGGATAAATGCCTGTTTTTGAAGTAGGAGAACCTTGGTCACCACATATAATGATGTAGACCATGATTGCTCATGTTATAGGGTAGGTATGTTCAGCTGTAATTGCTTGGCATATAGAGAAGAAGATATTCTACCATATTTTAGCCAGAGGAGATGCTCAGGCTGACAGGGAAAGACATCTTATTTCAGTAGAGGTGCCAGTGGACAAAAATGTAGAGCACAGTTGCTTATGTTATATAATCGGTGCCCAGCCAAAATGCACTGGCATGTAGAGACCCAAACAACATACAGCAGTATTTCAATAAAGCAGAAGAGATGTTTGAGTTAGAGGAAAGGATGTCATTTTTGCTGTTTGAAGCTGTGGAAATCTATTGCTTAGTGTATATAATACATTCCTAACTTAAAGAATATGTAAACGCAGCATTTCACATTCATGATATGTGTCTGCTGTACTATGTACTTGTATGAAAAAGTATCCTGTTCTCTTTGTATTTCTTCCTTTGTGTGAAATCTGTGGTGTTCCTGCCAGTCCCACTGCTTTCCTATTAAAAACTGTCCACACTAGGCAGGAGAGAACAGCATGTTCGGTTCTATAGCTATGCTAGGACCTCAGCCTGCTGTCTTCCAATGAAGAGAGTTGTACTGACACCCCCACTCCTGCACAGCTGTTCACTGGGAAGTGAGCTGCTGTTTCTCCTCTCCCAGCTCTTATATAACTGAGAACAGAGGGAATGTGGTCAATTTTTTTATATCTATACACAAAGATCTTGCCTTTCATTACTATTTTAAACTGAATGGTTGTTTAACAGGGTGAGAGTCTAAAATCACTTTAAAAGGGAACTTCACCTTTATCCTAAAATGTAAAACAAAGGTTCTTTTAGAAATGTTTAGCAATGCCAATCTACAAACAGATACTTCTAGATAGCTTTGTATTCTTTGCATACTTGATCTTTCTTTTCTTCCCTGTTCTTCTCACGGTGACCTTTTTCACTAAGGGTAGATTAATTTATCACCCTTCACTTTCTGGAACTCTGCCTGGAACTCTGGGTCTGCCTTATGGGACATGTGACAGTGCATATCACATGAAGGGCAAGGAACTGGTGCTGTAGCCTTTCCAGGATGCAGATGTGAGGCCCTGGTTATACCATCAGTGCTTCAATCAACCTCTTCTTCTTCTTCTTTCTCCTCTTCTTCCTCCTCTTCTTCTTCCTCCTCTTCCTCCTGCTCTTCCTCTTCTTCTTCCTCCTCATGCGCAGATTTTTTTTTATCGGTAAAACGATTGGCCAATTTTGCCCATCATTGCCAGGAAAATTGGCCGATCTTCAAAATCGGCTGCAAATTTTCCAACATGACCGATAAAAAAAAAAAAAAGTGGAAAAACCCTGAAAAACAGCTGACCAATCAACCCACTAACGGTGCAAAAATCGGCCGATTTTTTTTTCGCCCAAAAAATGGCCAATTTTTGACCCGTCTATGGCCGGCATAAAGCAGCAGAATCTTTAGTGGAAGGCAGATTTTTCTTGCCATCTTATATTACCATTTGTGTTTCCTTATGTTAAAAATTAATGTGAAAATTAATATTTTATCACGTGGGATATATTTATTGTGTTTATAGATCTGTATGGTTTATGATATGAAGATTATTATACAAGAAAAGGGGGCAGGGAGACATGCTATTGAAATAAGTACATAAACATGTGTAATTGTAGTTAGTCCTATGATCTGCTTTTGTTTTTGTGAAAGTAGATAATTGAAGGTGATTGTTTAATTGTATGAAAGCAGATTGATGTACGCAGTCCTATGCACTTGTATGTATGTATGTAAGCTGATCCACCTACTTCCTATTTGTTGACCTGTTGTAGAATTACTAGCTATGGGAAACCTTTATCCTGTACACTGTGTGCACAATTATTAGGCAAGTATTTTGACCAAATCATAATTTTTATGCATATTGTCCAACTCCAAGCTGTATAAACTTGAATGCTGATTGGATTTAAGTAAATTAGGTAATGTGTATTTGTGTAATGAGGGAGGGTGTGGCCTATGGAGATCAAAACCATATATCAAGATGTTCATAATTATTAGGCAGCCTCTTTTTCTCAGGCAACATGGGCCAAACAAAATTAACTGACTCTGAAAAGCCAAAAATTGTAAAGTGTCTTTCAGAGGGATGCAGCAGTCTTGAAACTGCTAAATATTGGGGTGTGATCACAGAACCATCAAACTTTTTGTTGCAATTAGTCAACAGAGTCACAAGAAACATGTTGAGAAATAGATGCAAATTAACTCTCAAAGATTTGAGAAGAATCAAATGTGAACCCATTGTCCTCCAGTGCTGTCATATTCCAGAACTGCAACCTACCTGGAGTGCCCAGAGGTATTTAGGTATTCAGTACTCAGACATGACCAAGGTAAGGAAGGCTGAAACCTGACCAACACTGAACAAGACACATAAGTTGAAATGTCAAGACTGGGCCAACAAATATTTGAAGACAGATTTTTCAAAGGTTTTACGGACGATAAATGATATATATGATATGATGAGATGAGTGACTCTTGAAGGACCAGATTGATGGGCCGTGGCTGGATCAGTAAAGGGCACAGAGTTCCCCTCTGTCTCAGACGCCAGCAAGGTGAAAGTGGGGTACTGGTATAGGCTGGTATTATTAAAGATGAGCTAGTTTGAACTTTTTCGGCTTGAAGATGGACTAAAAATCAATTCCCAAACCTACTGCCAGTTTTTACAAGACACTTTCTTCAGGCAGTAGTACAGGAAAAAGTCTGCATCTTTGAAGAAGACCATGATATTTGTGCAATACAAGGCTTCATTGCATGCATCGAAATACTCCACTGTGTGGCTAGCCAATAAAGGTCTTAAAGATGCAAGGATAATGACATGGCCCCCTTGCTCACCTGACCTAAACCCTATTGAGAACTTGTGGGCCCTTCTTATACGGGAGATTTACAGTGAAGGAAAAAGTACACTTCTATGAACAGTGGCTGGCAGGCTGTGGTTGCTGCTGCACAAAATGCTGATTGTCAACAGATCAAGAAACTGAAAGACTCCATGAATGGAAAGCTTAAGACTGTTATTGAAAAGAAGTTGGTTATATTGGTCACTGATTTTTTTTTTTCGAAATGTCAGAAATGTTTATTTGTAAATTTTGAGTTGTCTGTTTATTATTCTCACTTTAAGTGCCGGTTCATATATATGTGGATGGGATCTGGTTTGATCCGCATCCAATCTGCATGACATGTGAAATAACATTGCTTTCTATGGTGTCTGTTCACATGTCTGGTGCACTGGCGGTGCGGATTCAGTGCAGTTTGAAAAAGAGTCATGTCCAATTTCTGAGCAGAGCCTTCAGGTTCAGGTACGGATTACAGGCTATTGGGAACCGTTTCTTAACCGCATATGTGTGACCAGTATAAAATCCTGAATCTTATGTAAACCTGACATGAAATGCTGAACAACTACTGTGTCAGTTAGCTGTGAAACCTGAGCTTCAATCTACACTGCACATGTGTGAATCAGCTCTAACAGCTGAAAATAAACAAGTGACATGGGGAAATGTTTATTTTTCATTTAGTTGCATAATGATTTTGCACACTAATAGTTGCCCAATAATTGTGAATGCATAGATATTCTCCTAAGAAAGCCAAAACCTCACTTTTCCTTTCTTAAATATTCAGGTTTGAGGTTTATTAACATTTTAGATTGTCTGAGAGCACTGTAGTTGTTCAATAATGAAATTATTCCTCAAAAGTACAACTTGTGTAATAATTGTGCACACCGTGTATATCATGGCATTTCCTATTTTAATCCGCTTGCATATAGACAATTGTTTATACATTAACAATTGTCAGTGTAATGTTTATGTACTGGCTGCTTTCAAGTACAGTATAATCTGGCAAATGAGTTAATTAGCTTGTCGTGCCAAAACTGAGAGTGACAAGCTTGTAGAACAAATTTAATTGTTAGTGCCAGCAATCTATGACAAAAGATGTCAGTTGGTTCTAAAGCCTTTTAAACTTTTAACAACCAGAACTTCATAAAAATACACTTTGTTAAACACAAGGCATATGGGAACCTTTTTTGTCCACGCTTTCCATTTTAAGTCCTAGTTTGAAATTTATTTCAGTAAGGCAATATTTTAAAATGGGCAACTGAAGAAGTATCTGTTTGTTTGATAATTAGCAGGCTGTTGCTAGGTCCCTAGAAGTACATCTGTCAGGAGAATCACGTAGAAAATGACATTTACTTGGCTGAACAATATCCAGATTCTTTAATTATCAGCAATAGACCTGGAACAAGCATTCAGCAAGTGAATTCCACATTTCATTGTTCATGGCTAGTGACTTAGTGTTACTAAACCCAGGACCCTGCATTCATTATATCTGGTCTCCCACAGTACACAGAACATGGAAATGCAATTATTTTAGTAAATATAAACTGCTAAATACATTTTCTCATCAGCAGTTAGGGCAGTCTTATGGCTTCTATCAGTGGCCAACCGAGCACTGGCTAAAGCTTGTAGGAGGAGTTTTCTTTCTGCTCTAGAAGGATGCAGAACCCCTGACCTCTGTCTGGACAGTGCTGATTGGTCCTGTGCTGATCACATGCACTCTCCCAAGAAAAAAAATCTTCTCTAGAAATACACACCAAACTGCA
This sequence comes from Staurois parvus, assembly GCF_062004578.1. NCBI lineage: Eukaryota > Metazoa > Chordata > Amphibia > Anura > Ranidae > Staurois > Staurois parvus. The sequence goes on from NW_028318157.1 coordinate 2,506,338, forward strand.
TCTCTGCACAATCAGTCTTATCAGGGGATAAGAGGGAACACTGGAAGAAGGGGAGGATCAGAGAAGACAGGATCAAACAGCGTTTTTACACAATGATGAGGATTAGTGCCTTAGGTTCCACAGTGAGTATAACAAGCATGCTTTACTGCATATACAGACTGATTTTACTGTTGTGGGTCTAGTAACACTTTACAGTATTGGAGCCAAAGTATCAACATTGACAGACATAAAGCTAGCATTTTCAGATGCCATCACTGTGTATTGTGTTTTGTTACCTTTAACCACTTCCCAACTGCCAGTAAAATGCAGTCACAATCACATACCTGTATGTTGGCATTGACTTCTAGGCTAAGGGCATGCACACTTGATCCCCCCCGGCCATTGGCAGCGGCTTCTGGACTTAAGGTGTGCACACCCTCCCCAGCTGTCTTGAACACAGTGGGATTATGTCAGCAGGTTTCAGCCAATGATTCATCATTCATGAGTCCAATCACAGCCCAGAGCCCTGTATTGACAAACAGAGCTCTGTACAGAAGGAACATACAGATATTTGGTAAAAAGCAGCACACATTAAACTTTGTTAGGCACACAGTTAACCCTTTGATCGATCACCCCTAGATGTTAACCCCTTCCCAGCCAGTGTCATTAGTGCAGTGACAGTGTATAGTATCATTATCAATGATTAGTGTTCTAGCATCATTGTTGATGTTAGTGTACCTCCCAGCCACCGTTAGTGCTAGATTGCCCACCACACTATTACATTCCCACTTTAAGTCACCGATCACCACCATTAAGTATTTTAAAAAATTCTAGTATCTATACCATAGTTTGTAGATGCTATAACTCTCACACAAACCAATCAATTTACACTTATTGGAATTTTTTTTTTACCAAAAACATGTAATAGAATACATTCTGGACTAAATTTATGAAGAGATTTAATTTTTTATTGGATATGTTTTGTAGCAGAAAGTATAAAATTTTATTTTTTTTTTAATTTTCAGTCTTTTTTCATTATTTTAATAAAAAAATTAAAGCCTAGCAGTGATCAAATACCACCAAAAGAAAGCTCTATTTGTGTGAAAAAATTATATAAACTTCATTTGGGTACAGCGTTGCATGAATGCGCAATTACCAGTTAACATAGCACAGTGCTAAGTAGCAAAACATGGCCTGGTCATGAAGTGGATAAAACCTTCTGGAGCTCAAGTGGTTAAAAATAATATAGTGAAAGAATTAAGACTTTTGGTGTAGAAGCATTTACTTAAAAGGAATATTTGTAGTGGAGAGTTAATATATCTACTGTATCTGCTCTTTTAGGCTCCATGCACACTAGTGTTTTTTTAGCTAAAAACGCTGGCTAAAAAACCCTGGTAATAGCCAGGGGCGTCCCTAGGGTTGGTGTCACCTGATGCGGTAACACTTGGTGTCACCCTCTGAAGATCCCCACCAGATGGATCTGATCTGCAGATTGAGCATAATGGATCAGAGTCCAATCCATTATGCCCCCCAATCCGCAAATTTGATCCATCCTGCAGGGATCGTTGGCTTGCAGTCTATACAGGGTTAACTGATCTCTCCACGAGCTGCATGAAAAGGAAAGTTTTAAAGCAAGCTGATGTTTCCTGCAAGATGGATCGGATCTGCGGATTGGGAAACATAGTGGATCAGATTCCGATCCATTATGCTCAATCTGCAGATCTGATCCATATTGCTGGGATCGTCGGCTTGCTTTAAAACTTTCCTTTTCGTGGAGAGGGTCCGGTGTCACCCCATGCGATAGGTGTCACCCGGTGCGGCGCGCACCCCCGCATTTACCTAGGGACACCACTGGCAATAGCGTTTTTAGTAGAATCTTAGTAACATTTAGGAGCGTTTAGGTGCCTTAGCATTTTATTAGCTTTTTGAAATAACATGTAGAAAAAAGAGGAACAGCTAGAAAAAAGCTGTTCATAGCGTTTTAGTAGCATTTAGCAGCGTTTAGCATTTTTTTCTGCTGGCATAACACTCCAAAAAACTCTGCAAAAAAAAAAAATTTTCTGCTCTTAGAAACTGAAGCTCAAAAACTGCTAATAGCCTAAAGTTGTGTGCATGGACACATCGGGTAACACTATTTAGCTTCTAGGAGCAGAAACAAAATGCTAATAGCTTCTAGGAACTTAAAAAAACACTAGTGTGCATGGAGCCTTATACTCTGCACCATTACTCAGCACTTCAGCCTGCATTTGATGGCCTATTCATAATATACAGGTTGTGGTGTAGAGCATGGGGTATGCCACAGAGTTCTCTCTGCTTAACACAGGAGAGAGAATTTTGTGATTGGAGGAGAAACCAATCACATAACCCCAACAGATCACGTGACTTAAAAAAAAAAAAAAAAGAAGCCAAGAGGGCAGCCCAGTTTTTATTATGCATCTTTTCTAATTAGTATGACCATAGTAAGGCCATACTGCTGCTTTATGAATGAACCCCAAAGTGTTTTATGTACTTTCAGTGCTTCAGCAACAACATTCCAGACCTTTTTTTTTTTTATCATGTTCTGCGTTGGAATGGACACTGCATTTACTGAATTCTCCATAAATTACAATTCAGGGGTGTGATAGAAAGTAAGTGTGATAGAAATGGCAATGTTTCTTCAGTCTCTGAGAACCTTTCTGTTTCCAGGACTTACCATCTTGGAACTACTGGTGTCAGTACCAGTGTCTGAGTGTGCGTTATAATAGTGCGATAGTAGTGCATCTACGCCACTGGTTTTGGAGAACATTCTAGACTGTCTAAAGAGAGCACAGTAACACCTTCTCTCTTTGTAACTTTCTTTCTCTCTTTGTGACTTTTGTTCTCTAATTGGAACTGCATATGGAGCTATATGGAGCAGGGGAATAGGGATGGGGGGAGTGGGTGAGTAACAACTCTAAATCATTCAGCTATGTGTATAACTTGAGCTTCAGTACCTCTATAAACATTGTGCTTTTTGCAGCAAAGCAGTTAAAACAAAACTGTTTCCAAGACTGTGCACACTAAAGTACTTACAGATCCTGAACAAGTAATAAAAGCACTTAAAAGGCACTCATTCACCTCTATGGTTATACACATATTGGAGAAATTAGTGTCATTAAACACACATCATTAAAAATGATCAGTAAATGCTGTGTGACATGTTGTTTATTCTCACTCATTTTCTGTATTCTGCAAATAACTGATTGGATTGGTCCTGCTGTTCTCTATCTTCCCTTTCTGTCCATGTTCCTATTTCAGTTGGGTATTCTGCAGAGCAGTGTTGGCAGCTAATGCACATGCTCAGTTTTCAGTATATTTTATGGTAAATGACAGCCCACTTCCTCCCTCCTCCATGCCAAGTAACCAGCTAAACAGTGTGTGCTTGTGTGTGTGTGTGTGGGGGGGGGGGGTTTACATCTTGATTGATGGAGACTTCAACCCCCTTTTATTCTAAGACGCAGGCTGGAGGGGCGTGTGACAATCCTCCCACACCATATTATTACAAAAAATAATAAATATTTGAATTCAAATATATATATTTAGCGATTTAAAACAGTTTATTGACATTAATTGTTTATTCTTACTCCCTATCTCAAAGGCTTTTTTTTTTTTAATATTGAACGTGTGATCAGTAGCAGAGGACTAGAAGCTCCTCCTGCCACTTTTCCCTACAGACAGGCTGGGAAAGAGCTGGGTCATGTGACATCTGTATATTGCGTAGGAAAGAAGGTACTGAGATGTGTTTTTTTACAATGCCATTGTCCATATACAGTACATAAAGAGAAGGGATAATATAAATTAAACAGTGTCTGCTTAGTATCACTTTAATCTTCAACGGTCACAACAGAGATCAACTTTATTTTCCCCAATTACTGTTTATTGCATCAGAATAAACACTTTAATGTCTATAGTCTGGTGCACTTAAAGGTTACCCTTGTAAATATATAAAGACAAGCTTAGAACTTAGTCTGCTGGCTAAAATTATTAAATATAAATATTTCATAGTTACTAGGCTAAAAATGTAAAAAAAATATTTTTTCAGAAAATGTATACAAAACGCTATCCATTCAATTTAGGTCTCACCTACAGTATGTTCTACAACAATCCACAAATCACACTTTTTATATTAACGACTTAGTGCCGTGCTTCCCGAAACTTTAAGAGGTTTCTAATGCTGGGAGGTGGGACGGAGTTTATGATCATGTGATTGGCTGCCACAGCAGTCGCATGATCAGAAAGCTACTTGAGTTTGGGAGCTCTCTGTTAGGCGCCAGTAACTGTGTCGGGAGCACGTAGGGTGCGCTCTCTCTTGACACAGGTTTACTTACATTTAGGTATGCAAATATGCAGCCCACCCGCCGAGAGGCCACATATTTGTATACTTTCAGCACATAGGAGTTAAAGTAAAAATTCTCCACTGTTTTAACCACTTGCCCTCTAGAGGATTTACCCCCCCGTCCTGACCAGGCCATTTCTTGAGTTACAGCACTGCATTACTTTAACCACTTGCCCTCCTGAGGATTTACCCCCCTTAATGACCAGGCCTCTTTTTGCTACTCGGCGCTGCACTAATTCAACTGATAATTGCGCGGTTATGCAATGCTGCACCCAAACGAAATTTATGTCCTTTTTTTCACACAAATAGAGCTTTCTTTCGGTGGTATTTGATCACCTGTGCGCTTTTTATTTTTCACGCTATAAACAAAAAAAGGCCAAAAATTTTGAAGAAAAACAATATTTTTTACTTTCAGCTATAAAAAATATATAGTAAACTCAAAGCTGGTTATAAATTTAGGCCAAAATGTATTCTGCTACATGTTTTTGGTAAAAAAAATCCCAATAAGTGTATATTGATTGCTTTGTGGGAAAGTTTTATAGCGTCTACAAACTATGGTATAGATACTGCAATTTCTGCCATTTGTTTGCTATACAGCACTGCGCTAGTTTAACGGACAATTGCACGGTCATGCAATACGGTACATAAATTAAATTTACATCCTTTTTTTTCCCACAAATTGAGCTTTCTTTCAGTGGTATTTGATTGCCTGTGCGGTTTTTATTTTTTGCGCTATAAAAAAAAGGCTGACAATTTTGAGGAAAAAAACAATATTTTGGACTTTTTGCTATAAAACATGTCCAGTAAAAAAAAATTTAAAAATCAAATTTAGTCATAAATTTCTGGCAAAATGCATTCTGCTGTGCTCTCTGTCACTCTCTGGCGACTGACATCCGCGGCTGTGATCGGCGGGATGGGTAGGGTGGTGGCGCGCCTCGCACGTGCCCCCTACCTGTTTACAAAACACACGTTTTAAAATGTGGTTTTGCCTGCCCGTGCCGCCCTGCCGCCGTATTTCTACAGTGGCAGGATGGCAAGTGGTTAACTGACAATTGCGAAGTCATGCAATGCTGCATCCAAATTAAATTTACGTCCTTTTTTTTCCTACTGATAGAGCTTTCTTTCAGTGGTATTTGATCGCCTGTGTGTTTATTTTTTGCGCTCTAGAAAAAAAGTATTTTTGACTTTTTGCTATTAAACATGTCCAGTAAAAAAATGTAAAAAATCAAATTTCATCATAAATTTAGGCCAAAATGTGTTCTGCTACATGTCTTTGCTAAAAAAAAATCCCAATACATGTAAATTAATTGGTTTACGTGACAGTTATAGCGTTTACAAAAGGTGGTATATATACTGTGATTTTTTTTTTTATTTACTAGTAATGGCAGCGATCAGCGACTTATAGTGGAACTTCGGCAGGCATTCTGACACTGGAGTGAACTGACTTGGTGTCACTGACATCCCCAGTGACACCAATACAGTGATCAGTGCTAATAAAAAGCACTGACTCGGTACTAATGGCACTGGGCAGGAAGGGGTTAACATCTGGGGCGATCAAAGGGTTAACTGTGTGCTGTTTTACTGTGTGCTGTGTTAGTGCTTTCAACTGTAAGCACACTGCTTTGTATGGCTATGCAGAGCCATAAAAAGCAGTGAGCAGGATCTGAGAGGGGAGAGAACTGTATTGTTTACATACAGTTCTCTCAGTTGGTAATGCTCAGCGATCACCAGGTGGCGGCAAGTAATCACCGGTCAGAATGCGGAGCGAGTAGGGTGTGCGCCCCCTACCCAAAAATGCTAAATCACGTGTATATATACACGGTTTTGCGCACCCCTGCCGCCCTGTAGCAGTATATCTACTATAGGGCTGCAGACTGCCCCATTGTTTGGTTTGAGAACCAGGTACTAACTGTATATACAAGATGTGGGATCTTGTTAAAGACCTTCCTTGGGGACTGAATTGACTGTAAATCAGCTTGTAATAATTATTTCAGAAAAAGAGTCTTTTATAGCAAAATAAAGCTGACTTTATTATTGTATACAAATGATTGTAGTGTTGCATAATGCTAGATCTTGCTAAGTTGATTTCCACCTGCTGCATTCTACTTGCATCCTTTTCACTTTGTGTTTATATATTTTATACTGTCTCCTGAAATTTTCTTTTCTATTTCTATTTAAATTATATATTTAGTGAATTTGTTTTGATTGATGATAGTATTTTAGACACTTCCTAGTCCTCCCAAAGAAAAGATGTCATATTTTAACTATATTTCTGGTTTCAAACGTGAGTAAAGTTGCTCTATATTTTTGTAGTCCTTCAGCAGGTAAGCTACAATTTATACAAATAGTTCTGCTATGTCGCTGGGTGCTAGTAACACTGACAAAAATATGTCATTTAAACTAATGCTGCCCATCATTCACAAATGCAGAGGCTGAAATACCTTCATGCTTGGTGGGTTTAAATGATCCCAAATCACTTTTAGCAAAATTGAGACGTTATCTATGAAAAGGCTTTATATTTTTGTGATAGTGTCATGTTATTGCATATGTGGGAGGCACCTGTGGGGTTATGATACTTTAGCAGAATAAATATTTGTACACCGGTATGATGAAACCAGTTTGATACCACAGACGCTACAGTGCCGTGGGAGCTGCTGTCACTTGTTGCATTTTCTATCTGCCAGTGTTCACTACTATTAGTGATTATGAATCAATTTGCAATGACAGACACAGGCTCTTCATTGTATTATGCAGCATACACAGGAAATCAACAGGAGTCACGCTTGGTGACTTTGAGCTTCTCCAACAGATAAAGATGGGACAGATGGTAATGTTATACATATGGATTGAATTAGGCAATTTAGGGCAATAGGCTGCTTGTACTGTGTCCAGTAATTGGAGTTGTAGTTAGTGACAATAACAGTGTGGCTTTTTTTTCTATCTCAGTATACATTTTGGATATTTAAGTTGCAGTAACAAAATATTTCTCTGGTATCCTTGGATGTGCAGCTATGAACTTCTCATTTGGCCACACAGTGTCCCATGCAGGTTGTTATACATAATACACTAAAAGTATTTTATTTAGTTATGTAATACATAAAAAAGTGTCATATTACCTTTGTATATATTTTAAGTTTTAGGCTTCATTGACCAAAAATCTTTTCCATGGCAGCTTGGGTCATACGGTAACAAATATCAGCTGGTTCAAAGAACTGGCTGACATTCGACCCATGTGTACAGCAGCCGGCCTGAAAGAAGCTAATGTACGGCTTCTGTCAAACAGGCATGCTGGAAAAACAGCTGCTGATTGGGATCAAATCAGTGCTTGCAGCCAATGGCAGCGAGCGATGACTGATGTGTGTAGGCGGGGGGGGGGGGGTTTGAGGGTTCCCCCCTCTGAACAAAATAGCACAGTGGGGAGATCACTTTACTATTACTGCATAGTTAGTACAGCAACCTCCTCTTTTTATTTTTGTTCAGCCCGCCTGGTTGAGTAAAAAATAAACTTAGTGTGTACCAGGCTTTATACTTACCTGCCCCCGCCAGCCCTGAGACTGAGAACTGAGCAATCAAAGACCGCTGATTTACTCATTTTCCAGTGCTCCATAAGCAGAGAACTGATGACTGTCAGTCACTGCTCTCTGCTCTGCCTCTCCCTTGCTCACTGGAGCACTGGGCTGTAGAGGGGGTAGGAGCGGGTGGCTCAGGCTCTCAGCAGATCACTAAGAGGCTGAGCCAGGCACCAGTCCAGGCTTCTGGTTGGATCCCAACCATATGGTTGGGATCTTTCCCCAGCCTGGACCAGCTCTGTGATGTCCTGAAAACAGGTCACAGGAGTGCAGAGCGAACTGCACACCTGTGATCCACAAAAGAAGTACAGCCAAATGAGCTTTGGTTGTACTTTTCCTTCAAAGCGGGTAGTTTGGGCAGAACTTATTTTTGCTGCATAAGCCATCTGCTCATTTTTGTCTAGGGGTCATAAGAGTGAAGATATACATACCAAATCTGCCGCTAGCGATCTTGTGAATGTACTGTTCCTGATGTCATCATGCCCATAGACCGGCTCCAGGCGTGAGGACAGCAGGAACAGTCCACTGCTGGACGTGGGGGAGCTTGGTTTTCCAGAGGATCGGAGGACAGGGTAAGTATAGCTTTTCCACTAAACCCCTGGACAAAACTAGCAGTTTTCCCATGCAGTGCAGGAACAGCCCCACTGCATGGGAAAATACAAATGTTACATGGAGTTCTGCTTTATATAGCTCAATTTTTACATTATTTACTCCCCTACATAAGGTATTATTTGCATTGTGGCCACAAGTTTGTTAGATTACATTCTGCATGATGGTGGGAGACTAGAAGTTTTGAGACCGGAGGTCCTTTTTAGTTGTTTTTCAAGATCTTTGGGTATAAGCTTTATTCTAAAGTCTACCGACTAAGTGTATTTTAGTCACCTGGTTTTGTGTTGGCTTTCTCCATTTCATATGACCCTAGGCGGGTGTCTCCCTGTTTCCTTTGGGCATCATCGATAATATGTTAGGAGTTCCATTACAGTTAATAAAAGTTTGTGAATGTCCCTGCTTTGGCATGGACCCTGATGAAGCTGTGAGTGAAACTTGTTGATCCTGCATGCATATTTTCAACACAGTGACATAGCGATGTATTGTATTTGCACAAAACTGATGTCAATTGCCATCATGTTGGATATAGCTGTGCAGATTACGTTTTTAACATTTTTGTGATATTATGTCTTGTAATAAATTTTCATAATTTATTTAAATTGTTCTGTGGTTGTAATTAAATGGCACACATTAAATATCCTTTTTTATACTCATCAGTGATGTGGTAAAAGGCCAATCGCAGCAGCCTTTTACCACGTGATCAGCTGTGTCCAATGACACAGCAGATCACCAGGTAAATACAGTTGCCAGTTATCAGCATGAGAAAAGTACTGCCGATAACCGGCAATTGTCAGCAAAAAGATCAGCACTGATCATCATGAGAGGGCATGTTCTGGGAGGGCGTCATATGATGCCCTCCCAGAACAGGACAACCGCACTGTAGCCATCATTCGGCTATAGTGCGGTTGGCAAGTGGTTAAGGAGGTTTGGTAGTATTGTTACAAGTGCCATTGTCTATGGGGATGGTGCCTGCTTATAGATTTTATGTCCTTTCCACATCTATTTTTGTCACTACGGTATTGCCCACTGTTTTTCTTGCTGGAGATTTAATTGTAAAGAAGCAAAATCCTGCCACTACCAAAATGGCTGCCTCCACACAGGCACACAGTATAAAACAAGTCATATTATATCAGTAATGGGGAAAATGTCTTCTGTGGAGCACCCAGAGGAAATACTGTTAGCTAGTCTTTTGCCATCTTTCTATTTGTGGGCACAGCTTTCAGAGCTCAGTTCCGCTTTAATAATGTCTGTTATTTTTGCTGTTAGATTTATTGATACTGAGGTGCCCATAAGGTCTTGTACCTACCTATAAATTCATTCAGACACAGCCACTACATTGGTAAATGTCAAAGCTGTCATTCCAGGCCTTTTTGATACCTAGAAACAAACCATATCTTATCAGTAACAAGAAAATGTCTTCGTGATATTCAATCTCATATATTAGATTTTTGAAAAGGTGTTTATTTCTCCATACAGATAGCTACAAAGTGTATGTAAGTTATAATATGAGAAATGAGCGAGCGCCAATACAAATTAGCATCTGATACACCAAAGGCAACCAAAAAAACCTCGCAACATTTAATCCAATAAAAGGCACAGCGCTAAAAACATAAAACACATAAAACCTATCTGATTGTCCAAGTACGTGACAAATTAGTCATGCATATATATATATATATAAAAAAGTGCTGTGCAAGTGACAAATAAATATATCTCATAAACCACTAATCAAAGTGCAAAATATTTGAATAGCCCAAATAGTAGATCAAACATGCTTATTGTGATCAGAGGTATCTTCAAGTAGGTGATCTGTGCTTCACAACCGCCCAGGTGATGTGTCAGAGATGTTAGAAATGCACACTCACCAGAAAAAAGATCATGAAGCGCATTGTATATAAAATATAGCCAGAGGTCCCCTTTAAGAGGTGGTCTGCCTGGTCAGGTCCAAAGGATCTCCTTCCTCCCTGGTACTCTGTCACACAGCTGGCGTCCTTCGGGTATGGGCTCTGCTGTGTCTGTATGCAGACAGCCTCGCAGTAGTACTGACTGCCTCAGAATGTTGGCATCTTCAGCATGCTTAGTGGTTTCCCTTAGTGGACCTCAGGTGAAGCACAAAGCCACTAAGTATCAGCATCCACTCTGAGCCATGGGCATGCTCCCCCGATGTTTGGTTTTCCAAGGGGAGAGAGATCAAGAGGCTGTCTTCGGCTGAAGCATCATGTTCAGGCCCTACAGGCCCTGGAGGAAAAGGTTCTTTCACTTGGGACATCTGCCAGGTCTCTCCACAAGAAATACAAATTTAACCAAAGACGAATCTCCAGCAGGCACTCACTTCAATCTCCTTTTCTATCCTTATTACTTAATTTTCTATATTACTTATTACTTTTTTTTCTATATCTATATGCATGACTAATTTGTCATGTACTTGGACAATCAGATCAGTTTTATGTGTGTTATGTTTTAAGCGCTGCACCTTTTATTGGATTGTATGTAAATTATGTTCTTGATAAAAAATAAAATCTGTCTGCATTTGCCTCCTATAAATCTGTCACATAATAGTACTGGAAGAGAAAGGGTTAGCACTGAGATGATTCGGGAAATGTTACGTTGCACAGGCATGCATACAGGATAGGAGAGAATGGGGCAGATGATGTCACAATCCCAGTTATTTATTTATATATTTCTTTATTACATATTTCCACTTCCTGGCCACTTTATTTGGTCCACCTTGCTAGTACCGGGTTGGACCCCATTTTGTCTTTAGAACTGCCTTAATTCTTTGTGGCATAGATTCAAGCAGGTGTTGGAAACAATCCTCAGAGATTTTGGTTCATATTGACATTCAGTGAGCAGCAGTTGTGTGGATGAAAATGCCTTGTTGATGTCAGAGGAGAATGGGCAGACTGGTTCAAGATGATAGAAAGGCAACGGTAACTCATATTTTCTCTTTTTTGGATCATTCTCTGTAAACCCTAGAGATGGTTGTGCCTGAAAATCAAAATAGATCAGTAGTTTTTGAAATACTCAGACCAGCCCATCAGGCACCACCAACCATGCCACGTTCAAAGTCACTTAAATCCCCTTTTTTCCCCATTCTGATGCTCGGTTTGAAGTTCAGCAAGTCGTCTTCAAAACGCCTAGATGCTTAAATGCATTGAGTTGCTGTCATGTGATTGGCTGATTAGCAGTTTGTATTACCAAGCAATTGAGCAGGTGTACCTAATAAAGTGACCGGTAAGTGTATGTATTACAGGTACTTATATAGCGCCATCAATTTACGCAGCGATTTACATATATTTTGTACATTTACATCAGTCTCTAACCCTCAAGGAGTATAGAATCTAAGGTCCTTAACTCACATTCATACATACACATGCTAGGGCCAATTTAGACAGGAGCCAATTAGCCTACTAGCATGTCTTTGGAGTGTGGGAGGAAACCAGAGTACCTGGAGGAAACTCACTCGGGCACAGGGAGAAAATGCAAACTTTTTGCAGAAGCTCCATAGAAAAACTCTGTGGATTCATCTATCTGATGGTAACAGCAGCAGTGGTAACTTTCCTGGTGAATGCACTGTTTACTGTGATCTTGACGGTACTGGGCCTTCATTGTGCTTCAGAATTTTGTATCTACTAAACTTTTTGCAGGTAGTGTTAGGGCTGGGATTCAAACCAACGACCCTAGTGCTGCCAGGTGGAAGTACTAACCACTTAGCTGCATCCATCTCAGAGAGGCATTCTTTGAATGATGGAGGTGCTGATCAAACTTGCCTAGCAGATTCTTTATCAGGTAGAACATATATGCACTAAACTATGTATTAATTTATTACCCCAGAGCCCAGTTTTAGCAAATAACTGATAAAACCTACTATTGAAGATGAAATCCAGTCTAGTTTTTTTAGGTATTGGATAAAGTGGAAAGGATTAAACTCTGTCAGGTTTTTTATTCTTAAATGTGTCCCCATTTGAGTAAGACAAAATCTCCCCAATGGGCACTAGCAGATGTTCTAAACCCCCTACCATTCCTCTATGCAAAATGAAGAAGAAAAAGTTTAAACTTGAGTTCTACTTAAAACTAAAAGACAATACTAGAGAGAGGGAATGTCTTGCTTTTCATTGGTAGTTCCAAACCTACAGTAAAAAAAAAAACAAATCGATCCTTTTCAAAACATTTTGGGTCTTTACTGATGGGTATAATTACTTCCCATTAGAGATGAGCGAATCGAACCAGGCGAAGTGGAATTCGTTTCGAATATCGGGAAAAATTCGATTCGCATCGAATCCGAATTTTAGCCAACTTCGGGTGCACGAATCGAATTTTTCCCGATCAGCCGGCAAAAGTGTCACTGCAGAGTGCTCCGCTATTTCTGACAGTTCTGACAGTTCATTTACAGCGGTTGAAACATTGTATCTATTTGTTTCCATTTAGGATACAGATGTTTTTATTCGGAAATAAATAGATACAATGTTTCAACCGCTGTAAATGTGAAGGAACTGTCAGAGAACTGTCAGAAATAGCGGAGCTCTCTGCAGATACACTTTTTGCTGTACTGGAATACTTCTTCTTTTCATTCTTCTTCTTCTTTTCATTCTTCTTCTTCTTCTTTTCATTCTTCTTTTCATTCTTCTTCTTCTTCTTTTCATTCTTCTTCTTCTTCTTTTCATTCTTCTTCTTCTTTTCATTCTTTTCATTCTTCTTCTTCTTCTTTTCATTCTTCTTTTCATTCTTCTTCTTCTTTTCATTCTTCTTCTTTTCATTCTTCTTCTTCTTTTCATTCTTCTTTTCATTCTTCTTCTTCTTCTTCTTCTTTTCATTCTTCTTTTCATTCTTCTTCTTTTCATTCTTCTTTTCATTCTTCTTCTTCTTCTTCTTCTTTTCATTCTTCTTCTTCTTCTTTTCATTCTTCTTTTCATTCTTCTTTTCAATCCCTCTTCTTCTTTTCATTCTTCTTTTCATTATTCTTCTTCTTCTTCTTCTTTTCATTCTTCTTTTCATTCTTCTTCTTCTTTTCATTCTTCTTCTTCTTTTCATTCTTCTTTTCATTCTTCTTCTTCTTTTCATTCTTCTTCTTCTTCTTTTCATTCTTCTTCTTCTTTTCATTCTTCTTCTTTTCATTCTTCTTTTCATTCTTCTTCTTCTTTTCATTCTTCTTCTTCTTTTCATTCTTCTTTTCATTATTCTTCTTCTTCTTCTTTTCATTCTTCTTTTTCTTTTCATTCTTCTTCTTTTCATTCTTCTTCTTCAGACCCAGGAATTTAGCACAGGGATGGTGGGAACTCCTCCTAATGGGCAGAGCAGGTGTACAGACCCAGGAACTCAGCACAGGGATGGTGGGAACTTCTCATAATGGGCGCAGCAGGTGTGCAGACCTGGAACCTCAGCACAGGGATGGTGGGAACCCCTCATAATGGGCACAGCAGGTGTGCATACCCAGAACCTCAGCACAGGGATGGTGGGAACCCCTCATAATGGGCACAGCAGGTGTTAGGGGGTTTAACTCTCCAGCATCCATTAGAGACTGATATAGTAATATAGTTCATTCTTCTTTTCATTCTTCTTTTCATTCTTCTTCTTCTTTTCATTCTTCTTCTTCTTTTCATTCTTCTTTTCATTCTTCTTCTTTTCATTCTTCTTTTCATTCTTCTTTTCATTCTTCTTTTCATTCTTCTTCTTTTCATTCTTCTTTTCATTCTTCTTCTTCTTTTCATTCTTCTTCTTCTTCTTTTCATTCTTCTTTTCATTCTTCTTTTCATTCTTCTTCTTCTTCTTTTCATTCTTCTTCTTCTTTTCATTCTTCTTCTTCTTTTCATTCTTCTTTTCATTCTTCTTCTTCTTCTTTTCATTCTTCTTCTTCTTCTTCTTTTCATTCTTCTTTTCATTCTTCTTCTTTTCATTCTTCTTCTTCTTTTCATCTTTTCATTCTTCTTCTTCTTCTTTTCATTCTTCTTCTTCTTCTTCTTCTTCTTCTTCTTTTCATTCTTCTTTTCATTCTTCTTCTTTTCATTCTTCTTCTTTTCATTCTTCTTCTTCTTTTCATTCTTCTTTTCATTCTGCTTCTTTTCATTCTTCTTCTTCTTCTTTTCATTCTGCTTCTTTTCATTCTTCTTCTTCTTCTTTTTATTCTTCTTCTTCTTTTCATTCTTCTTTTCATTCTTCTTTTCATTCTTCTTCTTCTTCTTTTCATTCTTCTTCTTCTTTTCATTCTTCTTTTCATTCTTCTTCTTCTTTTCATTCTTCGTCTTCTTCTTTTCATTCTTCGTCTTCTTCTTTTCATTCTTCTTTTCATTCTTCTTCTTCTTTTCATTCTTCTTCTTCTTTTCATTCTTCTTCTTCTTCTTTTCATTCTTCTTTTCATTCTTCTTCTTTTCATTCTTCTTTTCATTCTTCTTCTTCTTCTTTTCATTCTTCTTTTCATTCTTCTTCTTCTTTTCATTCTTCTTCTTCTTTTCATTCTTCTTCTTCTTTTCATTCTTCTTCTTCTTCTTTTCATTCTTCTTCTTCTTCTTTTCATTCTTCTTTTCATTCTTCTTCTTCTTTTCATTCCTCTTCTTCTTCTTTTCATTCTTCTTCTTCTTCTTCTTTTCATTCTTCTGCTTCTTCTTTTCATTCTTCTTTTCATTCTTCTTCTTCTTTTCATTGTTCTTCTTCTTCTTTTCATTCTTCTTCTTTTCATTCTTCTTCTTCTTCTTCTTTTCATTCTTCTTCTTCTTCTTTTCATTCTTCTTCTTTTCATTCTTCTTCTTTTCATTCTTCTTCTTTTCATTCTTCTTTTCATTCTTCTTCTTTTCATTCTTCTTCTTTTCATTCTTCTTCTTCTTTTCATTCTTCTTCTTCTTTTCATTCTTCTTCTTCTTCTTCTTCTTTTCATTATTCTTCTTCTTTTCATTCTTCTTCTTCTTCTTCTTTTCATTCTTCTTCTTCTTCTTTTCATTCTTCTTTTCATTCTTCTTCTTCTGGCAACTCCACCACGCAGCTCATTTTTGTTCCAGTATTACTGTATTTTGCTCCTTCAAAATCCTGAAACTTTCTTTTGGCAGGTGTACAGACTCAGGTACTCAGTGCAGGAATGGTGGGAATCCCTCACAATGGACACAGCAGGTGTACATACAGACCCAGGAATTCAGCACAGGGATGGTGGGAACCCCTCATAATGGGCACAGCAGGTGTGCATACCCAGAACCTCAGCACAGGGATGGTGGGAACCCCTAGTAATGGGCGCAGCAGGTGTGCAGACCTGGGAACTCAGCACAGGGATGGTAGAAACCCCTCATAATGGGAACAGCAGGTGTACAGACCCAGGAATTTAGCACAGGGATGGTGGGAACTCCTCCTAATGGGCAGAGCAGGTGTACAGACCCAGGAACTCAGCACAGGGATGGTGGGAACTTCTCATAATGGGCGCAGCAGGTGTGCAGACCTGGAACCTCAGCACAGGGATGGTGGGAACCCCTCATAATGGGCACAGCAGGTGTGCATACCCAGAACCTCAGCACAGGGATGGTGGGAACCCCTCATAATGGGCACAGCAGGTGTTAGGGGGTTTAACTCTCCAGCATCCATTAGAGACTGATATAGTAATATAGTTCATTCTTCTTTTCATTCTTCTTTTCATTCTTCTTCTTCTTTTCATTCTTCTTCTTCTTTTCATTCTTCTTCTTCTTTTCATTCTTCTTTTCATTCTTCTTCTTCTTTTCATTCTTCTTTTCATTCTTCTTCTTCTTCTTTTCATTCTTCTTCTTCTTCTTCTTTTCATCTTTTCATTCTTCTTCTTCTTTTCATTCTTCTTTTCATTCTTCTCATTCTTCTTTTCATTCTTCTCATTCTTCTTTTCATTCTTCTCATTCTTCTTCTCATTCTTCTTTTCATTCTTCTTCTCATTCTTCTTTTCATTCTTCTTCTTCTTTTCATTCTTCTTTTCATTCTTCTCATTCTTCTTTTCATTCTTCTTCTTTTCATTCTTCTTTTCATTCTTCTTCTTCTTTTCATTCTTCTCATTCTTCTTTTCATTCTTCTTTTCATTCTTCTTCTTCTTCTTTTCATTCTTCTTCTTCTTTTCATTCTTCTTATTCTTCTTTTCATTCTTCTTCTTCTTCTTCTTCTTCGTCGTGCCCCGTGACTGCCCAAATGAGTGAAGTGTGCGGTGATTCTAAGATCGACGGCACTCATCTGCATGTCATACTGACTGACAGTATTATTTCTCTTCCCCAGCAGACTCCAAGGGCATTTAAATTAAAGGTACAATGCTCTGCACTAATATAAAGGCTCTCTGAAGCCTAGAAACCCTTTAAATAAGTTAAATTCGCGGCAAATAAATTTGCATCAAATCGAATTTCTCCTGCAAATTCGGCGAATCAGCCGAATCGAATTTTTGAATAATTCGCTCATCTCTACTTCCCATAGTTAACACTTTTATCAGTCTGAATACTGTACACTTTTACTAGGCATCTAAAAAATTGTCCTGCTGCCATGTTCAATGCCGTTGATGTACATCAGACACGAGAGTCTCACTTGCTGCAGACTCTTCACAGTGCTGATTCAACATTATCACAAAGACACAGCAATTTTAGTCAGTGGGAGTTTCTGTGGAAAAAAGCCGATTTTGCACTTCAACATTTGATTGAATAACCCTCACTGAGCCTGTTGACGTGATGCATCATTCTGCGGAATACTTCCTTTTCTTGCACAGGAGGGGGCAGGTGAAAGGTTCACATGAGTTTTGCTTTTCTGTGGAAAAGCCTGACTAGTAAAATAATATTATGTATATATTTTTTTTACATCAACAAATATAAAATAGATTTAAAATATAATATAAAGACTTGTGACCACAGATAAGACTGATCCAGTACGTTTTGTATGAATTATTAAGTCAGTTCATCTGAGGTGAATGCTCGCCAGTTTTTTGGCGGTTCATATGTAATCTGTTATATATGCGAATGCAATACTAGGGCCATACTGGAATGCTCCCCGAAAGTGTCTTGTAGCCTGCGCAGCCAGTTCTGTGCCTCCGGTTATATCCACAAGTCAGTCAAGAGGAGTTGTATCATCATTTACTGATATTTGCATTTTGGTAGATGCTAAAGCGTTAAACTACTTTAGGGTCTCCTATGCCTCTTGATTTTGTTGAAGATCTGTACTTGAGTTCCTTAGTCTAAACAGCGGCTTTGGCCATTTTGAGGTCCATTATCTCTTTTTTTTTTTTTTTTTTTATTGTCACAAGTTCTACTTTTTTTGCTGCTAGATGAAAAACAAAGTTTTTTGTTGTTTTTTTATAACTAACTTTACCTTTCCTCTACCTGTCTGCCTTCACTTGCAGTGAAAAAAAACTATTATTCCTACAGCAGTTCTGTCAAGTTCAAATACAACCTTTAAAAGCGGATTTTCTTGACACTAATACAAGAAAACGTTTTTTATGAAAAAAAATTGTTAACTGAAAGTTTTGTGTTTTTTCATTATAGGTCTTGAACCTCATTAAGGAAAAAATGTTTATTCTTGTAGTGTCTCAGTTCAATTCCGAATGCAATTTTGAAACATATATTTGTTTACTAGTAAACAATGTAACCTCTTAATGACTAAGGGTAGAACAAATGTTAATGTCTAAATACAATTTTGCAACTTTGACATGCGTAGTAAAACTGTACATATCATTGCAACTACTTTGTGTATCCGGTGGAATTATACCTTGTTTTTTCCAGGACAAATTGGACTTTTTTTGGTGGTAAATGGTAATTGATTTCTCCTGATTATTTTTTCATTATCAAAGGAAAACTGGCCCAAAATGGTAAAAACATTTTTATAAATGTAGCTGTATATTTCTTGCTTCTACCATAACCTACCACCAAAGAAAAACCCAAAATAAATTCTCCTGCTCCTGGAAATCATAGAGATACCACAAAGTAATGGTACACACGTGTAAATTCATGCATGACTACTCATGGCTTATATTTGCCAAATAAATTATTTTAAGACTGACATCATTTTAATATTGCCAGATCTGAGTTTGCATTTTTAAATTGGACATAATTTATTTTTATATTTTTTCTGAGAATTCAGTGGTGCCTTTCCCTGACCGCATTGTGTGTGAATGCCTGGGACCATGGGTCAACCTTTTTCAGTGACACCTGTGGGTGGCAGCATATTTTGGCACTATGTTTTTTAACTGTGGTCACCTCTTGTGTATTAAAAACAGCTCAAGTTAGAAGAATTGTGAACCTTAAAGAGCATAGGTGAGGAAGAGAGATTCTCTCAAAACGCGTCAAGAGCTGCTAACAGCACACTACTTTATAGGTTCCTTTGAGCTAAACAAATACTGATCATTGTTTTCTATTGTATGGTTGCCTTTATATGTTTGTCTGGGTCTTCATTTTAAAATATTTTTTTTTATATTACCTTAATAAATATACATTTTTAATAATATATTCTGAAATAATTTTTTATGGACATCTTATTTCACAAAAAGTCCCTTTGAGGGCCAGCTCTTTGGTGTATACTTGCTATGTGGGATGAGTGCAGCCTCAGATTTCCCAACCTCTATTAATATCTATTTGTGATGGACCACCTGGCACTCTGACTGGGTGCCTCTGCCAAACAGTGCTTTATGGCCTCCAAACATTTCCAGCTGACCGATTAGCTAATACCAGCCCTTTACCCCAAGCTTCATGCACAGACCAGATGTTGAGGTAAAACCAAAGGAATAATTTTACTGAACAGAATCACAGGTTTTCATACACTTCAAAAATAGGGACAGTCACCACATGAACAATAAAAACAAATATTACACATTGGTGTAAATATCCCACAATGGTTAGGTAACAGGGTAAAGCTGACACAAGACAAATCGTATAATGTTGGACTTTCCAGGAGGATTAGCAAAGAGACAGAAAAACACTTCACACCTAAACAGGATCAGCAAATGCAGGTACACATAACAGTAAGCACATAACACCTTAATAAACAGATTACTCATAACAGCAGGAGACCCCAGCATCAGGTTGTTTTGAGCTGATTATAGACCTCTGCTTTGAGTCTCTAAGTCTAAAAGGGGGTTGAAGCAGTCATTGTGGGTTTGGGCTGTTGATTCTATACCCCAACAAAACACAGAGGCCCCAAATCTGTAACTGGTTCCTCCAATTTTCATAGTCTGTGTGTTTCGAGCAGACATGGACTTGAATCCGAAGTAAATATACTTCAAAGGTCCCCCAGGCACAAATATCCCAAAGAGTAGAGCCCCCTCAAATGCCAGGGGCCATAATCAGTAGCCAAGAGGCTAGTCTGCAGTCCCCTCCTAAATCCCCTGTCCCGGCTGGGTCTGTCATAATATTTTTTTCATTATATTTACATTTTTACTTTTATTTTTACACACTTTTTGTTTGTCTACATTTTTGTCTCTTGCATGTCTTTTCCCGCAAGCATCATACACAGACAAGATGTTGAGATAAAACCAAAGGAATAACTTTATTGAACAGCAATACAGGTTTTTTTACACTTCAAAACTAGGGGTCACATGAATAATAAAAACAAATATTACACATTAACATGAAGTAAACATCCCACAATGGTTAGGTAACAAGGTAAAGTTTACAAAAGACTAATCACATCCTATAGCATTTTCCAGGAGGATTAGCAAACAGACAGCAAAATAAGTTACTCAATTAACAATGGGAATTCACACCTAGGAAGCACACAATGGGGAAATTACAGAATGGGAGAATAACACTTCACACCTAGGCAGGATAGGCAAACACACATACACATTATAACAGTAAAGACATAACACTTTAATAAACAGATTACACTTATCAGCATGGACCCCAGCATCAGGTTGTTTTGAGCAGATTATAGCCTTCTGCTTTAAGTCTCTAAGTCTAGGAGGGGGTTGAAGCAGTCAATACTGGTTTGGTCTGTTGATTATATACCCCAACAAAACAGAGGCCCCAAATCTGTATTCAGGTCCTCCACTTCTCAGAGTCTGTGTGCTTCAGGGCATGGACTTGAATCTGAAGTAAGTCTACGCCAAAGGATCCTCAGGCATACACCTCCCAAAGAATAGAGCCCTCTCAAACGCCAGAAACAAGATATACCTGTGCTCAAATCCCATTAGCTTGTACATGCATTTATCAGGTGCTAAAGTGGTGTTGCCACATATTAACATTAGAAATCCAGGAGGAACCCTCTGTACACTGCTAATTACAATATATCTTTTTCTCCATTCAGAAGAGAAAAAAAAATACATGAGTGGGCTGCAGTGACTGATCACTGTGATAGCCAATCCGAGGTTATCACAGTGATCAGAAAACTGAGAATCCAGGGTCCTGATTGTTCGTGCTCTCATTGAGAGCTTCGGGTCTCGTACTGTCTCTGTGCTGGGAATGTGCTGTGTGGTGAAGTACGGATATATGCGGCCTCACTGAGAAAAACCCACTTCTGTGAGGCCGCATATCTGCGTACTGTCCTTGGAAGGGAGTTAAAAAAGAAATGTACCAAAATTTCAAATATTTCGTATCACTGTCTATTGCATACAATAGAACATTGAATTTTACAGCTGTAAATGTCTAAAACAACAGTTACAAGAAATTCACCTATTATGTGTTTTTTTTGTTATTTGGATTCTCTGAACAAAATATTCTGCTGTTTTTCAGTAAGACACTTTTGGGAGCGTTACTAAAACTGGAACATGCAAAATCTGTTGTAGTTCTGCATAGAAACCAATCAGTTTCCAGCTTCCAACTGACTACCATGCACAGCTGCACCAGATTCTAAGTGCTTCAGTTTTACTAAATCTCCCCCCATGTCTGCCAAGATTGTAATGGAAATTTTTTTTAACAGTGTGTAATTTTCGGAGAGAAAACAACTAACTGTCATTATCATCAAAATAAGACATGGCAGGGAACATGTAGGCAGGTGCAGTCTATTTTCTCTACTGCAGGTGGCACTCATCTGCAGAGGCAATGCAGATGGGGGAGGATGGTGAGAGGAACAGAGTTCCTCTATGGTTTCTTCTCTCCCTGGGAGGCAGCTATCTTATTTGATACTGGCACCCCATGAGACTTTGGTGGCCATCTTCGGTCAGGCAAAGTCTATTTAAGACCCTGGCCCCCAGGTTTGGCCTGTATTTTTGTGAGTGGTAGTGTAGGGACAGGATACCTCTCTGACAGGGGCAGTGCTTAACATCAGGGAAAGGTTCAAAAGGAGTAGGGAAAGTGCAGGGACACGCCATCCTTCATTAAAGTTTCCCCATTTGGGTACAGACTGGTCAGACCACATTCTGCCCCTCAAGACAGACACTGTGGACACCTATGAGACTTCAGTATAATGAATTATCACTCTTACATCTTGTGATTGGTCCTGGTCAGGTTGCTTTCTGCTAGGCCTGTTGTGTATTGCTGGACTTTTGTTACAATATATTCCTGTTATGGAACCTGGACTCTGTGGGGTTGATTTACTAAAACTGAAGAGTGAAAAATCTGGTACAGCTGTGACTGGTAGCCAATCAGCTTCTAACTTTAGCTTGTTCAATTAAGCTTTTACAAGAAAACTGGAAGATGATTGGTTTCTATGCAGAGCTGTGACAGATTTTTCACTCTCCAGTTTTAGTAAATCTACCCATGTGTGCTTTCCGCCAGCTGCGCCCATCCACAAACACTGAAAAATTACATTCCAGGTCTCCTTACCCAATAGTAAAACTATCAGCAGTGGCAATGAGAGGAGCTCTTGCAACAAAAGCCATGCAGTTTCTAATCTTGTTGCAGCAAAGTATTGTGATATCAGATTTGATTGCTTGTTTTTACATACAGTCATGGCCGAAATTGTTGGCACCCTTGATATTTCTCCAGGAAATCATGTATTTCTCACGAAACGTATTGCATTAACACATGTTTTGCTATACACATGTTTATTCCCTTTGTGTGTATTGGGACAAAACAAAAAAAGGGAGGAAAGAAAGCAAATTCGACATAATGTCACACAAACCTCCAAAAATGGGCTGGACAAAAGTATTGGCACCCTTTCACAACTGCGGATAAATAAGAATGTTACAAGCATGTGATGCTCCTGTAAACTCACCTGGGGCAAGTAACAGGTGTGGGCAATATAGAAATCACACCTGAAAGCAGATAAAAAGGAGAGACGTTCACTTAACCTTTGCATTGTGTGTCTGTCTGTGCCACACTAAGCATGGACAACAGAAAGAGGAGACGAGAACTGTCTGAGGACCTGAGAACCAAAATTGTGGCAAAATATCAACAATCTCAAGGTTACAAGTCCATCTCCAGAGAACTAGATTTGCCTTTGTCCACAGTGCGCAACATTATCAAGAAGTTTGCAACCCATGGCACTGTAGCTAATCTCCCTGGTCGTGGACGGATGAGGAAAATTGATGAAAGATTGCAACGCAGAATAGTCCGGATGGTGGATAAGCAGCCCCAAACATGTTCCAAAGACATTCAAGCTGTCCTGCAGGCTCAGGGAGCATCAGTGTCAGCGCGAACTATCCGTCGACATTTAAATGAAATGAAACGCTATGGCAGGAGACCCAGGAGGACCCCACTGCTGACACAGAGACATAAAAAAGCAAGACTACAGTTTGCCAAAATGTACTTGAGTAAGCCAAAAGCCTTCTGGGAAAACGTCTTGTGGACAGATGAGACCAAGATAGAGCTTTTCGGTAAAGCACATCATTCTACTGTTTACCGAAAACGGAATGAGGCCTACAAAGAACAAAACACAGTACCTACGGTAAAATATGGTGGAGGTTCAATGATGTTTTGGGGTTGTTTTGCTGCCTCTGGCACTGGGTGCCTTGACTGTGTGCAAGGCATCATGAAATCTGAGGATTACCAAAGGATTTTGGGTCGCACTGTAGGGCCCAGTGTCAGAAAGCTGGGTTTGCGTCCAAGATCCTGGGTCTTCCAGCAGGACAATGACCCCAAACATACGTCAAAAAGCACTCAGAAATGGATGGCAAAGAAGCGCTGGAGAGTTCTGAAGTGGCCAGCAATGAGCCCAGATCTAAATCCCATTGAACACCTGTGGAGAGATCTTAAAATTGCTGTTGGGAAAAGGTGTCCTTCCAATAAGAGAGACCTGGAGCTGTTTGCAAAGGAAGAGTGGTCCAAAATTCCGGGTGAGAGGTGTCAGAAGCTTATTGATGGTTATAGGAAGCGACTGATTTCAGTTATGTTTTCCAAAGGGTGTGCAACCAAATATTAAGTTAAGGGTGCCAATACTTTTGTCCAGCCCATTTTTGGGGTTTTGTGTGACATTATGTCATATTTGCTTTTCTGCCTCTGTTTTATATTTGTTCCAATACATACAAAGGGAATAAACATGTGTATAGCAAAACATGTGTTAATGCAATACCTTTTTTGTGTGAAATACTTGATTTTCAGGAAAAATATCAAGGGTGCCAACAATTTCGGCCATGACTGTATATGCAGAGCAGATAGATTCATATGAGTGGCTTCAGGATACCATATGACACCTATCACCACCCACTGTTTTTTCTTATGCATTCCATTCCCTAGGTAGTGTAGCTAGTGAAAATGAGGGAAAAAAAACTCATCGTACTGCTCTTAATGAAACATATACACATTTCCTGTATTCATTATATTTTACAATCATAGGTGTCCGTTTATGAACCAGCGGTAATAGATCGCTGCTCAGTTCTCCGGCATTCTCGGAGAACACAGTTCTCCTGTGAATGCAGTTTATGAAGCAGTTCTCCGAATGAAGGGAGAACGGTCTCCAAACACTGGAGAACGGTCTACAAACTCTGGAAAACGGCTGATTTTACTATAATCTTGCGAGATTACAGTAAAAAATCAGTTTACTAAGCAGAGGTAAATTATCTCTGCTTAGTTTTCGGTCCCTCTGATTCTCCAGCTCTGGGCTGGAGAATCTGGAGGGAGAACACAGATCTCCAGAGAAGGGCTGACATGATCTCCTGAGTGTCATAAACTGTGAATGACCAGAGAATAGCTGAGATCTGTTGAATCGCAGCTATTCTCTGTGTCATAAACGGACACCTAAACATTCTAAAATTCCGTGTCGAGAAGCTGTTGACCATGACTAGGGGGAAGGCCTTACGCTGCTGAAAAAAACAAAGCAGGTGGATAAGAGACGGTGCTTCTGTGCAATTGGAACCACTGTTTACTAATCCCTATATGCCACCAAGGAGCCTTTAGTTATGCTCTGCATAATTTCCTGCTGTGCATATTTGTGAAAAGAGAGCTTATTACTTTTGCAAGAGTTACCCATTCACTTGTTCTTTAGAATGTTTGAAGCAAGACATGAGGCAGAAGGGACAATATCCTGATAATGTTTTATGGGGTGTAAATATGAGATAAGATCTGAACAAAGGCCTTAACTAGTAAGTGAGAAGCCAAGGGTCTCTGGGACAGAGGGGCCAAGACTGAGATTTGTCTTATATTGATACTTAAGGCCAGATGTTGGTCCAGATAGGACTAGAACAGACAGAATCTGCACCATGGAGTACTTTCTAGGATGATAGTTCCTTGACTTGCACCTAGCAAAATAGACCTTCCAGGTGAGATAATAGAGTGAACGTCCTGGACTTTAGGAAGGTGGGGATGGCTGAATCTGAAAACCCCTGTTTTTCAAGACAGTGGTTTCAACAGCCATTCCATTAGAGCCAGCGATCAAGCAGGATGGAATACTGGCCCTTGGAAAGGGGTCCATACAGGGGCGGACTGACAAATCATGGGGCCCCCAGGCAATAGGAGATCATGGGGCCCCTGTGCCCTTGCCTAAACTCAAAAAAGCCTATGAAAAAGGTACCAGGGGCATCTCATGGGGCCCCCTACTGACCCCGGGCCCTCGGCAGTGCCCGAGTTTCCAAATGGTCAGTCCGCCCCTGGGTCCATATGATCAGGAAGGACCTATGGAGTATCTGCAAGGAGTCCCTATATGTCTAAGTACCACGTCTTCCTGGGTCAGTTTGGGGCAATGAGGATCACCAGAATGCCCCCCTCCTATATTCTGCATAAGTAAATGTGGGAGAATTTGCAAGGGTGGAAAGGCCTACATCAGGAAGAACTGATCCCACAGCATCACCAGAGCATTCACTGCAAAGGTCTAAGGGTCTCTGGACTTGGTGACAAACCTTTCCAATATGTTGTTGAATCTTGACACCAGCAAATCCACATACAGCATCCCACATCTGTGGCTAAGAACTTGAAAAACTTCTGGATGAAGAGCCTATGTGTTGACAACCGAGAAAGTCCACCTGCCAAAATTCTAAGCCTGGGATATGAATAACGGGCAGGAATAGTTGTTCTGCCCAGTAGAGGATCAAGTCTGCTTTTCTTAGAGTGGTGCAACATTTGGTGATGCCTTAATAATTGATATAGGCCTAACTATATTATTGTTGAGTGTCTTTGTATTGCAGCATTGAAAGTCCTGGGTACTAAAATGTTTTTGGAAATGTGAACTTCCGCTGATGACCAAGTCTTTTGTATCAGGCGGGTATCCAGGACTCTTCCTCTGGCAGACAAGCTAGCATTTGTAATGAGTACCTTCCACGTCTGAGAAGGAAAAGGTTTCCCTAGCTCCAGTGCTGAGTTGGAAATCGACTGCGCTAGGGAGAGTCAGACACAAAGAACAGACACATGGGATGGTCCAAAGACAGAGTCTGTTTGTCCCACACTGCAAGAATGTGGAGTTACAACAGTTTAGAGTGAAACAGAGGGAATGGTACAGCCTCGAAGGAAGCAACCATTAGTCCAAAGACCCTTATGCAAACACATATCAAAGGCTTTCCTGAACCTAGAGGGCCAAGACATGAGAATGAAGGAACAATAGTTTGTCCCGAGGCAAGAAAATATTGGACAGGACCAAGTCTAGCTCCGGGTCCAGGTACTCCATTCTGTGAGATAGCTTCAGTGATGACTTCCTCAGATTAAGGATCTAGCCAAAGCTCTGCATATTCTGTACTGTCTGTTGGATATTGGCTAACAGGGATAGGGAGGATTAGTCCTTTAACAGAAGATCACCCAGGTACTCTACAACATGAATCACCTAAGCAAAAAGCAGTGACAGAACAGGGGCAAGCACCTTGAAGAAGATCAGGGGAGACAGGCCAAAGGGAAGGGCTACAAATCTGTAATGGTGATAGATCACTGCAAAATGTGGATATCATTGATGAGGCTATGGTGCCGAGGAAATCCCCCAGAAGAAGGTAAGCAATGACTTGCCTGGTATTTTCCATGCAAAACTTTTTAACCTCTAGCAATAAGTTGAGTCATCAGATCTTGTTTGACAACCCAGTGTAAATGTGCCACATCCCTCAAGGCACAACAGGAACTAATTAATAGAAAATTGGTATTTTTAAGGCACCATAGATGATACATAAACCCATGTAATAAAATCCATAATATTCAAAAAGAAGAAGATATATAATATTGTTAAAAAAAAATAAAAGTGTGGATCCCTTTATACCCAAGGGGTCACTCTACTATCTGGAAGTTAATAAGCTGTCTATATCTCAACCAACATGTGTCCATCCAATAAGTCTTTTGAATGAGTTTAAGTATGCTATGCTTCATATGCCTACTGTATATCAGTATGGAGCTGGGATGTGCTTAATCTGCCTATTGCACCTCGTAATGTATGTGTGTTTGGTCTTCAGCATGGTCCTCTGTGTTTTGGTAATTATTTGATATTTTTTCTTTGCGAATATGCTGTTATTTTTTAAGTAATGTTATCAGCTCAGGAGTTATAAAACACATTTAAATGTTTACTCCACAGGGAGGTATATTCAGCCACAGATGTTGTTTCTGCATTCCAGTGCTTGCTAAACATTTCCGATATGTCGTAAAACCTGATAAGGATGACTTGGGTAAAGTCTGCCAAATGGTGTTGACTGCTTAAGCCTGTAAACTGTTATATGATAACTATTCAAAGATGATCTGTTCTTTACAGAT
This sequence comes from Staurois parvus, assembly GCF_062004578.1. Classification (NCBI taxonomy): domain Eukaryota; kingdom Metazoa; phylum Chordata; class Amphibia; order Anura; family Ranidae; genus Staurois; species Staurois parvus. The sequence continues at coordinate 2,533,784 of NW_028318157.1, forward strand.
TTTGTCTTTATATTACAATGCCTTATTAACCATTCAAAAGTTTGTGTTCTGTTTGCCAGATATCCCGCCAAGTACATTCAGTTAGTTATTTTAGCCACTGACAGCTGTAAAGGTGCTGGCTTAGTATGGTCCCTTCATGAGCACTAGGTGCCAAGGGGAATGCCCACAGCAGGAACCAGTAGAGAAACAACATTACATGCCTGTTCTGCATTTTTCACTGGGTGGGGCAAGGTATAGTCCCCAATCCGTCAATCCAGAAGCTACACTAAAACCTACGGTGGCTATGGTCTAGCTGACTGATAAATATCATCTTGGAATAAAATCCTCTAGAGACAGTACTGAGAGAAGCATACCTTCTTATATGAAGAGGTCCTTCACCTAAGGACATTTTTAAACAATTGAGGCCAGCCTAGAGTAGAAGTGGTTATATATAGGGGATGTTCCAGCAACATTTTTTGCCACTGTTCAATAGCTGCATATAACCTAGTCATAATTATTAAAGGGCCTGTGTCCTGTACCGTACAACTAGGAAAAAAAAAAACTTGTTTAGAATTTGTTTTCCTTGCTAGATAACATAACCTCTCATGTTTGCTTTCCACCATTATCATAGGAAGACTTTCTGTCACTGAAATTTGCATAGGGTCATTAAGTCAAATTTACAGAAAAAATGCATCTCCTCTTTCTGAGGAATTCCAGTATATGTAAATTCAGTCTCCACAAGAACCAGCTGTTGCTTTGTTTAGTCAGCCTTTGATACGAGTCAATATATGAAGGTATATAAAACTCTACCAGCTAATTAATCGTAAAATAGCTACTTACTGTAATAGTAGCATGCCTGGGAGACTTTATAATAGTGGCCTCAACTGTGTATTGCTGTGACATCAAAGCTTCTATAACATTACCTTGTCTTTGTGTAATAAGGATATTTATACATTAAAGTTTAAATATTTTAGGGTGTATGATGTTGTATTGATTATATTCTGTTTAGTTTATAAGCCAAAGCATTCTATTTTTTCCTATATTCAGTTACCTGAGATTCATCCTGTCAGTCATCCTTTGTGAGTAAAAAAAGGTGCTGGATCTGCTGTGGTAGTTGGAGTTTTATATATCTAGGTCAGTGTTTTTAGGTAAGTAAAATTATGCAAACTATCAGGATATCATTGCCACAAACATAGAGCCTCAGAGTTATCAGTCAAACCATGTGGAGGGGGCACCTGAAGAAGTATCAGAAGAACTTTCATGTGTAAAAAGTCAGCTATTAAGCCAACACATTTTGGAAGTCAGAAGGTGCCAACATTATTAGGACTGTTTGGACCATGTAGATAATTTGATCAACACTAACTTGCTAGATAAACATGTTCCAAAGATGCCCAATATCCAAACCGTTACACTGTCCAACCGTCCCTGATGAAGGTGGTATCTTCATATCACCAAAACATGGCCTAATTTTAAACTATACAAACCACATGAATACATATTATATACTGTAACTCAACTATGTGCAATGTACTGTATATACCCTCATTCCCAAGCTGCTGTAGAACCACCACAAAAATGTCAAAGATTAAATAATATATAAATATATAATATGTATAAATAAGTGAGTATAAGCAGCTGTTGATTTAAGTCATCATGTCTAACTGTATAAGATTTTCTTCAGCAAATTATTTTTTATGAATCTGCTGCTACATTTTTTACCCAGGGATCCTGCAAGTAACATTACTTCCTCTTATATGCTAACATAGTTAAGCTGCTTCCTTGAAGTTAGCAGCAGTGTTGTCAGCATACCATGGGTGCTCTTTCAGTTGAATGTTGGGCTGCCCATAAGGTCTGCAGGAGGCATGTTGCTGATAATTGCACTAGCGTTGTTAGCCTGAAACGGGAAGTGCTGTTACTGGGAGGATGTCCAGGCAAGAACCTTTGCAACACATTGACAAAAATATGTTTGCTTAAGAAAACTGTATACAGCAACTTGTGATGCTATATATACTGAAAACATATTTTGATTTTACATGCAATTTAAGTGAATCTGAGTTTTGCCAGATTCACTTACAGTTTTGTGTGGAGGTATCCTGGATAATAATGTAAAGTGAGAGGTTCCCCCATCTAATTTTTTAAGTTTCTGTTTACAATGTGATCCACCATTATATACACTGCTAGCTCTGCCAAATTGTGCTGTGATTGGCCAAAGCATTGTACCTGACCTGTGGCCAGGTGTATTGCTTTGGCCAATCACAATTGTCAGAGCGCAGTGCATTTTGGAGTGCGGAGGGTGAACAGCCCGCCGAACGCCCTATGTGTTTGTGTGTTTACAGAACACACAAATACCCGATGTTTAAGTCGAACTTATGTTCGACTCAAACATCAAGGACATCCCTAGTGGCTGGAAGCCTCTCACCACTCATGACTGATTCTGGTCCTGAGGGGTCCCTCAGCGGCTGTCGAAAGGGTTCTCCCTTTCAAGCCAGATCTGCAGCTTTAACAGGTAGCTTGAACATGTGGTCCATCAGAGCAACTGGAATGCACTGAAATGGAAGCACAGTCTCTCTTCCCTCACTGTAGCCAGGAATGCTCGGCATAGCAGCAGCCCAAAGCCTGATGCCTGCACACAGTTTTGCATGTGATTCAGGGCCAGCACACTTTTCCTGGTAGAACAGATCCTCTGGCAACAGCATGTGGTCAGCAGCTCACAACTGTTAGGTGGCATCTTGCAGCCCTCAGCCCTGTAACACTGGCTTCCAGGCTAACACTTTCTGGGAACATGCAACACAGTTCAGTTCCCAATCTGTGTAATAGCTGTCACACAATGTTCTCAATCCTGTTTCCCTATTCACAGATCACTTCCTGGGCATATATTGTACTGGCCAGGCACTCCTGTTCCCCAAGTGGTTCTTGGGTTCACTAAATGGGTCCCAGAGCCCTCCAACTAGAACCCACATAGATCTCCTGCTTCTCTTAGTGGTGATGGGGCTAAAAACATCCCACAGCCAATCGGGACCCAGCCTGGTTCAGGCAGCCAATCAGCAGTCCTTCCCCTGGGTTACTAGGGGCAGGTCCTCTTTAGCTGTAGCAACAACTAGTCAGGGCACAATCTAACCCCCTTTCTCCCTGCAGCTGTGCTTTACAGGAGAGAAGAGAAAAATAGTCCTTTCTGTGTTTATTTTGCCAGCACTTTTACAAAAATTTTTTTAAAGAGCCCGACCCAGTGCTACAGGAAGAACCCATCACAAGTCCTGGACAAACTGGCAACTGCTAATCTGACAGCCAAGCCCAATACATTTCAGATAGGCATGACTGAATTACAGTATTTAGGACATCAGGTAGGAAAGTCATCCTGAGACCTGAGAGGGGAAGGTTGAGTCCATTATAGCCTGGCTTACCGCTCAAACAAAAAGCAGCAGGTTATGTCATTCATGGGGACAGGCAGTTACTATAGGAGGTTTGTGTTCAACAGTACCCTGAATAAATCTTTAGAAATGCAGACAGAAGCACCAGACAATTGCTGCTCAATAACTGCTGTCAAGTTGTTAGTACATGTGGAGAATTCAATACTGTTCTAATATAGATCTGTGTGTAATAAAATGCATTGGACTTTTTACCAACAATTACAACTATCTTGGACTCATTTTGATCTGGTGCTCCTTTCTATATTTTATATGGTTCGAGCTACTATTTGGTGCCCATCGAGTGAAGACTTGCTGTGTGGGAGCTGCCTCACTTAAATTATTGAGCTTGTTTTAATATTTCTTTCATCTGACTACAGGTGCAAGTCTAAATTTTCCCAGAGCCTAACTTTGAGTATGTTGTTCTGGAATCCTTGACTGACTTAACCAAATAAAAACTGCCTACGCTGTATGTCAAAGTGTGTGGAGGCCTTCTAGGCCTTCAAGGAGGAACTAGCAAGTGCTCCTGTGCTACAGATTTCATATTTCACCAGTTGGTTTCTAGTGCACTGCCTAAGACTTAGGTGCGGTCCTGAACCAGGTGGATCAGTCAGGTACATTCCATCCACTACCTAAGCAATTGGCTACTCCCCAAGGAGGTAGCATGTGCTACAATTGAGAAGGAGTATCTTGCAATTGTGTTGGTTGTACTCAGCTACATCACTACCTGTATGGTTATAGCTACTCAGTGGTCACTAACCACAGCTCACTCTGCTGGTTTAACAATATTTCTGGGGAGAATGGTAAGAGTAGCTTACCATTCTCCCCAATCTGTGGAGATTTATTCTCCAGCAATACAATTTCACTATACAGCACAAGAAGGGAAGAACCCATGGCAGTACCCGAACCAGCAGAAGTCAGTTGCATTGGAATGGAACATGCAATTCTCTTCATGCAACTTCCTAAGGGGGAACGTGTGAAAATAATGAGCTTCGATGAACCCCAAACTGGGTAAAGAGAATAGGGGGAATTCTAAACACACTGCAAATTCTTTTCTCTATTCAAAATCTGCAAATCGGCAACATCAGATTTGATTAAAAATAATGTGAATGAGACAAAATAACACCAAACCGACCAAGACACATAGCAGGCCAGCCTAAACTCTGTTTACCTAGGATCTGCAAAGCCTCAATGGGCTTCTAACTAATCCTGTCATAAATGGTGTTCATAAAGAGCACTTAGTAGAGTCTGAAAAGCCATGAACTCCTAATGCTGTCTGTCATAAAAACTCTGGAGGAATACCTATCTGTCAGACTGGTGTTAGTGACATTTACCAACATACAGATAAGTTACCCAGTGTTAAGTTTTATATAAATTCTATATTTAATGATATGGTGGTGCTACATTAACAAGTGTCTACACAAATGTACAAGAGAGTAACAATCTATTCAAGACCAAACAACCCTATATTATGACGTGTAGTAAGCTGAGGAGACATATTACCCCTTCTGAGGCAGCCATACATAAAGTCCATATGTCTGATGTCCATCAAACCATGACCTAATTCTACATAATAATATGGTGGTTGTCGGACTGTAAAAATATGGTCATCTGGAAATATTAATACAGCTAGAGAGACTAGCATTGAAGGAGTTGGTGCTAAACTATCATAAAACAGTAGTGAGATCTACAATAAAACACATATATATAGTGAGGAAGAGTTAGAACATTTGTTGGTTTTTACATTTCTGTCCGTTACATTTGGGATGATGTTGATCACTGGGGTAAGAAGTAAATGAAAATATCTGCAACAAGGAACCAGACATCAGCAAACCCTTTCCTACTCTATCCACAACCAAGAATTAAAAGTGTCTGGATTGACATTTTACAGACAAACTCTTTTAGACAGGACTGATGGTAGTATCACATTGACCTGTATGCAGTATTTTGTATTCAGTGTCCACTAATCCTTTACAGCACCTGCTGCTTGCTTATGTTTCTGTAGGACGTCTGCTGCAAAATCTTCCTGCTGCCTTTAAATCCCATCACCACCATTGCTATTTGTGTCTTATTTAGCTTTGGGTTAGTAAGAATTAAAAAAAAAAAAATAGGGTTATGCTTTACCACAGCCACAAAACATATCAAGACATCAGACTAAAGAGAAGAAGCTCCAAATTTAATTTAATTAAGAAGAAAATTCAAGGACAGTTCATAATGAAATGAATAGCTTGACCTTGAGGTTATAATCATTTATTTTTCTCTTGGCAACGGATTTACTGATAATATTTAATGCTTCTTTTTTGCAAATATTAATTTCATAATCTTCCAGAGTCATAATTCATTGGCAGGCTAGTTTGGAAACATAATAATCCTACACCGTGGTTAAACTTTCTGTCAACTACATTTAATAATAATGAGTAATGTGTTACATTTGCAAGAGAAATAACAGCTTGCAGTGATAAGTTTCCTACGTATAAACTTTTTTTTCCCTTAGTCTAGACCATCTTTTTCTTTGTGCATTAAAAAGAAGCCGCACCTATGTTATAAAAACATTCTAATTTGTAGTGTTTTATCATAAACGGAAAGCCATTAGAAAGCCTGAGAAGGTCAGGTTATACTCAAATCCGTGAATTTCCTTTACACTCAGACCATTTTTTTTAAACTAAAGCCTCCGGCAGCCAGGCTTATTTAATTGCTGATAGCAAAAGCAATTGCAACCACTTTGCACTAAAGGTCACAGAGGGAATGCATCACTGTGAAGATTTTTGTTGTTGAAATAATAGCCTGGAATATGTTCTAAAGCTTGAGTGTGTACATTTTAAAGAAGAAGTTTTGGATATTGGCAAATAGACCTATCAGGAACATTTTAGCATTGTTAAAAATAGCTGAAAAGGACCTCAAGATGTTCATAATCATAACTATTACATTTAAAAGAGCAAAATGATAAAAATCACAAAACTTATAACTACATCTTCTTTGGTCTAACTTGTGTATGCATCACTCTTTTGTGCATATGATGACAGTAAGACATCAGTTTGAAAGGGGTGCGTGTTTTTTTTTTTTTTTTTGTTCTATGTTTTTATTTCAAAATTTGGTACATACATAAACAAAAAAAGGTCATGGTAGTTACAGTAGTACAAAATATTTGGCAAAAACTATTCAGACAGTGACATAAAGGTGGTCCAACAAGGTATTTAATGTTTACCTTAATACAGTGAACTAAACATTTTAGCCACAAACAGCCCAAAGGACTATCATAGGAACTATGGAAGAAGAAAGGTAGTGGGGCAGGGGAAGAGGAATCTGCAGACCACAGCCCCACTATAGGTAGAGCAACCATATGTTGAAGTCAGGAGGTATAAACTGAGACGCTCAAATTGTCAGATCACAAAAAATGTTGTCATTGTGTCTGAAAGTTTAGCCCCCATCTTCCCATGGAGCATTTCCTTGGTAATTGTGGATTTGGCCTCTGGCCCCGTGAGGACGTCAGATGACGAAACTAGTAGGGCGGGACTTCTTTTGGATGTGACGTCGGGGCGCTCCTCGTAGACTGCCGGCTCTGATATCGCGGTGAGCGAGGCTCGTCCCTTCTTTCTTGAGGCTGTCATTGCTGGTGTCGGCTAGACACCCTGTTTGTGAGTGCATTTCTGAGATTTTAATTAAACATTTTGGTTTTAAACGTACTGCACCATGATTTCCTTTTTTGATTCCCCGAACATGATCTATGGTATGGAGACGTAATGACTACCTGCTGTTAAGGCTATTCCATATTGTGCTGATTGGCTGCTTATAGTATATTGCTCCCAGTTTGGATTACTTCTGCTGATCATCGCTCCCAGAGCAAACGCTATCTTTGCTGACTTATAATCTGGTCAGCATGCAGCTCTGGTGAGTGTTCCCATTTCATTCAGTGGTGGATTTTTTTTTTTTGCACGGTGTTTGATTTATACAAGATTTCAGAACTGTTTAATTACTTTGTGATGGTGGATGGACTTTTATATATTTTTTTTATCACGGACATCATTATTTTAAACTAATAATTTTTGTATTTACTTATATTTAGCACACTCTTTGATTTATTCACATTTTTACCTTTTTTTGGTTAGGAGTGCAGCTTTTGTTTTATTTAGATTGTGGTGCTTTTTTTCTCTATTTCTTATATTATCAAGGTAACCATTTTACCTGCAAGGTCATGGTAGTTTCATAATCATATTAAATATTTGGGACCAGAATTACCTTGCCACAGGGCAGGACCACCATATGTGGACCACCATGAAAACATAGAATGCAGTAACCTGGAACATAGCTTGCTATTCTGTTGGGTACTAGTTACTGTCTGGAAAGGATCTTATAGTTTGAGTCTGCTGCTAATTTACTGTTTGAGCAGGAATTTGCAGTCTTTCAAATTTGTGTCCAGTCAGTATTCTTTAAGGTCTTGCCCAGATCATGGTTCCATTTTTAGGTAAAGAAGGCAGGTGAGTTTTCTTCCAGAGCTGTGACTATGTCGTATGGGAGAGAGATCATACCTAGGGGTTGTGGGCACTGTATGCCTTTTTGCTTAAATGGTGATAAAAAAAAATTGGGGTGTCATCTGGTAAACCTCCATTTCTGGTGATTAATTTTCTTGATTTGGAAGTAGCAGAATATCTCAAACTCAGGTTGGATTCATGGAAAGGTTAAGAAAGGAATACTATGTTCTGTGGGAATGACAAAGGTTTATGTGGCTAGACATTAGTCCTGCCTTTTGAGGTGTAAAGAGCGGGGGGTTATTGATGCCGATCTGGTCACAATCTGCAGCTATTTGAGTGGTCTAATACAGTTGTGACCAAAATTATTCAACCCCCACTGAAATTGAGTGTTTTGGCCAGTTTGACATTGCTTTTGATCATTCAGTCATCTTGCTTACATTTACATTAAAGAGGCACTTGTAGGTCAGACAAATATAACATAACAGTTATAATGAAATAACCACAAATGTCTTTTCTGTGCTCACAGCATTATCAGTTTTATTCAACCCCCAAGTGACATTCAATCTTAGTACTTAGTACAGCATCCTTTTACAGTTATAACAGCTTTTAAACGTGAAGCATAGCTTGACACAAGTGTCTTGCAGCGATCTACGGGTATCTTCGCCCATTCTTCATGGGCAAAGGCCTCCAGTTCAGTCACATTCTTAGGCTTGCGCACTGCAACTGCTTTCTTTAAGTCCCACCAGAGGTTCTCAATCGGATTTAAGTCTGGTGACTGCGATGGCCACTCCAAAATGTTCCAGCCTTTCCTCTGCAACCATGCTCTAGTGGACTTGGAGGTATGCTTGGGATCATTGTCCTGTTGAAAGGTCCAACGTCTCCCAAGCCTCAGGTGTGTGACGGACTGCATCACGTTTCCATCCAATATCTCCTGGTACTGAAGAGAATTCATGGTACCTTGCACACGCTGAAGCTTCCCTGTACCTGCAGAAGCAAAACAGCCCCAAAGCATGATTGACCCTCCACCATGCTTCACAGTAGGCAAGGTGTTCTTTTCATCATAGGCCTTGTTCTTCCTCCTCCAAACATAGCGTTGATCCATGGGCCCAAACAGTTCTAATTTTGTTTCATCAGTCCACAGAACACTATCCCACAACTTTTGTGGTTTGTCCACATGGCTTTTGGCATACTGCAGTCGACTCTTCTTATTCTTTGGAGACAGCAAGGGGGTACGCCTGGGAGTTCTGGCACGGAGGCCTTCATTACGCAGTGTGCGTCTTATTGTCTGGGCTGAAACTTCTGTACCCACATCTGACAAATCTTTTCTCAGTTCCTCAGCAGTCACACGGGGACTTCTCTCCACTCTACGCTTCAGGTAGCGCACAGCAGTCGAAGTCAGCATCTTCTTTCTGCCACGACCAGGTAGCGTTTCAACAGTGCCCTTTGCCTTGAATTTGCGAATGATGCTTCCTAAGGTGTCTCTTGGTATGTTTAACATCTTTGCAATCTTCTTATAGCCATTGCCCTTCCTGTGAAGAGAAATCACCTCTTCTCTTGTCTTCCTGGACCATTCTCTTGCCTTCACCATGTTTGTAACCACACCAGTAAATGTCTAGAAGGAGCTGAGTATCACAGTCATTTTAAAGCTGCCTAATTGGTGCTTATTATGCTTGATTGCTGCTCGGTGACATCCACAGGTGTTTTCAATACCTGATGGAAAGCACCTGTATGAACCTCTGTTCTTCAGAGTGGTAGTCTTTAAGGGGTTGAATAATTGTGGCAATGAAGAAACCACATAAGAACCATTTACTACTGTATTACATAAACAATTGATGTCATTTTAGTTGCATTTGGGTAGTTACAACGTCCTTGTAGGATTTGATTCTGAATACAATTCCAAATGTACACTATAGTCCCTAAACCCCTTTACAGCATTGGGGGTTGAATAATTTTGGTCACAACTGTATATCTGGCAAGAATATGTAGTCACAATGTTCTCTGAATTCTACTGCATGTAAGGGTGTTCTGGTTAACTTGAAGGTTTTGGTTTCCAAATGAAAAAAATTATTTCTTGTTGTAATTTTAAAATGTGTCTTCGCACCTTAATCAGGAGAATTCTAAAATAGTAAAGAGGTTTGGGGAGATAATACATTTTAATAGAAGCTATCCCCCCCCCCCCCCCGCCAGGAAACTGGAAATTTGTTCTATATTGCTAGCATAAATTTTAGTCTGCATAGGAATGGAGGATGGTAAGCGGCATATAAGCTGCCATAGGACTTTATCATATGTATCTCCTAATAGGGAATAGAGAGAGAAAGCTATTGGAAATCATATGTTGTATGTAAAGAATGGTACTTTTGGGAAATGTGAAGCTGAGAGTATCTGGTGCAACTGTGCTTTGTAACCAATCAGCTTCTAACTTCAGCTTGTTCAGTTACCTTTTGACAATAAAACCTAGAAGCTGATTGATTTTTATGCAGAGTTGCACCAGATTTTGCACTCTCAACTTTTCATAAATAACCCTAATGTCTTTGCCTAGATCTGGCAGGATGTTTTTACTATTTTTTTTTTCCAGGGAGTTGATAGCTAGAGCAAACAGAAGGGGAGGGGAGTGGATGCCATGTGCTTCTCTTAAAAAAGGAAGGGATTTGAAACATGAGTATTTTTTTTAAGATACATAAAGGGCCAAAATCCAAGTTAGAATGTGTGGGCTGAAGCCACATCTGGTGAGAACATAAGAGTTATGGCTAAAAAATGAATCAACGCCCATCTTGATGTCTAATGTCAGAAGGAAAGCCGGGGTCTGTTTCTGCTTGGTAAATGTGATCCTGTGAACATTATCACTGGCCTTTGAGAAAGGCATAATCTTTGTGTATTAGATGTCTGATCACTTTATTGAATCTAGTGGCCAATATTTATGTAAGAAAATTTGCATCAGTGATGGGCCTGTAGTTTGAATAGGAGGTTGAATCAGTCTTCAGCTTTAGGATCATGGACACAATGATCATGGACACAAGCCCTGTGAGAATTTCCATCTGGAACTTATAGGTGGCCAGAATATTATTGAAAGCTTTCAACATAACTGAGGTTAGGATGCCAGCTTTTTTGGCAATTAGGGGCCTTGGTGTTGGATGTTTGTTGTTTTTTAGTTGTTTTATAACTGTGAAAATCTCCTCCAAGGTTATTGGTTTTTCCAGTTCGGTCCTGGCTGAATCAGAGAGTGTAGGGAGGGTGATTCCAGCAAAGAACTCATCAGCTTGTGATGAAAAGAAAGGGCTAGTGTTAAAGAATTTAAACATCAACTTACCAAACTTTACTCTAAGAATATTAAGAGGTTCACTAGTTTGTCATCTTTAAGATAGAATTGTCTGACCCTCTGCAGTCAACTGAGTAATATAGATGTTTAACTCAAGCCTTGCCCTTTTTAAAGTTGGTTTTGTTTTTGACGGGTAGGTGTAATTAGAAGGCCTCAAAAGCAGCCTGAAAATGTTGTTCAAGATGATGGAAAGTATCTGTCAAATGTCTTTGTATTTGTAGGCTATTTGTATGCAAGTGACCTAATTTGTAGGTTTATAGGCCTCCCATTGTGAGGTAGGGTGCTGTGTCATTGCTAAGGATATAGTCAGTCAACGTTTGTTGGATCATGTGAAATGTGTCAGAAAAATGTTGATCCTGGAAAAAGAGTTGTGAGAATGAGAGTGGAAAGTGGGCAGTATGACAAAAGCCTATTAGGACTTCCCTGTGTATTTTTAGTCATTTGCAAGATAAACTTCACAAAATAATTCAGGTAATGATTGTGTGAAAAAGTGGATTTCCTGGAGGCAGATAATATCTGCCCTAAAGAAGCACACAAATAGAAACACCTTCTCTCTTTTACAAGGGTGAGTTGTTCACCTTAACAGTGAGGGTAAGGTGGTTAAAAAAAAAAGTGTGTGTCTATGGGTGGGTTGAAAAGAGGACCTAGTTTACAGCCTTCCTGAGAGGGTAATAAAATAGGATGTTACTGCAGGACGCAGTGGATCCAGGGTTGGATGAAGGTGGGAGAGAACTGACAGAATGGCTTGAAGTAGGATGTGAATAGTTACACGGGTCAAACAAAACTGTACAGGCATACAAGGTGGTATTCAAGTAGTGATAGGATGTGCAGCATTAGCACTTAATGTAACTTTGCTTTGAAGGACCATGCTAACAGAAGGAGAGTAAAAAAACATATAAAATTCAAAATACTAACCACATCGTACAAAGCCATCCACAACATTGCCCCCAGCTACATCACAAACCTCATCTGCAGACATTGCCCAAATTATCCTCTCCACTGCTCCCAGGACATCTTGCTCACTAGCTCTCATGTTACCTCCTCCCATTTATTCAGGGAATCCTACCCCACTTCCAACTAAAAATCTGTACTCGAGTCCCTCCATCAGATCATCCCCTGCAATTATTACCTTTTATGCTACCTTCCCCTTCCTTTAGATTGTAAGCTCCATTAGCAAGGCCCTCTTATTCCTTCTGTATTTAACTATGTTGTAATTGTACTGTCTTCCTTTATATTGTAAATCCCTGTGCAAACAATTGGCACTATACACATTCTGAATAATAATAATAAGATTATTAAGAAGGCTTACATTTGTGTATTTTGGGTAGATGTGTAAAACAGGTATACATTTTATGCACCTTGAGGCTACACATAGTTCCAGTAGATTGGTAATTGACAAATTGCCATTACAGAATAGTTATTTGGCAGACCAGTATCTGTGTCAGCCAAATGGGTCAGAGATGAAACTTCATGGTGATCAGTTGTTGCCTGCAAACCCTGAAAGTCCTGTGAAGAATCCAAACTTCAGTTTGGGCTTACAGAGTCTTGATGTGTGCTGGGTCTTGCTGTAGAGAACTGCTGTGAATATGACAGGTTTTTCCTGCTCAAGAAAGCTGTAGATCCTCCAGTTTTTCTTTCATATCATCAGGACTGGTATAGATATGTAGTTTGCCTTTGTAGGTGAATTGGAGGCTAAACAGGAATCCCCACTTGTACCTGATGCAATGTTTTGAGGGGATTAATGTCCCTGCACTTATAGTTTGCAGATTCAGGTTCTGAAATAGCTGATAAGTGTGACTTTGTAAAGGCTCCTTGGTTTTGTAGAAATGCTGCTTCATAATGATGGCTCCTGGTGGTCCAATCATGGAAGCGATTTGTGAGGCATTCAGTTAATATAGATGGCATTATCCCCTAGAATAGGGCTGTCACTGTTGAGTGCAGATCAGTAATACTCTCCAAAAATCAACATACCTGAATGTTAAACATTGTAAATCTGCTCTCTGCATCCCAGAGGTCAGAGGTGAGGGTCTCATTCTCACGCCATATGCCCATTAGATCGAAGTTGTCTTTCTGTTGCAAAAAAAAGTCTACCCTTTTTATCTTTGCTCATTTCTTTAGAGAGGCAGATTGTGAGGTGGATTAGAGAGCCTTCTTGAAGGATTCGATGGGAGTCACTGGATAAAGGTTTATGTGAGAGATCAGAAAGGCTGCCTTCAGGTTTAGGTGAAGTGTCCTTATCAGTAGATGTGTGTTGAGCAAGTGATGTGGCCGGGGCCATTTTAGATGGCATCCGCTGCAGGGCTTCTTTGAATGTTTCAAGCCCCTTTTGCCAGTCATCAAGAATGGGTTGTGGAGGTTAGTACAGGTGTTGGCAGTAAGTATGTGTTTGGGAAGTGTGAACAGAAGTCAATGTGCGTCTGCCATCAAAGATCCCACACTGTGTACCTCTTTCTCATGTCAGAAAAAGTTGCCTTTGTGAGCTTTCTTTGTAATGTGTGAGAGATTTACAGCATTGCAAACATTATATACCTTAGTGAGGATAAATCAATATATGAATGAAAAAACTGGATGAACAGAATTACACATCCTTTTGGCAGATAAAACATGTATATCAATTGTGTATTTAGCTGCTTCCCCGGAGTTCCACTTTAGTATTACTATTTCAATTACATAGTAACTTTTCCTTGACAAGAAGCAGAGTTGAATGCTGGAGGGAATACCCATTCACATTTTCATTGCTGCTATTTAAGAAAAGTGAAATATTTATGTGGCTTAAATTGTTAATTTTGGGCATTTGTGGACATAATTTGTCATCCAAAATAACAAATGGTAGAACCTTTTGAAATGTCAGCCTCATTTTGCAGGAGGTTAGCACTTTGACTCTTGCACATGCTTGGGATATTTAAAATGACAATCAAATTAGTAGCATAGAACAAAATGAGAAAGAGGTTACTGTGATGTGAATGACAACAAGAGAACTAGAGTTGCAACAAAGTGATCCCATGTGTGGTAAATTTTTTACTACTGGCCCACTTTTTAGTTACTGTAAATAAATTACCTGCATGTTTGTTTATGGCTTTAGATGTTGCAGAAAAAATTAGACTATATTCCTGTTTCTGCAGTAACTTCAAAATTTCAGTTTACAGATTAACACTTCGCCTGTAAAACTAATGGACAGCTGGTCCCACCAGCGGCATGTTTGCAATGAGGTGACATTTTTTACGGTGTATACATATGCCCTGAAACTTAACTAGGGTCCCCCAGTATATAACCTGTCTTTTTGTGGTTACAACACATTCATTTTCTTTTTGAGGGCTTTCTTTCTTTAATTTTCACCTAGTGACCTAACCAGTAAGATGTAGCCAGGGCAGGAACAAGGGGTGAGCAGGAGGGAAGGCTGCCCCAGGCACAGTAATTCATCATAGGGATGGGGATGCAGTATGGTGAGCTCATTCTGCTGCAGCACTGGAAGCTACCAGGTGGGAGCTGGAGGGAGGTGTGGGTTGTGTTTACTTTTCCCCTTCTCCTGCTTGTTAGTGCAGTGCTCCTGTATCACCAAGCCAGCAGCTGTGTTCTTAGGAATACAGGAGCACTGCTGTAACAGGAAGGAGGAGGGGAGAGAGAACACAACCTGCAAAGCCGAGTGCTAGAGGAGATCAGGAGAGGAGGAAAGAGCTGGGAAGGGGGCAAGAGAGTTCTCTCTCTCCTTCCAGTTCCTCTTTCCTGCCAGTGCAGAGCTTCGGTATTCCTTTACACACAGCTGCCAGCTTTTGACTACATGAGTGCTGTCTGATTGGGACAGTGCAAGATTTGTTTACCCACCCCCTAACACAGGGGTTCTCAACCTTTTGAAGAGCGAGGTCCATTTAACACCCCGGTCACACCGGGTGCAACTTGGAATGTGATTTGCAAATCGTATGCTAAGCTGCACCCTATTGTCCGCTACTGGAGCGGTCATATCGATGCGGTTCTGACTTGGTTGGAGCCGCACCGATTTCGAAAGTAGTGCATACTCTACTTTGGTGCGATTTGCATAGACGTCTGTGTCAGATGTCTTGCAAATCTCACCTCAAATCAGCAAGTCAACTGACTTTGAATCTGCTTTGATGTGACCAGGGTGTTAGTGATTTGGTAACTGGTTACGGGCCACAATGAAATGAAATGGTTCTGAATTTTGAATATTTTATTCTGAATAGCATAATGAACATTTTTGTTCTGCAGCCATTGAATGCTGTTGAGAGAGGGAAAAGAAGACCGCTTTCAGCAGTTGCAGGAGGAAAATGGAGAGGATTGGTTTTTGTATATGCCATCCCTGCCGCCCCTCCTATCCATGTGTAAGGCAGAATGTGACAGGGAGACAACATAGGCCCCCTGAAGGATGGGGCAAGGTTACCATTACGACCCCTGACACTACATCAGTGGTTGGAGTGTGTGATAAAAACACATCTCAACTATGAGGATTTACTGCCCTCCAAACCACCAATTTAGATGAGCCCTTGCTGTCCTGAGCCCCTTATAATGCTGCTCTCACACTGATGTGCTGTGGTTTACCCGCAGTACAGATGCAGCACAGTGCACCTGCAGCTTTCCTGTGGAATAGCTGCACTTTGCCATAGACATCTATTATATCTTGCAAGTTTGGTGCTATTTATGAAAGCGCACCAAAACCCCTGCATTCAGCTTGAGGTCATGGGCCACATCGGAGAGCTCCAAGGGCTACATGTGGCCCACTGGCCACAGGTTGAGCACCCCTGCCCTAACACATCTTTTTCCCTGCACCCCCTGGCATCAGAAATTGCAGGTAGGGGGCAGATAAGCAAACCCTGCAAATCTGGCAGCACTGTCTTCTGGAGACCACTGGTATGATTTTTCATTATACTTTCATTATCTTCAGACCCATTGATTATGTGTGAAATTGAAGGTAGACAAAGCCTTTCATATAAATGTAGAAAGGTGATGTGAGAGCAATGGTGACACACCACTGTACTTACATCAGAGATCAGAACTATGAGTGGATTACCAGAATATCCATCTTCATGCAGTGCTTGTGACAACTATTGCCACTATGCAAGTTAAATGACGCAAACATTACATGCTTATAAACTCTCATACAATACATTTGTCCCTCATTTTGGTCTGATCTATACAGTTGTATATAAAATGCACTATTTGTCTTTCAAAAAGTATTTCACGGTGCCTAAGCTTTCATCCAGTGTCTAAATTATTGCATTTGTACATTTCAAAAGCCAGTGTAAAGAAATAGTAGTGGTAAAAAAACATGTGGGTTTAACTAACATATTTTTTTTGTATAATTTTCCTTTAAGGGGGCATGGCAGGGGGTGTGTCCTATGCCTACATACTTTTGCTAATAGGTGTCCCTTGTTCCCATCTCAAAAAGTTGGGAGGTATGAGCATGCTAACCCAGAAGTGACAGAGAGGTGGTGAGCTGTACCGCAAGGTGGTGAGACGTCAGGAACCCGGCTTATGCAGGGCAAGTGGTCACACTGACGGCACAGGACTGTTCTAGAATAGCCACACAAAACAGTCCTACCACACCTGGTGTGAATCTGCCCTGACAAATTGTTGTATGCCTTTGTTGTGTTTATATATATATATATATAAGCTATAGTAAACAAAAGGAAAAACAAAAGTCTATATAGAAACTTAAAATGTAAAGTTGTATTAAACCCAAAAGCAAACATTTATTATATTGTAGCTTACCAATTCTTCGATATGGTGGCTGCATTTGTTTTCTTTTTTATGCTTTCTGTCCTTTATTTTCAACTGGTGATCCTGCCAGAAAGTTTGCTGTTTTGCAGTTAGAGGCATGAGACAAACTATCACTGACAGGGGTGCTTACAATGGTCATCTTTTATTGATTTATTTATTTATGTAAAACCTTTATCCCAAAAGGAAAAAAAAACTGTTGATGTAACTGCTTAAAAAGTGTGAGCTAGAGTTTGGCTTCAATTTGTGAACAGGGGCGGACTGACCATTTGGAAACTCGGGCACTGCCCGAGGGCCCGGGTCAGTAGGGGGCCCCATGAGATGCCCCTGGTACCTTTTCCATAGGCTTTTTTGAGTTTGTGCAAGGACACAGGGGCCCCATGATCCCCTATTGCCCGGGGGCCCCATGAGTTGTCAGTCCGCCCCTGTTTGTGAATGTTGGTTTTGGGTTTAATACTGTTTTAATTCATAAGTAGGTGATCAGACATAAACAACCCATCGCTTCTCCCTAACATGCAACTACATACTTCACTGGGACTGGCGTGCGTGCTCTGCTTTCTGACTGTCACAAGCAGACCAACAGAGGCACACAGCAGGAAGGTCTCACAACATCACTGCACACTTACAGGTCCACGCAAAACCTGATTGACAGATCTGGAGCTGCGCACTGATTTTGATAGGTACAATGATTAGCTTCCATTAATTTATGGAAAACCTTTATCCAAAAAAGAACACAGCAGCCTAAAAAGTATTAGCTGAAATTTGGCTTCAGCCTGTTAGTGCATTTATATCTGCCAGTGCATCTAACAAAACACTCCCCCCAGATTAACAATCTTGATGTCTAAAGGTGTCTCTGTTGCTCCTTCATCCAGAGTGTAGGCAAAATAATATGGGGAATGTGTTACTAGGCAGATCACCAGGTGAAAACAGAAGTCAAAAAACTTAAAAAAGAAAATGAATGCATCCACCACATCTAGTGATTGGTAAGCTACAATATATTGCATTTTTGTTTTTGGGTTTAATACCGGTTTACGTTTTGTAATTTTCAGTGCTTTTTTTTTTATACGACCATGTAGAAATCTGTGAATTAGTAGTGGCTGATCTAAACTCAAACACAACAAAGTCATTTTAATCTTTTTAAATCTACATTCTGCACAGTCATTGAAACTGGTCCAGAGTAATGATGTGCTGCTGCCACTGGAGTGAGTGCAATAGGCAGAAAGTGGCTAAACTATAATAAAAATATATTATAATAAAGCTGATACATAATGATTTGATATAACCATATTCTGCTAGTCCATTACTTCTACTTTTTATAATGTTGCTCTTTCAGCTTTGTAAATCCTATTGAGGAGTCACTTACAAATGTTCATGTTTGTATGTAACCAGGTAATGGAAAGCAATGTTATTTTAAGACGTTTAAGATCTTTCATGGGAATCATTTTGGGTTTTGCTGGTAGCTTGTAAGCAGGTTGCTTATAGCCTAAGTAGGAGCTGATGAATAGGTTAAGGTTAATGTTATTTCCTGGGTTTTCTTTGGCGAGCTTTTTTGAGTCCGACCCACTAATCCTGTCCCTTTTAAAAAGTGAGAGAGTTCTGGGGGAGCAGCATTAGCCATGAGTTATTTGTATCCAAATTATGAAGTTCCTGCCCTGTGAGCTGGATGTCACTACCGATGCCAGGGTTCAAGGTTGCTGACCTAATGTAGCCTTCATTCATCTAGGGGTACTGCTAGTCTGCCCTGGAGACACCATCTGCTGGACTCTGCCAACCATGGACATGTGGTGAATGGACCCTACCTATTCAGGTACTTTGGGGCAGCACACAAGCCTGAGATAGGGATTAGGGATGTTAGGAAAATACTAGGCACTTTGTTTGAAGTTGGAATGTTTGGAAGTTTCGGTAAAGCTTTTGAAACTTTCTCCTTGCCTGGTCTAAAGTTATTAAAGAGGCGTAATGCAAGTAACTGGCGCACTTTGGGATATAAAGATACAAGTGGTTACCAAGGGTAAGGAAGGTTTCAATAGCAGCCTGTCAATAAGCCTGTACTGACAGATGGGAAATCCTCTTGAAGCGAGGGAGTGTTGTTGGCATATCTCCCCTGGCGGTCCGTCTCCAATAGCAGTGGGAGCAGGTCAGGGCTCAGAAGTTTCCAGCCTGCGCACCAGGTATGGCAGGGGTAGAGTTAAGTGAGTGCATGCATGGAGTCTGGGCTAGGTGCACAGTGGGGTTCCATTCCACTACTAGGAATGAGGTAGTGGAGATAAGGTGAACAGGTGGAGAGGGCATAGGCTGAACATGTCCCTCCTAAATGGAACAAGTGAAATAGTGGTGTATATCAACATCAAGAGAGTTTATTACAGTTCAGACATCCATTAAAGTAAAGGTACCCCATGTGTAAGGCAATGACTCATCTCAAGTGCCCAGCGTAGACCAGAAGAATCTGGGGTAGGCCGCTCATGTGACCCATGTTTGGCGCCCAACGAGGAAGGGAATATGGAGGAGGTACCACCCACTTTTAGGCCCCTACTACAGGCTCCTAGGACCATCCTATAAAATGTAAACACTTACATAGCTTTATAATATATACATTCAAGGCAAACGTTTAAGGAGTAAAGAAATGCTGTAATGTAAGAATGCCTTAAAAATATATATTGTAATGTCTATTTTTATCAATTTACAAAATGCAAAGTGAGCAAACAGAAGAAAGAGATAATTCAAATCAATATTTGGTGTGACTACCCTTTAGCTTCAAACCAACATAAATTCTTACACTTTGCACACTTGCATAAAGTCATGGATTTTGTAGGATTAGAATCAGGTGTATGATTAACCAATTATACCAAGCAGGTTGTAATGATTATCAATTTCACATGTAGGCTGAAACACAGTCATCAAATGAAATAGAAACAGCTGTGTAGGAGGCTTAAAACTGAGTGAGGAACAGCCAAACTCTACTACTAAGGTGAGGTTGTAGAACACAGTTTCATGTCACAGGTCATACACTATGCCAAGACACAAGGTAGTTATACTGATTCAGCAAGGTTTTTCCCAGGCAAAGATTTTAAAGCAGACTCGGGTCTCAAGATGAGCTGTTCAAGCTCTTTTGAAGAAGCACAAAGAAACAGGCAATGGTGAGGATTGTAGATGCAGTGTTCGGCCAAGGAAACTTAATGCAGCAGAAGACAGATCATGCTTACTTACCTTTGATATTGGAAGATGCAATCAGAGGAGATCTGGTGGGACCCGGGTACACCCATCTATTGTGTGAAGAATTCTGGCCAGAAGTGGACTTCATGGGTGAACTGCAGCCAAAAAGCCATATCTCCAACGTGAAAACAAGACTAAGCAACTCTGCTATGAACAAAAACATAGGAACTGGGGTGAAGAAAAATGGCAGCAGGTGCTCTTGACATATGAGTCAAATTTTTAAATATTTGGCTGTAGCAGGAGGTAGTTTGTTTCCTGAAGGGCTGGAGAGCAGTACAATAATGGGTGTCTACAGACGGTTCCTTGCAAGTTTGGGGCTTCATTTCTGCAAATGGAGTTGGAGATTTAGTCAGGATCAATGGTGTTCTCAATGCTAAGAAATACAGGCAGATACTGTACTTCTTGATCATGCCATACTATCAGGGCAGCATGAAAATGCCCCCAAAATTATTCTGCAGCAGGACAACAACCCAAAACATACAGTCAATGTCATTAAGAACTATTAGAGTAAAGAACAAGGTGTCCTGGAAGTGATGGTTTGGCCTCGCAGAGCCCTAATCTCAACATCAAGTCTGTCTTACGTTAAGAGCCTCCAGCGCTCTCTCTTCCTTTTCTCCTGTGGGTGTCCTCATAGCAATCCACTCATGCAGGCTCTGTGTCCATGGACATACAGTATGGCTTGGCCCCACCCCAACTCTCACCTCACTGGTTTTGACTGACAGTGGGAGAAACCAAAGGCTCCCACTACTATCAGAGCCTCCAGTGAAACTAGAAAGAGAAGAGCTGCAGCAGATGGGCACAACATTGGATTGACAATGGACTCAGGTAGGTGTTTAAGGGGGGGCTGGAGGAAGCTGCTATGAAAAGTTTTTTTGCCTTAATGCCGAGAATGCATTAAGGAAAAAACCTTTTGCCTTTATAGCCACAGTATGTACCTAGGACCTTCCTACACAGCCAGACCTTGCTAGAGGGGGAACGACTCCTGCAGCAGTCACAAAACAGCAATTTTACACACCTATAAAAGTATGATGCAGCTACCAAAAGAGAGTAATTCCTATGGAAAGGGGGAATCGGGGGATGAAAATGTTTACATTTTAGATTTGGTCTTCAACAAATGATTAGAGCAGATATACCTAGTCTATAGTGCCCAGGGGCGGACTGACCATTTGGAAACTCGGGCACTGCCCGAGGGCCCGGGGGTCAGTAGGGGGGCCCCATGAGATGCCCCTGGTACATTTTTCATAGGCTTTTTTGAGTTTGGGCAAGGACACAGGGGCCCCATGATCCCCTATTTCCCAGGGGCCCCATGAGTTGTCAGTCTGCCCCGATAGTGCCTTTCTTTTTTATACCAGTAGTCAGAAATCCATGGAATGAAAGGCAAACATTTTTTCAATTTTATAAATAAATTTTTCCCTCTGTTCTCAGCTGCATAAGGAGCTCAGGAAGGAGAAATGGCAGACACTGGTCATCTTAGTCAATGACTGTGCAGGGATGGGGTCACAGCACAAGCCTGATTATTGGAGAATAGCAGGATGAGTTCCCAGCACAGCCACAACTCTACCCATGCCATGCTCTCCTGCCTAGTGTGGTCAATTTTAATAGAGAAGTAGAGGGACTGACAGGATCACCAGGGCTTTCACACAAAGGAAGCAATACAAAGAGAAAAGGATACTTTTTCATACAAGAACATGGTACTGCAGCACATATCAGGTGTATCATATCATATGAAATGTTGGGTTTACATATTCTTTAAAAGTATATTAGGAGCATAATTATGTTCTAGATAAAGTTCAATATTTTTTGTGAAAAATATGCAGAAATTTGAATTTATATGTATACACCCCTTTCAAATCAGTATTTATAAAATGCACTTTTGGCAGCAATTACAGCCTCTATAGGATCTGTGTGGTCTCTATTAACTTTGTACATCTGGGCACTGCATTTTTTTCCCCCAATTTTTCTTTTAAAAACTGCTACGCCCCTGTGAGCGAGTAGTTTTTTTTCAATTCCAGCCACACATTCTCTGTTGGATTGAAATCTGGACTCTGGCCATTCCAGGACACTAAATCTCATCTTCAGGCAAAACATAAAAGCATGAGTATTTACCTGGAGGCGGGCTTATGCGTTGTTGTTAAACCACACACTTGTGTAGTTTTGGCTTTACGCTTGGGGGCATCATTTGACTAGAAGACTTATCTCCTCCCAAGACTCAGGTTTCTTGTAGACTGTCAGGTTTACTTCAGGGGGTGAATAGTTTTATAGTAACAATATCTGTTACTGCCTTGACAGGTTATTTGTTTATGACATTTTTGACCATGTGTCATAGAATCTGAAAAACGTGAAGGCTTTTGTGAATTCTGGCATTTCTAGGTCAGTTCTCATTTTATGCTGACTTTAAAGTCAAAGCACCATGACTTTACAGCTGCTTTATTTTACAGGGTATCAAAAACACCAAGCAGCAACAAGCCTGCAAGAAGACAATATTCAGATGTTTCCATTTGTTGTTCACTGCTAGGGTGGCCACATACAGTGAAGGAGATTGTGCAATCTGATTGTAAATTTACCACAAACGTGTAATGTGAGGACAAGTCATTCAATTCATATCCAATTGTTCAGGCCCTTACAGTACATTACATAATTGTTGGTAGACATAAGAGATTGTATTTATTTATTTCAGGTACTTGTATAGCGCCATCAATTTACGCAGCACTTTACATATATATTGTACATGTTTCACATCAGTCCCTAACCCTTAAAGGTTGTACAATCTAAGGTCCCTAACTCACATTCATACATACTAGGGCCAATTTAGACAGCATCCAATTAACTACCAGCATGTCTTTGGAGTGTAGGAGGAAACCAGAGTACCCAGAGGAAACCCACGCAGGCACAGGGAGAATATGCAAACTCCAGGCAGGTGGTGCCGTGGTTGGGATTTGAACCAATGACCCTAGTACTGCCAGGAGGGAATGCTAACCATTTAGCCACTGTGCTGCCATTTTTGATCATTGTACAATCAGATGTTTTAGTATATACTGTAATTAGTTTTAAACCTTTAGGCCTCATGCTAACAGGGTGTTTTTGCAGCCACTTTTAGGGACCTCGGATGTTTCTTTTAACTATTTGTAAATGCTCCTCCATGTTATCCTATATGCACACCTAAAGTTTTAGTAGCTTTTAGTTTCAGGGGCGTTTACAGGCAGGAAAAAAAAAAACCAGGGTCAGGGTGTCCAGGATCAGCAGAAAAACTAAACACGTGTTAGCGCTAGGCGTGTTTAGCACTTGAGCTTTAATTAATTTCAGTGGCCAATAAAATTATTATTCTGGTCAATGGTATAAATGAACACCCAAGCATTTGGTGCCTGTAAATGTGCCTAAGCACTTGTGAAAGCGTTAGACACTTTTACAAGCATCAGGCGGTTTTTTCTGCCAAAATGCTGCTGCCAAGAGGATGATCTTTTTAAAATGTTGTGTGTACCTGAGGCCTTAGCTGCTACTGATGTATGTCATATTCCAGCAACAGCATGAGCACGTAAACAGACTGCAGGCTGCATGTAGCAGCCAGGAGTTTGTTTACATTTGTTCAGCCAATTGTTGGCTTTCTTGTGGAAGTGAATTGGGCGGCTGTAAAGCTGCTCAATCACTTCCACTTGTACTGTAATCTGCCACCTCCCCTCCACCACCACCATCATGCATCCTGGATTCACCCATCCCACTTGGTGCCCTGGAAATCCATGGTGGGTGTCAGCAGGAAGAGGGGAGGGAAGCCAGCAGACATACATTGCTAATTGCCTGTGGCTAGAATAAACCTGGAAATGATGAGGTCTCATTAGCTTCAGTGGAGCACAAGAAGTGATCTCTGCTCCATTAGTTTTAAATGAATGCAGATGTGACATGTGTGATGTCTCCTTAAAGAGATTCTGTCATTTGCACTATGCTAATTACATATGGGGCTTGTCTAGGGTTCTTGATAGCAATACATTTAATTAAAAAATTAAGTTAAAAAAAAGGCAAAAAAATTGCAAAAGCCCCCTTTCTCGACATACGCACCATATGTATGTAAACACATTATTTGAGGGAGTGTGCCACTGCAAATGCCAGTTTGAGAGCAATAATTCTAGGGCCATCTTTCAAGGTTTTCTCTAAATTAATGAGCTGTAAAGGCAAAAGTACCACCTATAGACAATATTGGGCACTACAATTTATTGCGTCATGTGTGCATGCAATTTTGGGGCTTGACATGTTTGGTATCTCTTTACTCAGTGCAACTTCACCTTTATTTTTGACAAAAAATGGGTATTATCATTATTGTGTTTGTGTGCATTCATTTTATTTGAATATTTTATTACTGAAAATGTACACTCACTGGCCATTTATTAGGTACACCTTGCTAGTGACAAGGAAATATCCCCCTCACCATTACACCACCACCACTAGCGTGAATCATTGATACAAGGCAGGATGGATCCATGCTTTCATGCTGTTTATGACAAATTCTGACCCTACCATCTATATTTCGCAGCAACCAGTCTGCACATTCTCCTCTGACCTCTGTCATCAACAAGGCATTTTCTTCCATACAACTGCCGCTCACTGGATATTTTCTTGTTTGAACCATTCTCTGTAAACCTTAGAGATGGTTGTGTGTGAATACCTGAGTAGATCAGCAGTTTTTGAAATACTCAGACCAGCTCATCTGGCACCAACAACCATGTCACGTTCAAAGTCACTTAAATTCCCTTTCCTCCCCATTCTGATGCTTGAACTTCAATGACTCATCTTCCCCACGCCTAAATGCATTGATTTTTTGCCATGTGATTGGCTGATTAGCAATTTGTGTTACCAAGCAATTTAACAGGTGTACCTAATAAAGTGGCCGATGAGCGTAGGTTTGACAAACAGTTGTGCTAACATTGTTTGACATAAAAAAATGCAACTTCTACAGGGTCTCTACTTTCATAAAATATATAATGTTTTGCAGTTTTAAGTAATCTATAGGCATAAATGGGCATATTAAGCACAATGGTTTAGTAGTAAGAAGTCCTAACCGTGATATTACTGTTACCTGGACAGAAATTGAATCTTTCCTAAAGTAATAAAAACCTGACAGAAGTCCTCAACCTTTTTTTCTGTATTACAAAATGTGTTTTCATTGCTATTCTCATTTGGAGGATTTTCTCTCATTTCCTGTTCTGTTTGGTAACTGTCAAGTAGCAGGAATAGAGGAATTTTTCCTGTTGCTTCTTGCTCTGTCTGAAACCTGTTGAATAAGAAATATAAAATAAGGAGAAATCCCAGATGGGGACTCGATGTTAAAAAGTTGACAAAACTATATACAGTAGACAGTATCTGCCTGAAATTCTGACTTCTGGGGAGCTGTATACATGGTTGCTGTAAGAGAGAACTGTATATATATAGGTGCTTTGGGAGGGAGAGAACTGTATATATGGCTGATGTGAGAGTCTTCAATTTGAGAAAGAGAACTTTTTATGTCACTGCTGTGTATTTGGCTCTGAAGTTGAGTAGATTCAACTTCAGTGCTTTGAAGTCTGTATGTAACCAGGAAGTTAGAAAACAGGTACTATATCTTCACTTTTTGATGTTCTACGTAGGTGTTAAACACTGGGAAACCATTCTCTTTGTATATTGTTAATTGCTTTAAGTTCGAGCATAAGGAAGGGAAAACTTGTTATGAACTAATCAAATGGATCATTGGCAGCTCTTTCAAAAAACTATTTTTGGAAATGTGCTTGGCTATATACATGCTTTGTATTTAGTAAGATATAGATTTACTTCCATTGGATGTTATAAAACGGAGAGTCACTGTAGCTAATAATTCTTGTCAGTAAGATTGCACTGTAGTATAGATTGCCCTGTGCATGAGTGGACTGATTGGTCATGGAATATTAATTGGCTGAGGACTGCAGTCTTTGGTGTTATGGCTTTAGGTTGACAAGAATGATAGGTTTCATTTGCATGCTAAAGCTTTGGCTGTCCGTTTAAGATGGATGATAGGTCCCTGCCTCATCCGTCACCACTTCTTTACTTTTCTAGTAGATGAAAAGAAAAAAAATTAAGGAGTCACACAGATAAAAATGTCATAAAATGCACACTGCAGATATCCTTGAACTTAAAGGTGATATGAAAGCATAATTTCTTCAAAATGTCTTATATTTATATTACAGGTGAGCAAATAATGTATAATTGGTTCCCCCCTACTTTTGCATACTAATTCCTGTTATTTAAGTTCACCAGGTGTGGAAATTTGATTTGTTTTACTAATAAAGGAAGAATCTACACTCTTTGATAGTACAGGCTGAATAAAATAGTCATATTGGTTGATCTAGAGAAAGAAGGTTATGGGTATGTGCCCCGAACTATAGTATTAACAGCCAGTATGTCATGCAGTGTTAGCCGGTTCTCTAATCATTATATAACCCTGTCTAGAATCAAACATTAGACAAATACCTATACTTCATTTTATATGCTGTTATTGGTCAGTAACAGAACTCCCAAGAGATATAGCTGTGCTCTTGAGTGATTGTGGCGTAAAACCAAATCCCTGTAAGCCTTCATCCTATCTAAATCTGCCTTCCTAAAATACAATTCCTGCCTCTGTGCTGTCAAACACATCTTTTTCATCATTCTCATTAATACTGTGCCATCCACTCCTTGCTAGCTCTTCTCTACCCTCTCTGCTTTGTCTCCCTCCAACTCCACTCACTAACTCACTGCCAAGAGTTTTCCCAACACTTCAAAAATAAAATGTATGCAAGTCATGGGGACACCTCCACTACACAGATATATTCTCCATTTAATGTATCCTGCTAAAACCACATTCATTACTTTCCTCTTTTAACCTTCTAACAGAAGAGGTCACCAAACTTTTCCAAAAACCTGCCTAACCACCTGTTCCCTTGCAACTATTACAGTCACCCTATTGCTCTATTTTATGTTCCCTCACTCACATCTTCAATCTCTCCACTGACACCTTCTCATCCCCTCTAAGGCATGAAATGGTCATATCCCCCCCCTATACTTTAAAAGCCCTCATTGGATGCCACCGGCCTGAATAACTTAACCACTTGCCATCCTGAGGATTTACCCCCCTTAATGACCAGGCCTCTTTTTGCTATTCAGCACTGCACTATTTCAACTGATAATTGCGTGGTCATGCAATGCTGTACCCAAATGAAATTTACATCCTTTTTTTCACACAAATATAGCTTTCTGTTGGTGGTATTTGATCACCTGTGTGCTTTTTATTTTTTGTGCTGTAAACAAAAAAAGACCAAAAATTTTGAAGAAAAACTATATTTTTTACTTTTGGCTAAAAAAAAATATGGTAAACTCAAAGTTAGTCATAAATTTAGGCCAAAATGTATTCTGCTATATGTTTTTGGTAAAAAAAAAATCCCAATAAGTGTATATTGATTTGCTTTGTGTGAAAGTTATAGTGTCTACAAATTATGGTATAGATACTGCAATTTACTCCAATTTTTTGATTTTGATGATCAAATCCCCCTGATGAAGTCACGTGACCAGTGGCGTAACGTGTAGGGGTGGGACTGCAACGTCACTCGGAGGGAGTCAGTTCATTTGCCGGGCCACGGGTGCATGCCTCTTACAGTCAGCGGAGGACTCGGTCTACATTGTGATACGCTTTTATTTGAATACAACACATGTGAGTGTAATACTTGGAGTCAATAAAGCCAATCTTTAAAAAGGATAAAACACCATGTATAGATCTTTTTCCTATGTGGAGAGTCGTATGGAGATGAGATTATAGAGGAGTTCAATCCTCTGGAGCAGGGATCAATCCCAGAGCATATATCAGCAACAACGGATATCCAGTATTCCAAAAGAAAGAGTCTTAATCAAGCAGGTTCCATAGGAGGAGAACCGAAAGCGCATATAGCCTAATTATAGGCAGATAAGGAGGTGAGCGTACATCTGCACTAATGGGAGGATTCACAATCAGTCACGGATTTACATGCAATCATGGATTGAAGATGAATTAAAGCACAAAGTCACTTTTGTTTATATGGGACACTGTTTTCACAGATATATCTATTAATTTATTTATTTATACTTATTTATATCATTTGTATATATTTCTTTTTTTGAAGTAATATTAATTTAGGTACTCTTTAATCACAGAATTTATTTTAGTATAATCACGGACAATTTTTAAAAAAATTAATTAAGTTAATTTTATATGTTATTTGGTTAAGGTATTCATTATATAATTTTTTCACTTTTTTGTATATGTTCTCAGGACATAGATTAGTGATTATATATATGTTTTGGGAGCGCAACATTATAGGGTTATATTCACAAAAATATACTACAACCGATACTGTGATATCACAAATAAAAGTCCTGTGACATAAAATAATAGTCCAGTGATAAAAGATAGAAAAAAATAATAAAGTCCAGTGATGAAAAAACTTCACGTGATGAAAACTCCCACTTGGGTGTGCACTCACCAAATTTGCATTTATTATAGAGTAATAAAGAAGGTTTCCACTTGGTATAAACAGGAGGTCTCTCTGAAAACAGCCCAATTAATCATCAAATGCCAGGATAACTTGAATCTCCATTCCATTAATACTCCATACTCTACCATATCATGAAAAGAGAAGAACAAAAAACCTGCTTTGAACCTCCAAACATTATATACTTGTTTAAAGCAGACACCCTAGTGAATAAAATGGTGGATGCTGCAATTTTTTATGTCACATAGTACTCACGGAGCAATTTTTCAAATGCAAATACACTTTTTTTACTTTGAATGCACAAAAATATATTGGCCAATTATTTGTTAAAATTTAAAAGATGATGGTATGCCAAATAACTAGATACCAAACATGACATGCTTTAAAACTGCGCATGCCCCGTGCAATGGCGACAAACGGCATACATTTTTAATATTCATAGGCAACGCTTTAAAAGTCTTTACAAGCTACCATTTTAGATTTACAGAGGTGGTCTAGTGCTAGAATTACTGCCCTTGATCTGACATTCGCGGCGATACCTCACGTGCATGGTGCAACCGCTGTTTACATACCGGCACAGGGTCAACGCTCGCGCCCGCGCGGGGGGGGGGGGACAAGGGTGCTTTTGGCCGCTGGGGCTTGCCAGTTCACCAAAAAGTAGAGCGGCACTAGTACTGCCACTTTGCTGCATATGAGAGTCATCAAAATTTACTGGCATGTGCTAACAGAGATCAGGCCTGATTCTGCGAACACTGTGGTTTTGTGTGCAATGTATCAAGTGCAAGTGACCTACTGACACTGCACTTGCTGGGGGAGAAGGGGGGTAAGCATAGGGGCTAAACACAGGTACATGCAGGTGTCGGGGCTGATCCTGCTAACGCTGTGTTTTTGGGGACACTATACTAATGTGAATGTTGGTATAGTACTGATTTGATCAAAGATATTTATCCGTTCAGACACTATACTAGCAATGGAGGTTTATTGTGTATGAGCATCTTCCTGGCAATCAAGGGGTTAAATGTGATTACTGGTGTACTGACGGGCAATCTGACGCCATCTGGGAGGGGCATGAAAACCACGGGGGCATGGATCACGTATATCTATGTGATTTTGCATACCTGTGCCACCCTGTAACAGTATTTCTGCTATAGGGCGGTCAGGAAGCAGTTAAAGAAGCAGTTTGCATTACGGCGTTGAGTTATTTTAACTGACAATTGTGCAGTCATGCAACGCTGCACCCAAATTAAATTTATGTCCCTTTTTTGCCATGAATTGAGCTTTCTTTTGGTGGTTTGATCACTTGTGCGGTTTTTATTTTTTGCGCTATAAAAAAAGACCAAACATTTTGAGAAAGTAACTATTTTGGACTTTTTGCTATAAAACACGTCCAGTAAAAAAATGTAAAAATCAAATTTCAACATAAATTTAGGCCAAAATGTATTCTGCAACATGTCTTTGCTAAAAAAAAATCCCAATATATGTAAATTAATTGGTTTACATGAAAGTTACAGCATTTACAAATGGCGGTATAGATACTTAAATTTTTTTTAATACTAATAATGGCGGCAATCAGCGACTTATGGCGGCCATCAGCGACTTTTAGCAGGACTGCGGCGTGCATTCTGACACTGGGGGGAACTGACTTGCTGTCACTGACATCCCCAGTGACACCAATACAGTGATCAGTGCTAAAAAGAAAGCACTGACACTGTACTAATGGCACAGGGTAAGAATGGTTTAACATGAGGGGCAATCAAAGGGTTAACTGTGTGATGGGAGTGTTTTACTAGGGGGCGGGGGGGTGTGCTTCACTGTAAGCACACTGCTCTGGATGGCTCTGCTCAGTGAGCCCAAACTGACAGGGAGGAGGGCTGTTGGTAAACAATGCAGCCCTTGAGGTTGACTAACTTCGTAGAAAAATATTTTTCACTATGACCTGAAAGTCAAAAATACAGACTGTATACATGAAGTGATGTGACTGCATCATCGCATCTATATAGAGCACTAAGGGAAAAGATGTACGAAGAATTGCTAGCAGCTATTTTGAAACACTGAAAGTTTATAAATACATTGTTAGTGACTGTCGAATGATGACCCTGTAGCACTGAGTGAGAACCCTCATTATTATGTAATTGTAACCAATAATGACACTGAGATATGAGTTTTGTGTCCATTAATAAAGCTCTGTCTGGTTCAATGGAAAAGTGCAGGGGGTGGTAGAGCTGCAGAGGGGAAAGGTATGTCAGAGCCTTCAGGGCAGCATGTGGAAGCCCCCTAAATTGAAGTGCAATGCCGGTAGTGATAAACCACCAATTATACTGATTCAAACTTGTTATAAAGGATGCAATAAGTTTTAGCTTGCAAAAATATGACATTTTATTACAAAATATTTTACTAGCCACATTATAGTTAAACATGTCTGTGAAAAATATGGCCTTGTAGAACTACTTAAAAAAAAATACAATGCATTGTCTCAAATTATCCCCTACATAATGTGGCAAGATTATCCAGTAAGTTAAAATCTACAAATAGATTTGTAAATATCCTTCTGTAAATAACTTCCAGATGTTTTGCTATTTATGGAAAACATATCTGAATTTCCTTTTAATTACAGGCCTACATTTTGTTGTTTGTATCCTATTCAAATATTTGCTGTATAGCATTTCTCTAATGGTCAGTTATAAAGGGAAGTGTTTAGTACACACAGATGTAAAAATAACTTGAATGAAAAATTCAAAAATATCTTTGACACTACAGAGTACTATGTTAACAGATGTTCAGTGTCAATCAACATCACTTGAATACACTGCATGCTTTTATTTCCTTCTAGATATATGCAACATTTTACCTCCAGCGCATCAGTCCACATATGATGATCCCTGTGTTTTTTCTCCTTTCCTTGAGGACAAAACATTAAGGCAAATCTAATCTTTTTTTCTTTCCACTGCCAGATTTTTCTAAAGGGAAAACAGAAGACCTGTGATTATTCTGACAACATGCCCACTAAAATTAAGCTTGAACTCTGACTTTTCCTGGACAACATTAGCGCAGACTGTCCTAAAACTGTCATGACATTGGAGTTCTACTCACAAATTTGTGCCAAGATCTGTTCTTGGTTGACTCACCATAGATGTGCCAAATTACCATTTTAATAGATCTGAAAAAACATGTCTTCTGCTGCTTTTTCTGGATCTCTAAGAGAAAAATCTTACAACTGTACATGATTAGGACACTAAGTATATCCACGCTTTTTGCCTAAAGATCAGGTCTTGTGTTAAAAAGAGAGTTATTCATTTTAACAGGTTAACACAATGTACATATCTTTATTATTTTTATCTTTCTTTTGTGTTTAGTTGCATGGGTAAGAGGTGCCCTGCAATTTGGAAGGTCATGTCTAAAATATATAAAAATACTGTTGTTGTTTTTTTTTAAATACATATTGGAGTTCTTTCATCTGAGTTGCCACATTGTGCCATCATGCACCACAGAGTTGAGTATACATTAAATATTTCTATTATTTCTATAACTAATATTTCTTGGGTCATCCACAGCACATATGAGAGACAGACCTTCTTAACACTAAGGTGTAGGTGACCCGGAAGCACTCAGAGGCATCTTATTTTTATGCAAATAACTCTGTATTCAATTTTAGATGGCATTTTACAGGTGTAAAGTATATAATGTCAACATACACCATAGAAATCAGTAGGTGATAAAAGAAAATGCACACGTATGAGCAGGGGTGGACTGACAACTCATGGGGCCCCCGGGCAATAGGGGCACATGGGGCCCCTGTGTCCTCGCCCACACCCAAAAAAGCCTATGAAAAAGCCAATTAAAGGTACCAGGGGCATCTCATGGGGCCCCCTACTGACCCCAGGCCCTCGGGCAGTGTCTGAGTGCTCGAATGGTCAGTCCACCCCTGCATATGAGTTAACAAGATAAAGTTAGAATCCATAAACATGTGCTTTCCATACATCTGAACTGGCAAATGTTGGGCCTCAAGAACAGCTAGAGAACCCTCCTTGAAATGAAAAACACATAAACACACACACAAAAACATACTAATGTTGACTATGGGAAAGGAGAGGGGGCTGAGAGAATATCTCATACGAGACCAAGGAAGGCCAGACATGGTCAATGCTAGGTAGCAGGTAATAGGGGTTCTGAGGATTATTCTACTGCAGACTGTTAGAGAAGCGCCCATCGACACACCTGTAGCATAAAGCAAGAATAGGTATTGTTCAAGGAATTCCCTGAAATTGTGTAGTTTCACTATACATCTGCCAACAAGTCCAGGTTGTGGGGATCTTTTGCCACCAATATCTTCATTGCCTTTATGTCATGGAGAACCTGAGACCATTCCAGGAGCAAGGGAGGAGAATCTAGTGATGGCAGTTGGCAACTCTGACTGCCAAACGGCAGTGTCTCAAGATACATTTTTTTATTTTAGAGAAGGGCCCAGGAGTGGTGTGAATATCTCAATTATACATGGATTTGGCACATTCTTAATAATCTTCTGGACAGGAATGCCATTTCCTTCTTGCCCTTATGTTTGTTTTTTGCTGCAGTTTTTGCATTGGTGATCTTTCTTATTAACACTTGTTAACCACTGCAAGAAAGGGATGTTAAGTACAAATGATGGTCTGAAGTGCAAAACATTTTAGGACATGTTGGCTTTGTAGTCCTTCTGGCTAGGATTTTAGGGACTCCCTGTGACAGCAGTGTACTCAAAGTAACACTGCCACAGTTAACTTAATAATAATACTAATAACAACAAATATTATATATATTTAAACTCCCTTTTTTTATTTTAGATGGGATAGACCCATTGTCAGTGTAAGTGTCCACATTAGGGAAAATGTTGCTTGTATTCCAGTTGAAAGGATTCCAAAATGCAATAAAATAGTGATGAAGGCTGTAAACCTTTCCATCCAAGTCTATATACATGTATATTTGCATAGTCACTAATGATCTACTAACTGCTAAAATCAATGACCACTACTCTGTACTCTTACTACTTGACCTCTCTGCGGCTTTTGATACTGTTGACCATCCCCTCCTCCTCAAAAAACTCCACTCTCTTGGCCTCCGAGACTCTGCTCTCTCCTGGTTCTCCTCCTACCTATCACAGCGCTTCTTCAGCGTTACCTATAACTCTGGCTCCTCCTCTCCACTACCTCTTTCTGTAGGGGTTCTTCAAGGTTTTGTCCTTGGACCCCTTTTCTTCTCCATCTACACTTCCTCCCTTGGTCACTTGATAAACTCCCATGGCTTTACGTACCATCTCTATACTGATGACACACAAATCTATCTTTCTACTCCTCACTTCACCCCTTCAGTCTCTTCTTCTATTACTAACCTACTAAACAACATATCGACATGGATGTCACTCCACTTCCTCAAACTCAATCTCTCCAAAACTGAGCTCTTAGTATTCCCTCCAGCCCATTCCCCCTCCCCTGACTTATCCATCAAGATCAATAATACAACCATCAGTTCCTCCCCTCATGCCAGCATGCTAGGTGTAATCCTAGACTCCCATCTGTCCTTTCAGCCCCAAATCCAATCGCTGTCCAAATCTTGTAGACTTCACCTCCGCAACATCTCCAAGATACGCCCGTTCTTAACCTCTGAAACTACTAAGCAACTTATTCACTCCCTTGTTATCTCTCGCCTTGACTATTGTAACTCCCTCTTCATTGGCCTACCTCATCGCAGGCTATCCCCTCTTCAGTCTATCATGAATGCTGCTGCCAGACTCATCCACCTTACTAACCGTTCTGTATCTGCCACCCCTCTCTGCCAGTCTCTCCACTGGCTTCCCATTGCCCAACGGATAAAATTCAGAACATTAACAATAACATATAAAGCCATTTATAACTCTGCCCCAAATTACATCAACGATCTTATCTCCAAATATCACCCAAACCATACTCTCCGCTCTTCACACAACCTCCTGCTCTCTAGCTCCCTTATCTCCTCCTCCCATACTCATCTCCAGGACTTCTCCAGAGCTTCCCCAATCCTCTGGAACTCTCTACCCCAATTTATCAGACTATCGCCTACTCTGCTTACTTTTAGGTGATCTCTGAAAACCTATCTCTTCAGGGAAGCCTATCCTGCCCTCAGCTAATAATGGAATCTTCTACTCCTCCTACCAGTCCATCCCCCACAGATACTACCTTTTGTATCACTAGCCTCTCCCTCTTAGATTGTAAGCTCCAAGGAGCAGGGCCCTCCTAACCCTCTTGTATTGAACTGTATTGTTGCTGTATTGTCTCCCGTTATATTGTAAAGTGCTGAGCAAACTGTTGGCACTATATAAATTCTGTATAATAATAATAGTTCCAGTGTCTACAGTTTCTAATTTTAATAAAAAAATATTTACTGGTAGTGACTTTTTAAAGTCAACACAGGTACATGGTGGTTTATGGAAAAATATTGGAGTGTTTGTTTCTATGAATACTGAAAAATAGTCCAAACTTCTGCAAATAGCTCATAAACATATTTCAGAAGCTTAACCCAATAGATAATGTGGCAAACCCTAGGCCAGTTCACTATTTGACAGAGTGCCCAAAGCTCTATGACATTGTGTAGGTCTACATAGCAGTGTGTGACATCTAGTGCTTGTGACTTTGAGCAATGCCTCGGGTCTTGCTATCAGTACTGAGTGTGCTGTTGTTGCTGACACTTTCCATAGCCAGTAAAACAATTCTGTCTGACAGGACAGCAAAGCCTAAAAATAACACTGCAGCCTTAAAGACTCAAAAGAGCTTCAGTGTAAATACTAAATAGTCACTTTTCCCTTGTAAACTGTCATTGAGGTCATTCTAGTACTTGTACAATTGACACTTTTATATACTGTATGTTAACAGAGTGAAGCAAATCAGAATGATGTTGATATTGCTTAATGTTACATGGTATGTCCTTAGCAAATGTTATCTCAGTGATATACTGTGGCTGATTTACTAAAGCAATTGAGATTATTCACACAATTAATGGACAGATGAATTGAGTAAGAGGGATTTTTAATATGATTGGCTTATGGAAGTGAATATTCACACAATTTGTGTGCACATTGTAAACTTCTGTAGTAAATTATTCTCAGTGTTTTACTTCCTTGTAAAGGCATACATTGCTTAGAATTATTATTGCTTTCTTTTACTGTATTACTAGTTAATTTTTTCGGGCAATCCATATTAGACACGTGGGATTAATTTTGTTATGAATTGAAATTCAAACAAAATTTTCATTATTCGGAGTTTTGGATGTATCCGAATTTCCGAATCGCAATAGTAATGAATTTCAACGAATCTGATATTATGATGAAACTAATTATCTGAATTAGAAATTAAATCTGAATATGAATTTGAGTTCGACAGTGAATTTGAGTTAAAAATTTAAGGATATTACAATAAATACAGTAAAGTATAAAAGTAAAATAAGATGATGATTCCAACTTGGGCTGCTTAATAGAAGAGAATAAAACAGAATAGAATATACAAGAATACAATAGAATAGACTGGAATAGAATAAAACAGAATAGAATATACTGTAGAGGATTAGAATAGAGCATAGAATAAAGAAATAGAAAAGAATAGAAAACAAAGGAATAGCATAAAATAGAATAGAAAAGTAATGGAATAGAAAATAAAGTAATAGAATAAAACAGAAAATAATAGAAAATAAAAGAATAGAATAGAGTGGAATAAAATAGCATAGAATAGCATTGAATGAATATAACCGTCTCCTGAAATTCAAATCGATTTGAAAATAATCAATATACAAAATTAATCTGAATATATGAAATGAATTCAGAAAACAAATCATTCTAACATAACAAGTACGAGGAAATGAAATTATTAACTTAATGAACGAATCTGAAATGAGGCAAAACAAACTTTACCATCATGCACATCTCTCATTTGGGCTTAGTAAAATTTCAAGGGAGCATTAGCAGACTGGTTTATATCAGTGTTTCCCAGCTGGCAATAATTGATCCTGGATGGTGCTTATCTGACACTGACACAAAAAAACACTGCTTTGCTTGAGATGTAGTTAGAAAGAACAGACATTCATACACACAGGGCCATTTGTAGCTCAAATTTATTCAGTGCCAAGACTGTCAACATTATGGTATTACCATATTCGGAATATGAAGTAAAAATACTTTAAACAAGCCTTCATTTACCCCTATAACTGCAGACATTGTGGGGAAAATCATCTTTAAAGTTCACAACAGAACCACTGAAATCACAGTTTCCTTCCCTTTTACCTTCTATGGAGAGAAGAAACATGACATCCTGCCAGCTTTCTTTTGAAAAGAAATAGGAGGCGTTTCCAAACTTTTGAAAGCTGGCTGAAATGGGACTTGAGAGTCTTTATTATGATGTGTGAGGATCAATTACTTCACAGTACACATAGCCAGAGAAGTCAGGTCAGAAGTCGGATATCTTGCTTTAACCACCTCAATACCGCACACTTTTACCCCCTTCCTGCCCAGGTAAATTTTCAGCTTTTAGCGCTGCCGCACTTTGAATGACAATTGCACGGTCATGCAACACTGTACCCATATGAAATTTGTATTGTTTTTTTTCACACAAATAGAGCTTTCTTTTGGTGGTATTTAATCACCACTAAGTTTTTTATTTTTTGCTAAATAAAACAAAAAACACCTGAAACTTTTGAAAAAGAGATGCACTTTTCATCATTTCTGTTATAAAAGTTTGCAAATAACATTTCTTCATAAATTTAGGTCAAAATGTATTCTGCTACATTTCTTTGGTGAAAATAATAATTGAATTTGTGTTTTTTTTTTCAAATGTTTCTATTATTTTTTTTTTTATTACATTTTTTTCTTTTTTTTTACTATTTTATTTTTCAGCACACTGTGACCAAAGCAATACAGTGTTACCATAGTAACATTGAACTACTCTGGGCAAGTGATCAGGATTTTTTTTTTTAACACATTATGATTGCTAATACTAAT
This sequence comes from Staurois parvus, assembly GCF_062004578.1. Classification (NCBI taxonomy): domain Eukaryota; kingdom Metazoa; phylum Chordata; class Amphibia; order Anura; family Ranidae; genus Staurois; species Staurois parvus. Next base: position 2,571,379 of record NW_028318157.1, read on the forward strand.
GTATTTGATTGATATTTGCAATCATTGTTCCTGAATGAAACTGATTCATTCAGTCTTTTGTTCTGATTAGCTGTGATTGTGCAAAGCTGATCATATGATACAGATGGGCTGTGATTGGCCCTGTCTGTATCATGTGACTGCCTTGACCAGTCACAGCTAACAACATAATTGTATACAATGGATGGCATGAGTGGAAGCCATCCATTGTATACAATGGACATGTGATCTGCTGTGATTGGTCACAGTGGTCACATGACATTGGCAACGGGCCGGTGTAGTGATATGTCTTGCGGCCCCATGAGTGACTCATTTTGACAGGACATCATATGACACCCAGTCACAATGGCGAGTGTCCCGCCTGGCTGTCAATCTGCTATAGGCCAGGCAGGAAGGTGTTAAAGCACTTTTACTTCATGTTAAGAACATTTACATTTTGTTCTATTTATAGACTGGCCACAAGTGCACTTTAATTGTAAGGCTTTGTTTACATGGGTGTCAGCTTGCATAAGCAAACAATGTGGTAGATTTGCTCCCAGCTATGCCAGTTTATTTATGGGCTACTGGGAAAACCACTACAGTTTGGCCAATAACCTTTTCAGTGAAAACTTGATTCTATGTGCGAGATATATAGACAATATCATAATCATTTGGCATGACTCTGACTCCCAGTTGCAAGGGTTCTTGGACCATTGTGGCAAAAATACCCATGGCATCTCGTTCACCCATGTAATAGACGAAGACCACCTAGGCTTCCTAGACCTTGAACTAAGACACGACAGTAAGGGTCATATCTGTTCAAAAATGCACTTCAAACCTACAGTCGGAAACTCGTACCTACATGCTAAAGGCAACCATCATCCACAGTGGATTAAAAATGTTCTGTATGGTCAATTCTGTAGGTTAAAACGTATGTGCACTCTGAAACAGGGCTACATCGAACAAAGTTCGTTTCTCAAAAATAAGTTTAAAGAAAAGGTAGTCAATATCACTCACATTGAAACAGCTTTCAATAAATATTTACTCTTATATTACAATAACTGCACAGACTCTATTAACCTGACTACCTGCTCAAAACCCAAGAGCCCTGCCCTATTGCCACCCATGACTGAGTGAAAGTGCGTTTTTGCACAAAATGTAACAAGTCTTGGAAGATCAAACATATTTTATCAAAAAGTTGGAATATTCTTAAGAATGATCCTACCCTCAGTGACTCGCTTACAGACAAACCCAAACTGATCTTTCGGAAACCTAAAGATCTCAGAAGTATTATAGCCCCCAGTAGGCTACGTAAGACAACCCACCTACCCAAATCTGTTTTGAGTCCATGGTCGGGTTTGTTCGACCAAAAGGGAAATTACAGATGTGGTGTTCCCAACTGTGGTACTTGTGAGATCACCTGGCATCGTAAGTGAGATGTTATGAGTACTGATGGCAAAAAATAGCCCATCAAACACTTTATCAACTGTGGTACGTCCTTTGTCATCTATGGACTACTATGCCCATGAGGCCTATTCTATGTAGGCCGCACTTCTCGCCCTGTGAGAGTTCGCATTAGCGAACATAAAAGCAGTATCAAAATTGGCAAAGATAAATATTCAGTCCCCCCCGTCATTTTAAAAAAAGTTCATCAAAGTAACCACTGTGGCATTAGGGTCTTTGGCACTGAGGCAATCCCGAAAGATCTGGATAATGGGAGGAGGCACCAAAGGCTTTGTAAGAGAGAGAGCTAGTGGATCTTTACGCTAGATACTCTGTCTCCTAAGGGTCTTAACAATGATCTTGAAATACATACTCTGGTTTAGTTACAACATATCTGCTAGTATGTTCGTCTGGCTTTCATTATGTAATATTGATAACAACATGCACATTATTAGTATGTGTCTAAATGTGTATGTGTGCACATCATATTCTGATAATCCACTGTGTACGGATTTATATTTATATTTTAGTTCTGCTCTATATGTAGATGGGGGTTTTGTGCTTCATGCTGATTTGCACTCGGGCTTGGCCTGGGTGCAGGAGGGTCATGACAAATAGTGTTCTCCAGCAATACCAATAGTGTTATTAACGACAGTGTTTATATATATATATATATATATATATATATATATATATATATATATATATATATATTTATTTATTATTTAATTTATATATAATTTTTTTTATATTTTTATATTTTTTTTTTATCATTGATGACTGTTTTTGATAATGATTTAATGATGACGACAATTTTAATGACATATTATTTGTCAGTGCTGTGTCCCCAGTTTCTCCATTCCAATATACTTCCACTGTTGGCGCCTTAGTTTCCATTCCCTGGGAAGCCGGCATCGTATCCCCTGTCTCTCCACCTCCGCTTCTAGTATGAGGTGGAGGCTTGGTATACATTTTTCTCCTGCCGGAAGCGCTGCTTTCATGAACTGGAAGTTATGGCTGGGACGCACTTCACAGCCGCCCCTCCGATCCATCATGAGCGTGCGCTCCACTGATTGACCAATCAGCGGACCGGGGCACACCTCACTACACTGCACATGTGCTGCTGCCTGTGAGTTCCACAGGCGGCTCCGACAGGCCTCTGTACTTACTGCGCATGTGCCCTGTGAGTCATACACATACTGGCATGTGTTCCACTGGCATCTGGAGCCGCTTCTAAGATTTGGCTCTCCCCCTGCTGCTGGTTGGATTTATTATGGCCCTGCTTATTAAAGGAGAATCTTAGGGATTTATATCTCACTGAGTCCCCACTTACTTCTGTGTGCAGCAGGCGTGTCCCAGATGGCTTTGGAATGTTTATAGATACAGTCATGGCCGAAATTGTTGGCACCCTTGATATTTCTCCAGGAAATCATGTATTTCTCACGAAACGTATTGCATTAACACATGTTTTGCTATACACATGTTTATTCCCTTTGTGTGTATTGGGACAAAACAAAAAAAGGGAGGAAAGAAAGCAAATTCGACATAATGTCACACAAACCTCCAAAAATGGGCTGGACAAAAGTATTGGCACCCTTTCACAACTGCGGATAAATAAGAATGTTACAAGCATGTGATGCTCCTGTAAACTCACCTGGGGCAAGTAACAGGTGTGGGCAATATAGAAATCACACCTGAAAGCAGATAAAAAGGAGAGACGTTCACTTAACCTTTGCATTGTGTGTCTGTCTGTGCCACACTAAGCATGGACAACAGAAAGAGGAGACGAGAACTGTCTGAGGACCTGAGAACCAAAATTGTGGCAAAATATCAACAATCTCAAGGTTACAAGTCCATCTCCAGAGAACTAGATTTGCCTTTGTCCACAGTGCGCAACATTATCAAGAAGTTTGCAACCCATGGCACTGTAGCTAATCTCCCTGGTCGTGGACGGATGAGGAAAATTGATGAAAGATTGCAACGCAGAATAGTCCGGATGGTGGATAAGCAGCCCCAAACATGTTCCAAAGACATTCAAGCTGTCCTGCAGGCTCAGGGAGCATCAGTGTCAGCGCGAACTATCCGTCGACATTTAAATGAAATGAAACGCTATGGCAGGAGACCCAGGAGGACCCCACTGCTGACACAGAGACATAAAAAAGCAAGACTACAGTTTGCCAAAATGTACTTGAGTAAGCCAAAAGCCTTCTGGGAAAACGTCTTGTGGACAGATGAGACCAAGATAGAGCTTTTCGGTAAAGCACATCATTCTACTGTTTACCGAAAACGGAATGAGGCCTACAAAGAACAAAACACAGTACCTACGGTAAAATATGGTGGAGGTTCAATGATGTTTTGGGGTTGTTTTGCTGCCTCTGGCACTGGGTGCCTTGACTGTGTGCAAGGCATCATGAAATCTGAGGATTACCAAAGGATTTTGGGTCGCACTGTAGGGCCCAGTGTCAGAAAGCTGGGTTTGCGTCCAAGATCCTGGGTCTTCCAGCAGGACAATGACCCCAAACATACGTCAAAAAGCACTCAGAAATGGATGGCAAAGAAGCGCTGGAGAGTTCTGAAGTGGCCAGCAATGAGCCCAGATCTAAATCCCATTGAACACCTGTGGAGAGATCTTAAAATTGCTGTTGGGAAAAGGTGTCCTTCCAATAAGAGAGACCTGGAGCTGTTTGCAAAGGAAGAGTGGTCCAAAATTCCGGGTGAGAGGTGTCAGAAGCTTATTGATGGTTATAGGAAGCGACTGATTTCAGTTATGTTTTCCAAAGGGTGTGCAACCAAATATTAAGTTAAGGGTGCCAATACTTTTGTCCAGCCCATTTTTGGGGTTTTGTGTGACATTATGTCATATTTGCTTTTCTGCCTCTGTTTTATATTTGTTCCAATACATACAAAGGGAATAAACATGTGTATAGCAAAACATGTGTTAATGCAATACCTTTTTTGTGTGAAATACTTGATTTTCAGGAAAAATATCAAGGGTGCCAACAATTTCGGCCATGACTGTATATATTCTTAAGGTACACTTTTTTATTAGAGTAAAAGTATAATTGCTATTGGCCTTTAAATTCCTTTAATCGTTATGATCTTTGTAAATATGATCACCTACTATCAGCTCTACTGAATCATATCATGCGTTTGTGCACTGATGGTATATAAAAACATATAAAAAAATATATATATATTTATATTTAATAGATACAGTATGTTTACAATGTTGTCTCATGGTTCCGCATCATTCAATTTTGTTTAGCATGTTTGTACTGACACCTATGCCCCTGTTTGTTGGGACTGCCCAGCCGATTTGGCAGGGCTTATTCTTAGTTCTGTGATATATATAGAAGAGGGCACTCATGGTTTTTTTTAGCTCCAAGGAAGAAGGGACCCCCCTTCGAACTTTGAGTCTCCCCTCTTGATGTGATTCGCACTGGTCTTGTACTTCAGTGTTCCTTTTAGGACTTTATACGCCTGTTATACTGCTTTGTTTGTGAGTATACATTGCATTTTAATAACATCACAGCTTTTTATTGAGGTAATGCGCAAGGTTGGTGCGCTTTCTTTTTGTTTTCACTCTGTATTGCAAGCTTTCACTCTGTATTTGCAAAGCATATAGCAAACATCAGGTAGCTTTGTTAAAGCTTTTAAAGTAACCTTCAGTTTCAGTCTGGGTTCACACTGATGTGGTGCAAAATTTGCACCAGTTTCTGTGTGATTTCCGCACCGCATTATAATCTCACCCCATTCACACGAACCATTGCGGGTGTGTATTTTAAGTTAATGACATCCCGAAATCAGTTCAAAAAACGTGGTGTGATGGCAAAATTGAATCTCATGGGTGTGAACACCCATGCGATCCAATTCTAGTGCGGACCAAAAAAAGGGTCCTGCACGTTTTTGCTGCGAATGTGGTGCGATTTGAGCCATACAAAATGTATGGCTTAAATTGCACCGCACAGAATTCGCATGTGATTTGCACAGGAATGCGGTGCGGTTCCTGTGCGAATTACATGCGGTATGTTGCACCGCACAAGCGTGAACCCAGGCTGTTTGAAGATGGAAAACACAGAAATAAATAGATACTCTGACTATCATTTTAACAAGCTGTTAGCAGGTTTCAGTTAGCTTTAGCACTGCTTGAAACTTTATTAAAGCTGGCTTTGATATGAGGTCAGTTCATAAAATCATAGCCATGAATAAGTTTGTAAGAAATTTATGTGGCGTTGCCTATTTTATTCATCAAATAGAAATTATAGTGTATTTTTAGTGAGCAGATATTTTGAGTATTGTTTGCAGTTTTGACCTTAAAGTCCATTTTGATGTGACCTTCCAATTTTGAAAGCCTGCCCGCATACATGCATTGAAAGACTGGGCAGAAAAGCTCAATGATTTTGTATTGTTGTAAAACTGGAAGCAGACCCGGCATACAAAATTAACAAAAATGGTTGCACCCTGGGGGTGCCTTGGGGTTTCTTCAGGGGTGCCTTGGCAAAATGTCTAAAAATTGCCCAAAACTTGTAAACGAGCCAGAGGGTGCAACAAGCCTGCCGTTTAGTTACACAAAGCCACAGGTTTTTGTTGTACACCATTATGACCTTCTAGCTGCCGGCATCCTGACAACCAATGACATCATCAGTTGATAAGAAGGATGTTAGCTGCCAGCACAGTATCCTAGGTCACAATAGGTCAGTGAGGGAGAAGAGAACATTGGAATACTACTCAGTACCAGTGTGCAAAAGTGGATTTGCTTTGGAAGAATTACCTCTAATGTTGGGTGTCCAACATGTGTGCCTGTTGCTGCATTATATTAAACTATTAGAATAGTTTTTCACTTTTTAGAATGGGTGCCCTTTTACAATCATGAACAGTCTTGAGGCACTCTATTTTAGAATGGGGTGCCTCAAGACTGTCCACAATTGTAAAGGGTGCCTCAAGACTGTCCATAGTATTAAAGGGTGCCATAACTGAAAAACGGTTGAGAAACACTGCTTTGTGCTATGCTGCTAAACAGCTTGACTATGCAAATAACAAGCATGCTTGCCTGTTGTGCCCATATAATAAAAAAGATATACCTTTCTTCCCAAAGTAGGTCATGTTTAAATAAATTAACTAATAAAGGGGACATGCTCTTCATAAATGTCTTAATAATTACTTATTGCCTGCACTGGTCTTGAACTCCATTTGGTTCTGTTGTACATTAAACATCATGTATCAGCAACCTTAGACTATGTGTTTTGATCTCTTGTGTAAAATTTTAGATGAATTTTGACCTAGACCACGTCTTTCTTAAATTTATTGTATCTGGTAAATGTACCTGTCAGAGTGACCTATCTATAATATTTCATTGGGATTGAAAATGCACTGCTTAATATATTCTGTATAGATAGTCTCACAGTCAACGCAGGCAGACTTTATGATGATGTTTACACTGTATCAAGTGTAGCAAAATTAAATGCCTTGCATGATAGAATGTTTCCTATCCTGTAATTTGTCTCTGAGTTCCATTACAGTCTTCTGTTTTCTCTTCTAGCTTTACTCACAGAGAAGCCTCCTAAACCATTGTTCCCTGTGGAGAACCAGCCAAGTGTTATAGATGTCCAGCTGGGTAAGTCCCCTTCTGGGAATAATAGATTCTAAACTTCCACTCCATTAACAGATGGGAAAAATTGCACGTAGGAAAGGCAGGTTTATTGCCACAGTTATTACATGCAAATCAATTTGCTACTTCCCATTTATAATGCTTGAGTATATTGTAGCAGCCATTTAAGTGTATGGGTTTGCTTAGTGGCAGAGACTGTTAATGTTAATTGGTTAAGCTGCATATTAAATACAGTATATGCAATGTTTGCATTTCTGTTTTATGTTGGAAGATTAAAAGGAATTTATTAAATACCAGCTGTACTAACTTATACTTTGGAATTACTGCTAATGTCCTTTCTCCTGAACACTGATAGGGTTGACTGCTATTAGCAAAAAACAGCTTTATCAATTTGGGCTTTTTATTTTTTCTTGTATATCATTATGTATGGCCATTAGAATTTTAAACAGATAATTTTGACTAAGTAACAATAGGCCTGCATCAAATGTAGTAAAAATTTATTATTTTTGGTGAGACACACTTTATAGGTACTTTATTAATTTTAATAATTTTCATTAATGTACTATATTTGCTTATCAATTTGTTTTCCAAAGATGATTTGTTTCAATAAGATGATGATCCACATTAATCCATCAATAGCTAAACTGACCAATACCTGGAACTTTTAATAGTTTGTCCAAATGTTCCAACTAGTGGAAGACTTATCCTTTGACTTAGTGGTCAGTAGTCATAATGGGGTTTATTTACTAAAGCTGGAGAGTGCAAAATCAGGATCACTTCTGCATAGAAACCAATCAGCTTCTAACCTCAGCTTATTCAATTAAGCTTTGGCAATAAAACATGGTAGCTGATTAGTTTCTGTGCAGACATGAGCCTGATTTTGCACATTCCAGCTTTATTAAATAAACCCCAATGTGACACTTGGTTTTTTGTCTGCCATAGATACTGCAAAAAACTGACCTCAACCCAACTATCTAGCTTCTTGCACGAGCCTGCTCTTTATATTATGTTAGAAAATAAATTCATATTGAGTTTACCACATACAGTTTTTTTATCACTGTTTTTAAACAAGTCCATTACTTGGGTTTCAGAAAACTCTGGATGGCATTTGTCAGCCAGCTTTTATTTGATATCTATTAGCCAACTCTAAAGTCAGTATTATGGGAACTACATTTTTAGACTCCCTAATAATTGTTCTTGTATCCAGCAAGAGTATTCATTATTTGGGGCATTTAGAGGATCTCCATATTACTTCTTATTGGACAGTGTCAGGTTAACTCTGTTCATTCTTAAGGATCAGATAAGAAAATTCATCCTATATGATCATTAGGAATCCATATGCAAGTTTCCAGAAGTTCTTTCAATGTGTGCTTAATATACAGCCAAAATATCATAAAGACATGCCATATTGTGTGCTGGTATCAAGAAAGTGTCAGAATAGAAATACTGTATGTGAGCTGCCATGGCTGACCTGTTTTTGAAGGTGTATGTTCTGGGGCTGCAATGTTTATCCTTAATGCTTTTTGAGGTAATGTGTAAGAATAATTTATTTGTTAGAATATTTAACATAACTATGTAAACTTCAAAAACTAACCAGCAATGTTAACGCTCAAATTTCTAACCTGAAGAGTTAAAGTGCACAAAATTTAAATAGTATTAAAATCTAAAATTTTACCTTAATGCGTTCTCTGCATTAGGGTTAAAAAATGCCCCAATTACCTGGCCTACACCCCAGTACCCGACTCTTTCCTGACTCAGTGTAACCTCTCCAGAGGTACCTCTGGCTTCAGCATCCCTTCCCTCACTTCCTGCTTTCACAGGAGAAACTGAGGGCAGCAGATCAGGCTTGTGCCGCCGTATCGGTCAAAGAAAGGAGGGAGTGGGGCATGGCTTACCAGCACTGTGTGTGTCTATGGAAGTGCACAGCCTGGTGTGGGACCCTACAGAAGCACACACGTAGGAGTGCCTCTTTATCACCAGGCATGCTACAGAAAGCACCCAATGTGCCAAAAAGAGGAAAGTTAACTTTCTGAGCAATATTGTTCAACAGAGCATGTAAGTACTACCTTGTTTTTATATACAGTGTGTGTGTGTGTGTATATATATATATATATATATATATACTGATATGAACTGGGTTATGTGTTGGAAACGTAAGGATACCCCATCGTTTGATGGAAATAAGTTGTGGAAAGAGATGAACAGCAGACAGGCAGAACTTACAATATGAAAAGGAGATTTTTCAAGTAAGCTTATGTTGGATTTTCAACCCTAACTATTGTTTGTATTATTTTTTTAATGCCAATTGATATAAAATGAAAGTGTATGCTGTGATCATAGAACTCCTTTAACCACTTGCCAAAGCAGAAACTTATCAGTATGTACCTGGATTGGAAGGTTGATATCTTGGTCATCACTGCAGCAATGATCAAGATATCAATTTCTTCTGCCAGCAATTCCTTTCACTATAAAAGTAATCCCACCAGTTAAGAAGCTTCTAGATTACTATTACAGGCAGCAGGGGGGGTCCCTCCAGGCAGCAGGGACCCCCTTCCTGCTGCCACCTTTACTGGGCTCCCCCATGAAATCGGGGATATTGGTAAGGATGTGGCTGGCATCTGATTCCTGAGACACAGTGGGAGGAACTGATGTTCTTCCCATGGTGTAACATCAGAAAGTGTAAGCTACAAAGATTTTGTCACTTCCTGTTTTGGTTGTGTAAATAAGCCATTATTAGATGCTTTGGAGGCCAGAGGAGTGATATGGGATCTAATAGATCCCAGATCTCTCAATAAAGACGACCTGTCATCTCCTATACTATCAGAAGGAATGTTGTTCATCCCTTCTGATAGCAATAAAAGTGATCCAAAGTAAAAATAAAGATACAGCATAAAAATGTTTTCTCTTTAAATAAAATAAATAATACAATTTCAAAATTTTACAGTGTACCCATTCCACCCATGCTCACATGCAAATGCTCACATAGTTCTCGTACGCATATCTAAACAGCAATCGCAGCACACATTTGAGGTAACGCTGCAAATGTCCAAGAAAGGGAAATAAGTTTAGCACCAGACCTGTAACGGATTTGAAACCATCAGCTATGGAGATTTTTTAGGTACCCATAGCTTGCAGCCATTCCTCGGGTGGACACAATTTTAAAGTGTGAAATGTTTGTTATCTATTTACTCAACATAACATCATATTTTAAATTTTATCAAACAGTTGGGTATTATATTGTGTTTTTTCTGCATAAAAATTAATTAGTATATATTTTTTAAGCAGATGCCCTAGAGAATAAATTGGTGGGTGTTGCATTTTTTTATGCTGCGCGGCATTCGCGTAGGGGTTTTTCAAACATACATTTTTTGGAAAAATACACATTGTTTGTGGGTCCCAAGAAATTTTTTAGAAAAAAATTTAGATTTTTACATGTAGGCAAGAAGCATCAGAATAGGACCAGAGTTGTAAAAAAAAAAAAAAACTGTGAGCAGGCAGGCTCTGTATTGCAGAAGAAATGTGTTATGTTTCTTTTGCAATAAAACAAACTTACCTGCCTGTTCACAATATCTTTTACTATGTACTATGAGCAGCTCAGTGTACAGTCTCAGCACATCCTGGTGTCACAGTAAATGAACTCCAGTTCACATATGCTGAAGTTGCATCATTCCCTGCCAGACAATTAGAATGGCTGAATAACTAACACCCAGAAGAAGCTGAGGAGATAGTAGGCTTGGTAAGGGGGCAAGGGGACATGAGTATTTTAAGACTTTGTTTCTGCTTTAAAATGTTGTTTTTCTTTTTTGTTAGCTGATACATTCTATTCTTCTGGTTCTCTTTTTACAGTTTTATTTATGATTGCAAATGTGAAGAATTGCATGTAACTTATTTGTACTATATCCTTGGATCTACTTATCATTTTGATGTGCAGTCTTTACCGAATAACCCCTACTGATATAAACATAAAACAATTGCAGCCCTAGTTGTACATAAATCTTAAAAATGCCAAAAGGTTAAAAATAAATGTACATAGATGATAGCAAAGTCCAGATAGGGTTCCCATATGTAGATAGAAATTGGTGCATAAAAGGAAAATTCCAATCCAGAAAGAAGACCATCATCTTCCACCCAAATAAATTGGCCTCTTATCAGAAAGTTTCACCGCCCAAAGGGTCGGCCGACATGAGCAGTGTAATATATCCAGCTGATACAGCAGCTGGTCTTCAATAACGATAACGTCAAGAGCAATCAAAGATGCTTCTCCAAGTTACAAAGTTCTGAGTAGCAAACTTCCCATCGGGTAACAGAACACCACAAGCACTCTTTTTTCACTTTCTAGTTTCTTTAGGTACCAGTGATTTAATTGGAGCCTCAAAGCTGCATCCTGGGAAGTTCCTGTCACATGTTCCATGAGAAATACCCAGAGATTAATGATGAGTTCCAGGAAGCAAAGGGAATTTTCATCTGCCCTTAGTAAAAATGCCCACGGCACTTGGGATGTCCAGTGGTTACAGTCAGCTTGAACGCCGCCATTCCGATCCCCTTTACCAGAATGCGTTACAGTCCGCCTGAATGCCACCGTTCCAAACCCCTTTACCAGAATGCGTTACAATTCCATTTTCTGCGATTGTAATGCATTATGGTAAAAGGGATTGAAATGGTGGCATTCAGGCTGACTGTAACCACTGGACAACCCAAGTGCCGTGGGCATTTTTACTAAGGGCAGATGAAAACTCCCTTTGCTTCCTGAAACTCATCATTGATCTCTGGGTATTTCTCATGGAACATGTGACAGGAACTTCCCAGGATGCAGCTGTGAGGCTCCAATTACATCACTTGTACCTAAAGAAACTAGAAAGTGAAAAAAGAGTACTTGTGGTGTTCTGTTACCCAATGGGAAGTTTGCTACTCAGAATTTTTTTTTAACTAGGAGCATCTTTGATTGCTCTTGAAGTGATCGTTATTGAAGACCAGCTGCTGTATCAGCTGGATATATTACACTGCTCATGCTGGCCAACCCTTTGGGTGATCAAATTTTCTGATAAGAGGCCAATATATTTGGGTGGAAGGTGATGGTCTTCTTTCTGGATTGGAATATTCCTTTTATGCACCAATTTCTATCTATATATGGGAACCCTATCTGAACTTTGCTATCATCTATGTACATTTATTTTTTAACCTTTCAGCTCTTTACGATTTATGTACAACTAGCCCTGCAATTGTTTTATGTTTATAACTGTTGGCCTATTTAATGTGCAAGCTGCTGTATCATTTTGAGGTTTACGTTCCGAGCACAAGTTTTTCTTATACAACCACTACTGATGCTTTTTTTAATCTTATACTCCGTTTAAATTTCCCAGAATTTGGGTAGGTTTTTAATTTTGTATGCCTCGATCAAATCTTTTGAAACCTTTTGCAAGGACCTATTGAATTTCTTACATGGCTTTCTTTAAGTATTTTAAACTTTCCATGCTATTATGACTTTGTTCTTCATGCTACTGAAAATGTGGGAATAACAGAAACTGTGGATGAGGCCTTTCTATGAAGTGCGTTGGGATTCATTGTGAATCTTTTTAGTAGCAAATGGGTTAGGAGCTTTTTCTTCAAGTGACAGTTTTCATCTGACATTTTACGGAATTTCCATTTAAGATTGGAAGAACTTGTCATTTCTGGTGTCTAGAGAGTCCAGTTCACAGCTGAAAAAGTCAGCATTGTACTTGTGAGCTGTAGGCTGTTTGTACAGGGTCTGCCCTAGCAAATTAGCACTTCTACAGGGAGTCCATAACACAATTTTGCCTGTGGCACCAAACAAGACATGTGCTGGTCAAGGAGTAGTATTTGTGTTCTTCAATCTGTCAGGACAAAGCAATACGAAGAGAACTAATAGGAAATGATGTAATGCACAAGAGAATTTGATCTACAGTGCTGTAAAAAAGTATTTGTCCCCTTTCTTTTTTTTCTTTGCATATTTGTCACACTTAAATGATTCAGATCATAAGGCAAAATGTATTATTACACAAACATAACCCAAGCTAATACAAAATGCAGTTTTTAAATGATGATTTCATTTATTAGGGGAGCAATGCTGTCCAAACCTGGCCCTACGTGAAAAGTAACTGCCCCCCACCCTTCCCTGAGAGAGAGCCATTATCCACAAATGGAGAAAACTTGGAATAGTGGCGAATCTTCCTGGGAGTGATGGGCCTACCAATAACTCCAAAAGCTCAATGATGACTTATCCAAGAGGTCATAAAGGAACCCTGAACAACATCTAAAAAAATTGCAGGCCTCAGTTGCTTCAGTTAAGGTCAGTGTTCTTGATTCAATAATAAGAAAGAGACTGGGAAAAATGGCATCCATGGGGGAGTTCTAAGGAGAAAGCCACTGCTGAGCAAAAAGAACACAAAGGCTCATTTCACATTTGACAAAAAACAATTTGACTGTCTTCAAAACTTTTGGGAAACTATTCTGTGGACCGTTAAGACAAAAGTTGAACTTTTTGGAAGGCGTGTGTCCAGGTACATCTGGCGTAAAACTAACACAGCATTTAATTTAAAAAAAATCATACCAACAGTAAAACATGGTGGTGGAAGTGTAATGGTCTGGTCAGCTTCAGGACCTGGACAACTTGCCATAATTGATGGAACCATGAATTCTGCACTCTACTAGAAAAATACTAGAAAAAAAAGGAGAATGTCTGGCCATTGTCTTGTGATATCAAGCGCACTTGGGTTATGCAGCAGGACAATGATCCGAAACACACCAGCAAGTCCATCTCTGAATGGCTAAAAAAAACAAAATGAAGATTTTGGAGTGGCCTAGTCAAAGTCCGGACTTCCGATTAAGATGCTGTGGCATGACCTTAAATAGGCTGTTTATGCTTGAAGACCTTCCTATGTGGTTGAATTAAAACAATTCTGCAAAGAAGCGTAGGCCAAAATTCCTCCACAGTGATGTGAAAGACTCATTGCCAGTTATTGCAAATGCTTAAATGCAGTTGTTGTTGCCAAGGGTGGTAACAACCAGTTATTATGTTTAGGGGGCAATTACTTTTTCACAGGCAGGTTTGGACAGTTTTTTTCCCTTAAATTAAATCGTAATTTAAAAACTGCATTTTGTATTTACTCGGGTTATCTTTTGTGTAACAAATATGCAAAAAAAAATCAGGAAAGGGGCAAATACTTTTTCACTGCACAGTACCATAAGAAGTAGCTACTGTAAATACACAGTTGAGATATATTCTGTTTTACCCGCAAAAGGATTTGTATCTAAACGGTCCTGACATAAACACACCCCTGCCAAACAGCACATCAGGTTAGTGGCCTGACTTTTTTCTACTGCGCTTAAGCAATGCAGCTTGGTCACCTCCCTGCCCCAAGCCTATGACTGTGCAATGAAGGAACAGTCATTAACTTTGTGAGGTCTTTCTTTCAACACATTGCTTGTTGACACTAGTATAGCAGAGCCTGACTGGCTCCAGTTGTTTCCCTTCCCTCTCTTGTTCTGATTTCTACTGTACAGGGGATTATGAGAGGCTGGGATCAGGTCAAATTTAGGTACTTTTGCTAGTCACCATAAAATACGTAGTGATTATTTAATGAATACAGAACTGCATTAATAGGTGTTTTTTTTATATATGCCTGAAGTACAGCTATAACTTAAAATGATATTAATATGATCTATTGTGGTTAGATTTAGCAAACATGTTACACTGCTTATGGTAAGGTTTCAGTCTCTTGGCCATGGTTTGTTGCTGTCAAATTCCCTTTCCATGCTGTGTAATTGGTGGAACCCTGTATTGGGGCTCAGATTCTGGATTATTCAGAAGATATGAATAAATACAACTTTTCTAGTGAGGCACAGAAGATGAATTCTAAGGTTATATTTAAATCCATTCATCAGCTATATGATTTTTTTTTTGTGCAAGAATAAATGCAATGAAGTGTACCTTTTGACACTAGTGATAAGGCAGTTGAATCAAATAATTTAGTTCCAGCATTTCTGGATATTTAGATGTACACAGATCAAGTAAAACTGATATTGTTGGACATTGTGTTAGTAGTTGTTTAGAAAAGGACAACAAATTATTTATGTTGGCAGTTTTGAGGTGGAGGAAATCTAAAAAGTTGACTGCCTGATCACATTCTATTTGGAAGATTTAGGTCTCATGAGGCCATTGAGCGTTAAGTCTCAGTGCATGAGGTTCTGGTGTTTAGCTGCGAGAGGGGGGGAAAGGTGCACTGACGGCTTGTCAAACTCTGAGAGTCTGGCAGCTGCTGCAGGTGAGCAGTTCATGAGTGATATGTACATTTTTAGGCTAGTATGCGTCCAGGAATGAATTTCCATAATGAAAACTGACTGAATTCCGGGCCTTCATCCCTGGGCCCATACTGCCCTGAAGAGAAGAACCACTGAGTGCACCACCCTGCCGCTTCTGGCCATAGCAGCTGTCAGACTCTCATAGAGCAGCAGGGCTTGAAAGTGCCTGTGCCCTCCAGCCACAGCTAAACATCATCTGGGCTAAATGCCAAGTGTGCATGAGGTGTAACCCTTAGGGCTCATGTACACTGCAGCTGATAAACTCACGTTTAGGAGCTGTTCAGCATTTTTTTCAGCAGCCCTTGAACTCACCCTAATGTTTTCCTATATGTCCATGTACACATCTTCGTTTACAGTCGTTTACAGACAGTTGAGTTTACAGTCATTGTTTTGAACGCAACAAACTTGCGTTCAGACATCGCTTTTATCAGCATTTCAAATGCAAAACATTTGTAAATGCGGCAAATCTTGTTTATAAGCGTTTGCGTTTGAAAATTTATTTTTTTTTTTTACCTCTTCCAGTTCCCAATGCTGTCCAGAGCCTTTTTTCGTCATGAAAAATGCATGCAAAGAGTTTTCAAGGTGCTTAGATGGACAAAACACTCAACACAGGATGTTCCTACCAAGCTTTTCACACATTGTAATGACCAGTTCACACCTCAGACCTCTCCCACCCTTGGAAAGGAAAGATATGTTAATGACCATTCACACCTCAAATTCCTCATGAAGACCCCCTGCAGGGTGACCTTAATGACTCACTCCACCAGACACCTTCCCACCCTTGGAAACAAAAGAAATATGTTAATGAGCAACTCATTATCTCAACACATACTGCTCTCTTTGCTTCTACTGTGTGTATTTCTCTGAAACAGTCTGAAATAGTTAATGATTTACCACTTTTCAGTGTATTCTGGGCATTTGGGAGGTTCTCCTGTGCTTATCCTTAAAAAAATGCTTCTAAACACAAACTCGCATAAACGAATTATGCAAATGCGGCTAAACAGACTTTTTTTAACCTACGTTTTCCAGCAGTCAGTTTCCATCGTTCAGAAACATCCCGTGTACATGGGGTCTTACTTGCTGTCAGGAAGATCAGATAATATCTGCAATGGGAACACAGACAAAAAAAAAAGAGACATAAATAGACTAAGTAAGTGTTAAAGGAGAAGTAGGGCCAAAGCTCTTTTGACCCTACTACTACTGTGGGTTACAGGAGTGCACTTCGTTCTGTACTCCTATAACCCAGACACAGCCAGCAGCAGGCTAAAGTTTGCTGTTGGCTGAAATCACTTAACCAGTCCAGACTCTGGAAGGATCCCGACTTTAATGTCGGGATCCACCTAGATACCTAACTATCAGTTGGCTTTACCTTTCAGCATTCTTCAGAGAGCCTGAACCAGCTGCTTCCACCTCCTCCACAGGCAGGAGCTCCAGTGAATATTGGAGGGGCAGAGCAGGGAGCCAAAGACTGGCAGTCATCGGCTCTTTGCTCACTGAATACTGAGAACCAAGGGATCAGCGATGTTTGATCACTCAGTTCTCGGTGTAAAGCCTATTCGGGACAGTTGCAGTATTAGGCTGAAGCTGAATCCACCTAGGTGAGCATCAATATTTGTTTCTTTTTTTTAAATATGTACTTCTATTTTAAAACATTTGATATTCTGTTTATCACTGTACATGCCCTACTGTCTCATGACTGCTAATCCACGGACTCCATTTATTCCATTGGAGTCCCAGGGACAGGTAGTGAGGGAAAATCTTTTCAGTGGGGCCATAGGCAGAAATAAAAACCTGAAGGATATTTAACTCTTTCTCTCTGTTTCTCTCTGTTCTCTCCAAAATAAATAAATAAAACATGGGTGCAGTTAAAATTTAACTACTTCAGCTGTTGTAGCTGCTTATCCCTTTTGGAGTGGAGCAATTCATTGCAATGCATTTCATTCTGAGCATAGGCTTATTGATTTAATAATAGCGGCCATTACAAATAAAGCCAGAGTAATAAATATATTGTTGTAAAATAGGGTTCTCTTTTACTGATATTGTGTTTCAGGAGTTATTTCATTTACTATACATTTTTACAGCAAAAAGAAGTACAAAGGTGAAAAAAATCCAGTTTGCTCAGTATAAGTCTTACAATCTTACAATACCCAGGGGTCTATTTTTAAATGTTTTCACACAAGATTCACATAACTATTGTCTAAGATTTAATTTTTTTTCATTTTTTTTTTATAAGAAATTGGGAAAAAAGTATACATCCTAGGGAAAGATGTGTAAATCTTAGAGGAAACATTTATTAATAGACCCCAAGTGTTGCTGTTAGTGTAACTAAGCACACATTTTATTCTTCATTCTAAGACATGTGGGTTACACTGCTGCCTGCTGGAGGTTTGGACACTGGCGCGCAAAAAAACAGTTAACCCAACCTTGCATAAATCCCTACTGTTATGCCTTGGGCCTGTGGAATGTGACCTTTGGACACTGGGCTCTGCTTATGGTACTTTCTAGACCCTTGTGTACTGTTAGATGCAGGGTGCTCTGCAGGTCCAGATCTGTGGCACAGGCTCATAAGTCTCATTTGTAGAATAAGCCCATGGACACCCTGGGACCCTTATTTCCATTGGTTTGTTCTTGTCACCAGATTCCATGGCGTCATGACCTGAGCCTGCTACCTGCTCTAGATCTATCGGACCTCTTATCTTTGCTTCTGACCTTCTTTCATTCTGTGCATGGTAAATGGAACAATATGTTCACAGAAATTCAGTATGTTCCCCAGCTCTTGCTTAGAAACTTGGTTAGCTTTTACCCAACTGGAACTTACCCTTTCAATGTGCCTGAAGCCCCTATCATTATATCTGACTCAAGTTTAGAACCTTCACAGCCTACTCTTTTAGATGTTTTACATTATGTGGTCATTGATCTAACCTAACCTAGCAGTCTTTTGTCCACTAGACTGACACAGTTCACTCTATGTATATTGAGGATCAACCCACTTTACTTGAAGTAGATTCCTCTATGGCTTCCTTTCTGGAGTACTTTATTTCAGACAAAAAATTACTTAAGTGGTCTCTACCTACTGTAGACACTGCAGTCCTTCACCTTAAAGCAGAAGTTCACCCAAAAAGGGAAGTTCCACTCTTCTTCCTCCTCTCTCCCAATGGTATATTTTGAATATAATATTTTTTTTTTGGGGGGGGGTGAGTACCTGGTTTTAACAGGTATCTGCTCCAGGTACCCTCTCCCACTTCCAATCACCTTTCCCCCCCACCTGCAACCATCCAGGACACATCACAGGTCCCAAAAGGGTGCGGGACCGTTCACAAAGCACAGCACAGCTTGCACATATGTAATGGGAAGCCAGCTGTGAATCTGCAAGGAGTCACAGCCTGGATTCCCACAGTTAGGCACCATGCATGCTGGACTTAAAATAACGCCAGATCCATTGGCAGAAGAAAATGCTTACATAGAGCTCACATAGAGCAGTTTTATGTACATCTTTAGGTGCGTTTAGGAGTGTTTCATGTTTTTCTGCCATAAAACTCCAATTAAATATACAAACTGTGATGGGAGTCACTTTGGGGGGGGGGCATGGAACCCAGCTCACTTTGGAGAGGTGGGGAGACCCCTGTCTCAGCCCTTCATATCCCTCTTATGTGTAAGTCACCCTGTGCCTGTTAGGGGTACAGGGTGATCTGTCCTAATATTGGGGTGGGGGGTTGTAGATTGTTTAATGCCATGTGGTTGCATCACAGTGTTCTATTGTGTGTCTGGCTTGATAGAAAACTATTATGGGATGTATGTGTTTGTTTATTAGCTTAGTGGGGGTGTCCCTCCTGATGGGACTTTCTGCTAGTGTGAATACCTATGTGTCTCTTGTTGCTCAGTGTAGATTGCCCCGCCCTGTGTCATTATGCAGGGAGGGGGAATGTTCGCCTGAGTGTATGAAAAGCCAGTTCGAGTTACAAATAAAGAGTTCCATGTTCAGACAGACTGGTGTCATCTAGTCTTGTTTGGTCAGCTGTGGTGTCTGTGGTCAGTGTTCGGATGGGGAAGCAGTATTATAACGGAAGTACCCAAGCGCAGACTGGGTCGGTTCCCATACACAAAGAAAACCAGTTTGTTTTTTTTATCTGCCTCTAAACGCTGAGCTTAAAATATGCCACTAAACATCCTAATGTGCATGGACATTGAACTGCTTCTACAGGCAATACACAAAGCTCCTGTTGAAGCAGAGTTTTTAAGCTAGTGTGCAGGGGGCCCAAAGACCAGTGAAAAACCAGCCTGGGTGAGGATATTGCTGGATCCTTGGACAGATGAGTCTGCTTATTAAAAGTCAGCAGGTACAGTTTGTGTAGCTGTTGATGTTTAATTTTTGCTGAACTTACTAAAGCCCCTTTTATAATTGAGCATTTCATCACCTTATAATTATAAAGAATAAAGGGATTTTCAAGGCGCCAAAGTCATACAAGAAACGTGTTAAAAAATATCAAAATAGTTTTTATTACAACATAAGTCTTGTTAAAAACAATACTTTCACAGCATTAGTAAGTACTGTAATAAAACTGAAAATTCACTGAAAAATCCATGCAACTTGAATAAATGTGTCACTTCAACTTAACATGTTTCACCAACCATTGGCTTCTTCAGGAGAGTTTATAGTACTGCATAGAAATGGCACTGAGAACAAAATATAATAATTACAGACATACTGTATAGTATACAAATAAAGATATAAAGAAAACATATATATATATATATATATATATATATATATATATATATACACAAGTCTACAATAATGAATGGATCATTTGGAAGGCCTCTTACAGGGAGTGCTCAAGATCACTTTGGATAACAGTCAAAAAATATTTTCCTTTTTTATGTATCACTTGGATCACCCACAGGAATATCAGCAAACCATAGGAGGGGCAAACTACACATCTATGTCACCCTACAAATAAGCAACAGCCTAAAGATAAATTAATTCCCCCAAAAACTCAGCCTCTAGCAGGAAATGGTTATATCAGGAATCCACCTAGCAAATACTTAATTCTTAATACAGATGAAGGAAGAGCAAACATGAAGGGTCCAATAAATTACAATGTAGCAGCCATGCCACCCAATCTAAAATCAGAGCCTAATCCATAAGCCCAGATCGGGCAAGCATTGTCAAAAGCTGAAATAAGGGCAGTCCAACAGCTAATTGCACAAAAAAAGAGCAGAACAAAGAAGGATATTTTCAGTAAACTCAAAAGAGGCTTGAAGATTAAGTCAATGAACGGAATCTTTACTGCCTAAAAGCCATTTCCTGTGATAACAGGAACCCCAAGGGGCAAAAAATATAGAAAAAGAAAAGAGAGTGGGGAGACAGGGAGGCAGCCACCAAGCAAACTCGGTAGCTGAATCCCAAAAGGTGGCACCCAGGGCGTCCATTTGGCCACCCATCAATGGTGTGAGATCCAAAAGGGTGCAGACAATCTAGCTTCTAGGGAACCCTGTTGACAGCTGAAATATTAAAGAATGTGTTTAGTAGCTGTGCAGTATCTTACTGCATACTCAGATGCAGTAAGATAACACTTAGTGAATTGTCTCCTCTGTTTGAAGTACGCGGTCAAACTTTCGATTGTTTGACCGAGATCTGAACAGAAGGGTGTTCGGCCCATCACTGCTAAGTAGTTGCAAAATAACAATTTTATGCATCAACACTCAATGTATAAAGGCTAGACCTCTTTGCAGGCACCGCTAAAAGGGGTTGAAGCTGATGGCATAATTAGGTCCTGGGAATTTAGTTGCTGCCAGGTTGTAAATGTACTCGGTTTCATATAGTAACAGCTCGTCAACATCTACTCCCCTTTAATGCAGGGGTATGTGCTCTAAAGCAACAAAAGTGGATCTTGGATAGATCAAACCCATGGTGCAACCCCACATTATGACTAATTGGGGTTTCTAGCTTTTTTTTTTTGCTAATAATGGCAACATGGTCATGTATCCTTTGGAAATTTTCTCTTATTGTTTTTTCAATGTAGAAGTCCCTGGAATCACATTTCATATAGCAAACCACACCAGTTGTTTGGCAGTCGGCAAAATAAATTAGGGACAAAAATACCAGTATTTAGCAAAAATTTGGTCAACCTGCCTTTGTTGATCAGAATACCTTGTTATTAACCTAACGTTCTGTGTGCTGGGTTTGATTCTGTTACTGTGAATTAGAGTATCTCTGTCCTGACTTTTGACACTGATAGGCCTGATTTGCTATAACCTTGTTCTGTTAACCGTCTCTGAAGTACTTTCGTCTCAGTCTCAAAGTCCTCCTGCCTGGTACAATTTCTTCTGATATGAAGATACTGCCTGTATGGGATACTAGAGAGCAAAGGTGTCAGATGAGAGCTTGCAGTGAGTAAAATGGTATTTCCATATGAGGGTTTCCTATACAGAGCGGAGTCTAGTATGCCATCTAAATTCACAAAGATCTGGATGTCCAGGAAACTAATTGATTGCTGGTGACAGTTCATTGTGAATCTCAGACTGAAATAGTTACATTTGAAATCCTCCAGAAAGGCAATTGATCCAAAGAGCCAATCCAAATCATAAAAACATCATCAATGAATCTACGCCAAATCAGCACCTTACTCAGACTCTCCTGAAGATCCTCCCTAAAAAACAGGTCACGGTCCCACCCCCCTAGGTACAGGTTTGCATACAATGGGGCACAATGTGTCCCCATTGTAATGCCCAGCACTTGGAAGTAGTGGGAGCATCCAAACATGAAAATGTTATTAGTCAGGACAAATCAGTGCAAATCAGGAATGAATTGGTTGCAGAGACCAGCCAAAATACCTCATTCTGAGATGAAGCCCTCCACAACCTGAACCCCCAAATCATTGGGAATCAAGTTATAGAGGGCCTCCACATCCACAGCCACCAGTGATGCTCTTTCAGGGATAAAAATGCTAGCCTAAGTCTTGAGTGAATCTATCGTATCCTTGACATAGGGAGAAAGTGCACTCACATGAGGGTGCAGATAATAATCACCTTACTTTTAGGGACTTCACTGATGTTCAGTAAGAATCCCACCTTATGTCCCATTTTGAGTTAGCTGCAAAGACATTCTTTCCTCTTCTAGTAGTGGCTTTAATTTGTGAAACTATGTTCCAGTGTATCACTTCTTTTGAAAGAAATGTTTCCAGCACAAAAGTAGACCCTTAAAGGTTTTACAGTTTTTTAAAATGTTGCGTGAAGCCCTCCACTTAGCTGTGCTGGAAACTAAGAATAATTTATGCTAGTAGTTTGCATATGCATAGGACACATTGGCTACAGGTTTGGAATGTAGAAGATATGTTTAAAGAACTTCTTATCTTGCCGCTTGAGGGTAGGTGTCTCTTTCTATGGATGAAATTATATTGGATGATTGTCCTAATGAAAGGTTGGAAAGTTGATATGAACAGTAATGGTGAAAGAGGTCATACCTGGCAAATGCAATTATGTATATAGACTGGTGAGGATACATTACCGGGAATACAAAGATAAGATCCATGATCATGTTAGATTGGAAAACCCATGTGTTTGAGGGTGGCCCATGAGACTCTAAAAAAGGAATTCTTTGCATTCATGCACAGAAGGCGGCTCTCAAGATTTCACTGTTGCATCTGATATAGAATATTAATTGATTTATTAGTGTTATCACGTGCCTCACAGCCTGTCATAAAGCCAACTTAAACTAGTTCTATAAGCTTTGGCAGACGTGGAAGAATACAATAGGCTGTCAACTTTGCAAGTAATTTTAGATCTACTTTTATTAAAGATATTGGTCTATAGTGTCATCATAAGTGATTTTTAACTTCTTTGGGGATTACTGTGATAATCCCCATGCCTTAAGAAATGAATGATGAGGCCATGGATTGAAGCATAAACATTTGAGTGCTTTAAGAAGATGGGGAGCCAGTAGGTTGCAAATAGACTTATAGTATTGGGTTGTAAACCCATCAGCTTTCATATTAGAGAAGGCAAGTTTCAGTTCTTGATTTGTAAATGGGAAAATCCAACCGCATTATTGAATTTTTCTCTTTTGTTGGTAAATTGCTGTTTAGAAGAAAATTGCCGATAATTGAGGGCCTATGTCTGTAAGCATTCAGGGGGCAGGCGTCTAGGTGGTAAGTTATACTGTTGACAAAAGTATTTTTTAAATTATTCAGTACAGAGTTAGATATGGAGATTTTGGAAATTTTTAAACTAGGTTTTGAAGGTAAATTTTTTTTTTTCTTTTTTGAAACTGGAACTCAGGGAAACAAGCTTACCAGATGCTCATAGCAGAGATGTACATGTGGGGGTGCCTCAAAATGTTTTTGGGGGGGATGTTATGTTCTTAGGTGTAACTTTATTTTTTTTTTGCAATTAAAAGAAATTTAACTTTTTTTTTCCCACCACATAGGTTACACAAAGTGCTCTATGCGCTGATTTTTAGGTGACAGGTTCTCTTTAATGAGACATGCAGGGTCTTTTAGACCCTGCATGTCTCCTCTGGGCTCCACTGAATGTATTGCAATGCACACAGGGTGACCGGGAAGTGACATCATACACGTCGCTTTCTGGTCACAGCAAGAAGGGGAGGAGAACAGACCCTCCCCTCCACCTGCCAGAACCCACCATGTCGGCCCTGGCCCACAGATGGGCAAGCACAGACCGTAATACATGTGCATGGGTGGGTGCTGTTACCATGGGGGAATGTGGAAGCAATCCGGCGGCAGCGCACCCTACAACAATTTTGCAGTCAGAAAAAGGCAGATAGAGAAAAGTGAGCAGCGAGTTACATGTTTTGACATAGATGAAAGGAACATATAAAGTAATAACCATCAAGAGGTGGAGTAGGCAGACCAGGTGACTAAGCCAGATAAGATGGGGCAGACTAGAAAAAGAGGTAACAGGAGGAAGATGCAGCTGATTTCACCGTGATGGGTGAATTTAAGTAAACTTTCATTTGAAAGTTTCATTATGGCCTTTTATCTAAAATTTCACTTTCGCCTATTTTACACAGACTGCCAAGGACACATTGCTGAGCTGGCTTCACAAAACATTGCAGCTTGTCCAAAGACAAAGTCTGATCGACCAGAACATATGGGGATCAAAAGGAAATTTTTTCCTCCCATGAACAATAAGGGGATTTATTTCACCATTTTCTTGACAAAGGCTTTAAGATCTGCTGACAATTGCTAAGTTTCCCATTTTTGCTATATTATGCTACAAAAAAAACCAAGAGGTGGAATGCGGTGCTATGGCTATTTTAATGACTTTTATAGCATAAATACACAGAAAAATACATTTCTAGTTACCATGTACTGTTGTTAGAAGTTGGGCTTCCTCTATTCATATGCTAAATAACTAATTTGACTGGTTCATTGAAACTAATGGTACAGGAAGTGATGTTGGCAGGAAAAGAGGGGAGGGAAGAAAGGACTTGAACACAGCCAAGTGATGAACACAAAGGAAGCAGTAGCCTTGAGGACTGGGAGAAGAGTAGTCTGGAAGATATCCTGAATAGAAGGAAGACGACGCTATATCATCAGGAAAAACAAAGAAGAAGGTATACAATTGTGCTTTGTGACAATAATATGTGCTACATCAAATAAATATCAACATGTGTAAATAAACTGCATATACCAGTGCTAAATAGTGTATCCAAATACCAAATGAGTCAGAGAAATGGTGAACTGTCCGTTTTAATACTCCAAAATCTTCACATGTGGGTACGCCGATGACGTCAAGCCATACACCGGAAGTCTACGTACCGCCATTTTGAATAAGGGATCCAAGTAATTTAATTCAAGAAATACACTGTATAAAGAGTCCTTAATCCTGTAGTGTCCCAGGTGGACACTTACAAATGTGAGTGCATTTTAACATTAATTTAATAAAGTTTAATACTTTTTGGCTATACTTCACTATATGGAGCGCAATAGTGTGTCGGAGGTGGATAAGCACTGAGGGGTGACACAGGAGCACCGTATATATATATGTGTAGTAGAGCGATTACACAAATTCACTTGGAGCACAGTGTTCTTAAAGGGACAGTTCACCAGCATTTTGATGCCATAACATTGGGACACTTGCTTGATGGTATATGATGCACAGGCAGATGTGAACATTTTGGAGTATTAAAGGGACAGTTCACCATTTATGCGACTCATTTGGTATTTGCATACACTATTATTTAGCACTGGTATATGCAGTTTATTTACATATATGTGTTTATATTTATTTGATGTAGCACATATTATTCTCACGAAGCACAATTGTATTCACATATGCACATTGATTTATTTAGCACTTTATTTGAGTTTATAGTACTGCACTGCATTTTTTTTTTTTTTTAAATGGTTTATATGTGGGAACACATTACATGCTAACTGCAATATCGGATGTACAGGAGATCCATTGTGCTGTAGGTATTTCGTACACAAAAGGAGGAAGTATAGATGTTAGAGTTCAACACATTACAATTATTAAATCATATCATAAATGGGTAACATTCAGTGATCAAGCATTCATAGTTCTCACATCTCATTGGTAAGGAGGTTCCTCAAGTCCAATACTGTTGTAAGCATTACCTGGCCTGTGGCAAGTAAAATAGCTGGATGTAGAAAATCAGCATAGTAGCAGGGCCTCTATGCTTGATATGGTATCCTCTGAGCCCTATAGGGACAAAGTGCAGCTGCTGTAAGGACTAGTATTTGGTAACGAGGCGAGTTGTTGCCTGTGCTTAAGTCTGTGTTTGTGCCAGGTGCTTCTGTCTCTTTTCATTAGAGGTTTGTTAGGGGATGACCGTGTAGATCAATCTTGCATCAGATTCCTGATGAATTTATAGTACCAATCTGGTAGGCCTAAAAAGGGATTTTTTAAGGAGTCAGAGAATGCTGGAAGGTCTTCAGGTGGTAGTAGCAAATAGGTTCCTCAATTGGAGGAGACTGGAAGACAGAAGGGCCATTTCCAATGATAGCTAATGCTATATTCTCTGAGGAGATTTGGAAGTGGCTTGAGTGCTCTTCTGTTTTGCAGAGTCTTAAAAGAGCTTAATTTCAACGTTAATAAATATTAACAGCTCATTTGACATGCTCTCACTAGAGTAGCTTCCTTGAGCGGGTAATTCTGAAGATTAATTACATCTCTGGGTGGGCTGTTGTCATCGCCACTCAAAGCCTGATGAATACAATTGAATGTAATCGATGAATCAGTCAGTCTTTTGAGGAGATTGTTAAAAATCAATAGCACCACTGATTTAGGTTGCTTGTTTGTAATCCTTTCTGTGAGTCCACTTACCCTAATATTTCGGCATCTGCCTCAGTTGTTGAGGTCTTCATTCTGCAGGTTTGAGAATGTACTCAGTGATTTTCCCAGGCTGGTATATAGATCTGTGCCCCCTGATAGTGCCATAAGCTCAATTTTCAGATTTGTTATTGCAGCAGTGTATTGTTAATGTGTTTAACAAAATGCAGCCAAGCAATTCCCAACTGTGACAGGCTTGAACTGTATTGCTAAAGGTTTTTGCTGCAATCAAATGGAGAGTTTGAGTTCTTAGCAAGTCACCTCCACCTGAATGCAGCACCATTTTGAGAGGTAATGTGTCCAAAGGTTCCAAACACTTTGCTTTGGGCAAATGCAGCATCAGATCAAGTATGTGGGTATGAATGTTTATTTTTTTTAACAACCCCAAGCTACTCTTTTAAATGTGTTTTAGCTGTGAGGGTTTCCATACATGTAATTAAATAGAATATTAAACTTCAGATACTGCTAATCTGAGCTACAGAGATTCATGATCGTGTAAAATTTCCTTGTGATGTCAGCAGCTCCAGCAGACTCAAGTGGCATTCTATAGTATTCCCTTTAATTCTGTTTCCTGCTACACCTATTTTTACATCTTTGAGTTCTGTTTACCCTTGAAATATGAGTTGGCTGTGTATTATTATCACTTACAACTTTAAAACAATAGTAAGTACCAACTACAGAATTCAGGTAGTGGGAACTGTCATTTTTTTTTTTATACCACTCTACATAAGGTTAAGCAGTGCAAGTGGGAATTCAAGAAGCCCACATCTCCCAAAAATATACTGCCCCTCCTAAAAAAATTTGCATTATTCCAGATTGCTTCTGTTTATATCTTACAACATACATACTGTAGGTTTTTCCAAACAAGTGTGATTAATCTTGAAATTAACTATAGCACTGAATATAGACAAATAAGGGCTGTAACACATATAACGTAAATCATTAAGCACAATTGTACAAAATCTTCACACGTTTATCTGTGATCTGTAGAAACCAGTGAGGGGTTGGTGTGAGATGTTAAGGTTCCCTGATCATTAAATAAATCTAAAGCCAAAACTTTTATTATGATTATTTTTTTTTGCTTAGAGTAGGGGAAGGTTAAAACCATTGTCAGTTTCTTTGTTTGCCTTTGTTGTCTTATTAGACAGATTAACCTTCACTTCATGTCTTGTACACTCAAAAGGAAGTGAGAGGATATCTTTCCAGTGTGAGGGAAATAGCTTAATAGACAGGCTCTATGGGAACAAGTGTCCCTACTGGAAGATTACCCTCTATTCCTGCTCTGGTGGCAACTCAAAAATTTTAGCTTTACTCTCACTTTCATTACATTAGTGATCAGGACAATTTGCGTAAATCAACCTAACAGGTGTAGGCAGCATAAAAAAAACCACAGTAGTTCTAACCAATCGCCACTCTAGCCAAATCTACAAAAAAAGTGATGCCTTTAGTAATACTTTTATGGTGTCTGTTTACTATTTAAACAGCATAAACAGAATTCAATAACGTTAATTATTTTTACAGAATAAAGATTTATTCATTTCAAGTATAAACAGAAAAGGCCAAAACAATGAAAATGGTACAACTCAAATGCCCCCCAAACCTTTGTCAGTCGGATCAGCATGTGAATAGACTGGTGCAAGACAGACAGGATTAGCTTGTCAGGCTCTAGTGGATTTCAACAAAATGGTGGCCATCTACACACACACTCACACACACCTACACACCTCTACGCACACCCCTATGCACACACCTACACACCCCTACACACACACACCCCTACACACACACCTACCTTCAGCTCCTGTTCTCCACCTGTAGAAAACAGCTAAAATGCATTTTGCCCTTTTTGGGGCTGCATAGAAACCAACCAGTTTCCAGTTTTTTTTGTCAAAGCTTAATTTAACAAGCTGAAGTTAGAAGCTGATTGGCAACCATGCATAGCAGAACTAGATTTTGCAATCTCTAGTTTTAGTAAATCAACCCCATAATGTCTGAAACAATAAGCATAGACAAAAAGCAAGCACCACATTACAAATATGTGGGTGGGGGGGGGCATCATCACCTTCATTATGACCTAATGTACTTTGGAGAGGGTTGAATACCTTAATTTACTAGAAAGAGAAGTTATCTTAAAAACAGTTTTGCTGTTGTTTAGCACACACTGGGGTTGATTTACTAAAACTTGAGAGTGCTAAATCTGATGCAGCTGTGCATGGTAGCCATTCATCTTCTAATTTTACTTTGTTCAGTTTAGCTGTGGCAAAAAAAGGACAACTGGAATCTAATTTCTATGCAGAGCTGCAACAAATTTTGCGCTCTCCAGTTTCAGTAAATCAACTATACTATATACACTATATTGACAAAAGTATTGGGCCGCCTGCCTTTACATGTACATAAACATTAACAGCATCCCAGTCGTAGGCCATAGAGTTCACTATTGAGTTGGCCCACCCTTTGCAGCTATAACAGCTTCAACTCTTCTGGGAAGGCTGTCTACAAGGTTTAGGAGTGTGTCTATGGGAATGTTTGACCATTCTTCCAGAAGCACATTTGTGAGGCCAGACACTGATGTCCGATAAGATGGCCTGGTTAACAGTCTCCTCTCTAATTCATCCCAAAGATGTTCTATCGGGTTGAGGTCAGGACTCTGTGTAGGCCAGGCAAGGTCCTCCATCCCAAACTCGCAATCCATGTCTTTATGGATCTTGCCTTGTGTACTAGTGCGCAGTCATGTTGGAACAGGAAGGGGCCACCCCCAAACTGTTCCCATAAAGTTGTGAACTTGTGAGTTGTGAAATTGTCCAAAATGTCTTAGTAAGCTGATGCCTGAAGAGTTCTCTTCACTGGAACTAAGGGGCCAAGCTCAACCCCTAAAAAACAACCCCACACCATAATCCCCCCCTCCACCAAACTTTACACTTGGCACAATGCAGTCCGGCAAGTATCGTTCTCCTGGCAGCCACCAAATCCAGACTTGCCCATCAGATTGCCAGACAGAGAAGCATGATTCTTCACTCCAGAGAACACATCTCCACTGCTCTAGAGTCCAGTGGCGGTGTGCTTTACACCACTGCATCCGACGCTTTGCATTGCACTTGGTGATGTAAAGCTTGGATGCAGCTTCTCGGCCATGGAAACCCATTCCATGAAGCTCTCTACGCACTGTTGTGCTAATCTGAAGGCCACACAAAGTTTGGAGCTCTTTAGTTATTGACTCTGCAGACAGTTGGCGACTTCTACGCACTGTACTCTTCAGCATGCGCTGACCCCACGCCATCATTTTACATGGCCTACCATTTTGCAGCTGAGTTGCTGTTGTTTCCAGTTGCTTCCACTTTGCTATAATACCACTAACAGTGGACTGTGTAATATTTAGTAGCAAGGAAATTTCAAGGATGAACTTATTGAACAGGTGGCAACATGGTACCACCTTTGAATTCAATGAGCTCCTGAGAGCGACCCATTCTTTCAGAAATGTTTGTAGAAGTAGTCTGTATGCCTAGGTGTTTGATTTTATACACCTGTGGCCATGGAGGTGATTGGAACACTTGAATCCAATTATATGGAGGGGTGTCCCAATACCTGAATCCAATGATATGGAGGGATTTCCCAATACTTTTGGCAATATAGTGTATCTGTTTTTGAACTTCCCACTTAAATCGGTAGTAAACCGCCAAAAAAAAACATTACCCTGCAAAATAATATAATCTGCTACTATACAATGCATACTAGCACATTATGAAAGACTTATCTTAGAATAAAGCCCTCCAGTGGCATGCTGTTACCTCTGACAGTGCTTCCATCTTCAGCTGATCTTCCTTCCAGGTTCGCAGGCTCTGCCTGCTTGGTTGGTTGAGCTGTAATGATGTCAATCCCGTGCATTCTCATGGGAGTCTTGGAAAGGGGCCAGGGCTCTGAAGGAACGCCATGCCGGTATGCCATTCCTTCCGAACGCATGCACTGATGACGGCATCGGCTGTAGGGATACTGAATATTTCCTAAACAGTGCATGTTTTTGAGATATTCCTTGTACTTACACGTAAGCTGTATTATAAACTTACCTGTAGGTACAGGTTTCCAGTGGGAGTTTACTTCAACTTTAAGTGAGAGTGATATAAATGTAATCATAAGGGATTTAATCAATTTCATTTGGAATAACATGACATCATGAATAATTTTAAAGAACTATTTTATCTAATAGAGATGAATTAGTTCTATCTGCTTTACTGTAAGATTTGTGTGGATAGAATAAGGGAGAGGGAAGACAATGCCTGAGGGGCCTCA
This sequence comes from Staurois parvus, assembly GCF_062004578.1. Lineage (NCBI taxonomy): Eukaryota > Metazoa > Chordata > Amphibia > Anura > Ranidae > Staurois > Staurois parvus. The sequence continues at coordinate 2,602,322 of NW_028318157.1, forward strand.
TGAGAGAAGATATTTTAAAAAATATTGATTATATGAATTAATAGATCCCAAAAATGTGTGTGTGTATAATTTTATATATATATATATATATATATATATATATATATATATATATATATATACACACACACATACTGTAAATTGTTAAAATGTTTTCCCATTTATAATGTTCTGCCCTTTTACATTATGTCTTTGTTAAATCCCATACTCACTATAGCTAGGGCTTTGCCAGCTGGGAAATATTTTCAGACATACAGTATACCATTTTGTACTCATGAGAAATTCATGAAGAGGCATCAGGTGCATCAGGATATATCAGGGAACATTGTTGATCTCAGCCCATTGAGATTTTTAAGAATCTGGCAATTTGTCAAAAAAAATCTAAGAAGCTGTAAGTTTACTTATGGGTTTCAAACACATGAAGGCAATATCTTTTTCTTTTATAAAGAAAAAGACTTCAGTGCAATATAAGGCAGTGTGTCTGAGTTTAAATACAGACCTCAGAATTCCGTAAACCTGGTTGTCATCGTGCCTCTTCTTTTAATGTCAAAGTTGGCTACATCAATCATTTCTATTGTGCACTGTCATTTGACATTTCACCCAAAAGCTGATGTGAGTCATCTCATTGGTAAAGACATTCTGGGGCCCTGAAGAAAACTCTCTCAGGAAAAATATGCCCCAAACACATTACAGCTGAGAATTGTTCTGCTCTGATAATGTCTACAATTTGTCAAAGGTCGAAACAACGACTGCCTTCAATTATATTTGGTAAAGGCATTTACTTTGCTGTTTTAGATACTGTGTCTAGTGTTGAAGTCACAAATATTGCCTTAGAAAGCCAGGCAGTATTTGTAAAATTCCAAGCTTTATTTCTGTGTACATTTCCTATTTAAAATTATATTACAAAGTAAATAATGATTTAAAGAGGAATTATAATAATCTGACTCTAATGTGCTTTTTATGGCTTCTCAAGTTGTAATACTGTATATGGAAGAATACAACATTAGTTAAAAGAATAAACACAAGATTGCCATTTAGCAGAATAACTAAGAAGCTTTCTTATACAAAATAGTGGGTTCAAATGTATCTGTATAGACAAAGATAATGTAGTTGTGTGAAAATGGAACAAATCATGATTGAATTCTATCTAATCCATCCAATGACAGATCACCTTTTTATGTAGGGACCTTGCATAATCTCCAAGCTTTTTGTTATCTGCAGGGAGCAGTTTTGGGTGCAACCAGCCGAAGTGTTCCTTCGCATCTGAGTGTGCTCAAGTTGTTTACTGCTTGTGTCAGCTGCTGTTGAGCATGCTCCAGCAGTAGTAGATGTCAAGACTGTTAACAATTAAGTTAGGATTTTTTTTCACTCCAGCCAAACACTCAAAAACTTATCCTGGTGGTGTGAGCTTAGAGGTGATTAATATTTGGGACAACCTTCCACAGTTTCCCTTTTTCTCCTGGGCTTCTACTCAAAAAGATAGTGTGCTGCATTTTCTCTCCCCTTGGGATTCTTCCCAAAGGAGCTGTGTGTTGGTGGAGTGTCTTATTCTAGGACATTGCTAGAACATGCTGGTTTACTTAGGGATTAATTCAGTCTTGAGAATGCGCCTGTAGCTACCCCCCACACAAACTTAAGAGAAGAGTTGAGTAGCTGGCTGAGGGAGAAGATCGATGCAGGAACCTTCTGAACTGTTTTGCCTAAAGAATTTGCCACCCAGATACTACTATAACCTTGGTTCCTAAGGAACCACAGCTTAGTATGTTTGCCACTGGACAGAATTGTAGTTTTGACTATAATTTGTTCTTTAGGTGATTTCTGCTAAGTCACCAGTATAGAGGTATTTTTACTAACACCCTAGAAAATGAAAAAACCCTGAGGTGGATAGGCCTAGAAATTGCAACCAAATACTGCTGGGATATTTTGGCCTATTGTGTCATCTGAGGGTCATTTACTGTAACTTCAGGGTAGATAGTGTTAAAGGTACACTTTTGTACAACTGTACCCTATTTTGCATCCTACAAAGTAGCATGTTTAATGAGTTAGTGCAACCTTCAGCAAATGCTTTTACATAGCAAATATAAACTGTAGGTTACTAGATATATTTTTAACTCGCTTAGTTGCAGCCTTCGTCTTTGTTGGAGAGCCCTAAAAGCCAATCTATAATAGTCTACAAACCAATTGTTCTGTGGCTACCTCCAGACCAAGCATCTTTTTTTGTTTTGTTTGGTATAGAGGGGAGAAATTTCACTTACTGACTGTTGTCTGTATTTATATTGGGAAGATTTCTTCTCTTTTCTTGTCCGGGTAACAACTGCCACCTGGACCAGAAGAAAAGAGAGGTGGGAAAGAGATTTATTTACTAAAACTGGAGAGTGCAAAATCCGGTGCAGCTCTGCACAGAAACCAATCAGCTTCCAGATTTTATTGCCAAAGCTTAATTGAAGAAGCTGAAGTTGGATGTTGATTGGCTACCATGCACAGCTGAACCAGATTCTTAGTAAATCTCCCCCTTAATGTCTGTCCAGTTTAATTTCTATCTGTGTCACCCTTGAGTAGACTTCCAATTGTTTATGTCCTGGTGACAGGGTGTCATTAGATAAGAAATTATGGGAAATCAAGAAAAATCTTGCTAAGATTCTAAGCATAGAGGTATCAGAGCTATGGCTGGCCCTCTTTTTTTAGACGCTGGATGGCTCACAGGTTGTCTACATAACACTATGGAAGTTAAAACTGAAACTAAAGATATGTCTCCGTATGTATACTGTTGTTTTTTGAGGTAACAAATAAGGATGTTAACGTTTTCATATCAGGGGCTGTTTTCCATATTTCTTAAAGCAGTAAGAAATGCCTTAGGATGTTTTAACCTGTAAATGTCTTTCACTAAGGAAATAGTGTTTCATATTTTAATTAGGCAATACATAGACTTTTGATAAATATGATTGATAATAACAAAAAAAGCATACAAAAGTATCTACAAATGATATGTCAGTTTGATTTGTATGCGGCCCAGTTAAACCTTACTAGAGCGCCACAAGTTGCTGCATTAAAAGGGTTTGGTTGTGAAACAAACAGAACACACCTCTGAATAGGCCTCAGTAGGAATGTTAGGGGAACAAAATTATGTTATAAAATTGATACTGTTTTAGGAATATCTGACCCTTTAACATGAGAAGGAATTTATCTTTGTGAAAATGAAAGCCTAGTAAGCTTAGTAAGTTTCCAGTCTCACGTAACAAACTTGCTTGTAAATACTGGATACAAAGATTTCTTAATTATATTGAGTGCACCCTGTTAACGTTCTTTGATTATCCTGCACCACAGTCAGAATGAAATCAATTATCTCTTGATTGAATGTATACAGCCAGATTCAGTATTTAATTTAAGGCTGTGTGAATACATAATTGCTGCTCTTTTTTGCTTTTCTGCACACGTTCACACCTCAGACCTTTTCTACTGCTGCCAACACAAGTCTCAACTTCATCTGATATATTGTGTGACCTGTATTTGGTTTTAAACAGCAGCAGGTTGGAGGATAGTGGTAAGGAGCCTTGGGAAAATAAAGAAGAAACAGGTGCATTGTTTAATATACTGTATATATTTATAGTATAGCTTGAAAAAATATACAGTTATGTATGTGTACTTGCAATGGGGAATTATATAGCATCTGATTTCATGTAAATTTCTGAGTGGCAGTGCAAGGCAACACGTGAAATCAGTAATTGAACTGAAAACACTGCACTCCTAAAATGAATAAATATAAAAAGGCCTTGACTTCTTGGCACATTTTTTATGATACATTGGGCTTTCTATCAAAGAGACAGTAAGCAGTTTTCAGGGAGTGGGTTTGAGAATAACATAGCTGTATCATACTGGTAGCTAAAGGAGTTGCCAGATTACCAACAAAGTCTAGTGGAATCTACAGCTGCATTACAAGTGTGCCCAGGTAGGTAACTGAAGGAATAAGTCCCCTGTATCTAATTTTAATGCACAATTAAACTTAAAAAACTAAACCCAAGAGCTAAAATGCAATATATCTCAGCTTACAGTTATTAGAAATGGAGGCTGCATTAGTTTTCTTATTTTCAATCTAAGAACATTTTCAGCAAGTACAGAAAATAGCTGTTGATCTTGCCAGCAATGATGTGTTGTTGATTGTGAGCTGCACCAAAGAATATCTTCCTTCCTAGGTTCTTCTGTAAAAGAACAACTGCCCTGTCCATGTATTGGAGATAAAGAGACATGTTTGTAGTCCATATCAGGACTAGGGTTACAACAATGGCTGCCACCATAGATGCAGTGGAGGAGTAATGTAGCCACCTAGGGGCATAAAATGTGTGTTTTTTTTTTTTTTAATGACTAGGTTAAAATAAAGCAAAGAAGCTTGAAAAGATGCAACTAATGCATCTACCATGCCAAGTAATATACATTAAATTACAAATTATTAAATTATGTAAATTACATTTTTGGATTTAGATACATTTTAGCCATGCAAATATGATGTATATACACTGGAAAGATTACAATCAGCACACTGTCCATAGATTATGCGGCAAGTATAATGGGCATAACATTTCTCCATGTTCCCCCAATCCATATATACTTAATGTATCTTCATAGTGCTGGCCCTAGATTAGTCCAGAGTCCAGCATTTAAAAATGCATCAAAATATGCTGTCTCTATGTGCAAAGAACTTGCAAAGCGGTGCCCAGTGGCTGACGTTTTATAGATAATGGTATTTTTAAGACTCCCTGATCATAAAGTAGAAGACACATCATTACAGATGGGGTATATGCAGCTTCAGGTGATTGGAAACTAGCAAAAAAAATAGGCTACAGTCACATCCCCCTATCTAACCCCTCCAAATCCTAGCTAGCCTCATTTTGTGCTAGTGTCCTTAGGTGATGGATCTCTTCTCATTACTGAGAGAAGCTTTCATTCTGTGAAATTTTATCTCTGTCTGTCTCTGGATGATCAATATTAACTGGCCGCACCATAATCACTGCGGCTCTTAATGCAGCTTCAGAATCAGCTGACTCTTCAACAGAGTCTTAAGGAAATGCACCTGAATACCACCTGTTGGAAGAAGCAGGGATGGACTGTAATATTACTTTGCAAGATTCTGCTTTGGGTGCTCCCCTTGGTATGTAGTGGAACGTGTGGAGTTACAAGTTCTGGATCATGGTCCATCTGGTACAGAGCCCTGTCTCTAAAGACCACTGCAGGAATATGCCCTTCAAGGAGGGCAAAGCTCAGGACACGGTTAACCCCCTGTGTGGTGAGTACAGGGGGGAAAACCTTCTAAACATTCAGCCCAGGGTCCAGGTCAAGCTTTCTCCTTTGGGTGTATTGGAAAGGCTATCCACCCTTCTGATCATGTGGTAGGACCCAGGGCGGCTTCATCTAAATGTTTGAGCTTGGAATTATCTTTTGCGCTAGAGTGCACCTGGTGTGGCACTATTGCACCCAAATGCATCCCCTAAATGGCATCTAAGTACAATAATGTGGCCCAAGGCCCTTTCTGCACCTAAACCAACCTTTTTTTGCAGAGATTACTGTTCATACATGCCCTGAATGTTCCTTTTTGCATTAAGAACTCCTGACTAGCAACAGGAAGGTATGCTATCACTGGTTTATGCTCTGAATTCCAGGGTTACAGTAGCCTAAAAGTGCTTGCACTAAGGTATCTACCCTCCTGTTCAAGTGCTATGGAAGCTGTCTGGGAACAATTTGCACAGACGTGGCAGATCACAAGGGCAGGAATTAAGGGTCAGATGGGGTTAGTAGCTCAGGCTCAGTCTTTGGCTCTTTTGGGGATGGTAGTACATCTGTTCAGGGCTCTAGAACCCTTTCTTTGATTGGTTGCCACCATTGTAACTCCCTGCAGTCTTTTTGGTAATTCAGCTGGCTCATTGACCATGCAGCCTCCACCTTTCTTTCAAGAGAGGAATTTTTTGCCACTTTGTTGAAATTCATAGGCATAATTTCTCATATCTTATTTTTTTATTGAGGCCATAGACAGCATGGGTCACAGCCATGCCCCTTCAAACTCCCCTCCGGAATCAGTCTTTGACTTTTTCCTTGAGCCAGACACAGTACAAGAGGGAGAGAAACAACTTAGGAGGGCCCTTCACCTTCTGAGGCATTGGATCAGAATGATATGCTTGCTATTTCTCCCATGATAAAGAATGCTTTTGCTATGCTTTTTGAACCTGTATGCTCTTGTTCAGCATTAGAGCAGCTAATCTGCTCACCCAAGGGTATCCAGTATGTTGTCAAAATTACTAAAAGCAGCTAAGACCTCCTTGGTCCTCACTGTGATTGGAGACTGCCCCCAACTGATGGAGATTTTTTTATCCTCAACATTTCGCCCAACAGTATCCTATTGAGAAAGGTTTCCATAGGTAATAGGAACTCTGCTGGCATGGAAACGTGGCAGGTAAACTTTTTCAGTCAATAAAACCTGAAGTGATACCAAGCAAATGGTTAATGAACTCAGTGGATCACTTGTAATTGAGCTGCGGCAAGTACATATGGGATAACACACACCATAAATAACTCTGTCAACAGCATGATGAGCTAATATTAAACACATGAGTGAAAAATAAGTAGATAAATCAATAAAAACATAAAATCATAAATACACATATGGAATTTGAAAATGAAATTACATGAAAATACAAAATGAAAAAAATCTGTGCATAAAATTAGAAATGTCCAACTCCAGTACAGTGAATCCTAAATTTCACACACAGGGTCTCTGTGTTCTTAACTTGGTTTGTTACAGATACCACCACGTGTTATCTCCACCCAGTACACATGAAAGCTTGCCAGAACACATGTGACTCTTTATTAATGAGAAGTTGGGAAGTGGTTGGGTAGGTGAAATCTCACTGCTGTGATCCATGATCACACATCGGGCCTCGGCTCACAGGTTCTCCACCGCTCGGGGTCCCTGGGAATGATGAAAAACGGAGCATCAGGCTCGCATAGTGTAAAATCCTCAATAAGGTACTTTATTATAGTTTAAAAAATGCTAAAAATCATACAGTATGTACAATTGGCATCCAAAGAACTATGAATCACACATTGCAATGCGGAATCACACATGTGTGGTGATGTCAATACTTTCAGTTCTGCCCTATGCACATTTCTTCACAAATGACATCATCAGGGGCCTGGAAAGCCAGTGAGCCATCACCACTCAATATATATACAGCTTCATTAACAAGGGAGGATCACAGGAAACCAATCCAGACACCTCTATGGAGCATGGGCAGAATCACACCACTAGGACATTGATGAAATATAAAACAATGTTGTAAACATAAGCAGGCCTCCTCTAAGGATCGCATGCACAGAAATCACCAGTTTCAATTCTATTCTATGCAAATGTCCAAAGTATGAGACGGGATTGATAAAGATTGAAAAGGAAAACATTAATAAGGTTCTGTACTGCCAAAACTGTAGAAAGTGGTTCTTGTGATCCTCCTTCACATAGCAAGAAAAAGGATATTGTGGTGATCCAACAAACTAGACAGGTTTTTCACCAGGTCCAGGGACCCTTAGGCATTTGCAGTGGATGCTATGGTCACACGGTCACACTATGTGCTTTTCTGCCACTGCAGATTCTTCCTTGGATACTCCACAGGACTGGGAAGAAAGCAAGTACCTCATCATGCCAGATTGGCCCAGGAGGATGTGGGACTCTGGCATACTTAAAATAGTAATGAAAGGCAAAACCTTTATGTATACATATTAAAAAATTATAAATATTTTTTTCCCCTGTTTATAGAAGTGATCACATAATTTGTGTTCTCAGCTGCATAAGGAACTCGGAGAGTAGAAATAGCAGTACACTGAACTTCCCAGTGAATGGCTGTGCAGAAGGGGCATGTCAGCAGAAGTCTCATCAGTGGAGGAGAGCACACGGAGTTTCCAGCACAGATAGAGAACTGGGCACGCTGTGCTTTCCTGCCTAGTGTGATCAGATTTTAATAGGAAACCAGAGGGAAAGGCAGGAACACCAAGAATTTCACACAAAGGAAGCAATAAAAACAGAACAGGACACTTTTTCATGCAAGTACTCTGCATGGCACAGCAGATACATATATAATATATAATACATAAATCTCAAAAATATGAGATTTTAGGTTTACATATTCTTTAAGCTCCTGGCAGTTGGTCTCTGTCTTCCACCTTATTCAGGATATTATCCTTCCTCTTTTATGTCCAGCTCAGAAACACCCTGGAGAAAATTCTTCCCCATTACTTGAAGGTGGTACACACTGTCAGAGCTTACTTTTCAGCCACTGCTGATTTAGGAAATTAGATTCCTTGTTTGTGCTCCCTGTAAGCTCCCGTAAGGGTCTTCCTGCCTCATGCTCCTCAACGGGTGGATCAGACTAGGTATCATTGGAGGCTATAGTCGGAACGATAGGGTGTCTCCCTTCCATGTTATAGCATATTCTACCAGATCTATTGGTCCTTCCTAGGCTGTTCAGCATCAAGCCTTTGTTTTTCAAATGTTATGTTTTTGCGAATATTAACATAGAGTTTTTCTACTGCACTTTCCAACTAGCCGCAACTAACTGCAAAAAATAAAATTACACTGCCTACATGTGGAAGACACTCTGCCTCATCAAGGCTCCCCTGTAAATTGCAGTCCTAACTCTAGTCTTTGATATTTTGTTTTAGCATTTATAGCAATGGATAAATTAACGGCAGGTATGCCAGGAGGTAGTCTTTTCCTCCTTAAAGGGAACATGACAGATGCCTAGCACAGCACATTCATAGCTGAAAGCATCCAATGTGTCCCCAATTCCAGAAAGCTAAAAAAAATGGCAATCACCCCAATTTATAACTAGCCCTTTATGCAAGGTAGACATGGAAGAACTTTGCAGAGCACAAACAAAACAAGAGTTTTCCCAGCACACTTACCAGCTATGCCTGATATACATTTGGGAACTTTTACCATTTAATAAAGGGTCAATAAGGGCAGTATTATAGACATATAGACATTATAGACATGATTTACACTATTCATTAATGATTAAAAAAAAACCCTGCATAGCAGTGATTATGCATTATTGTGGGCTATATTTATAAATATTTAAAATAATTAAAAAATCGCTTACTGATCTTCACACCCAGATCTACAAAAATGGATGTAAAGCTTTTTTGCATGCAGATAGATTCATTTTGATTAGTCCTTAGCCAGTAGGTGAAAAAAATTCAGTTCTGTGACTTTAATTAACAGGGACACAACCACATCATAAAAGTGTAGATCAGCAATGCTCATTAACTCAGCTTGTCAGGCTTGAAACCGCTTATTCCATCTCATCTGAACTTAGATCCACTGACAAGAGGATATTTCTTTCAGTTCATTTCATGAACCCACAAACGTCCTACTTGTCTCTTAAGTATTTACTAATGTATTCTACCTTGTTTGGTATGCAATGTAAAATAAAACACGCAGGGGGCGATCTAATAAAAGCTTTGCAACACATTTCTGGCATTATGTCTACACATGGATCCCTTGCACCAGATTCAGAAAAGGTGTTCAGCTGTTTCATAGTTAGTTATGACACTCAACAAATTCATAAAGTTCTTATATGAAACACTTTTCTAATATGAAAACTATGGCAGCAACAAATTCATTAAGAAATACTGCCATTTCTGAGATAAGGAAACTAAAATAAATTAAGAGATATTTCATCTTGGAGTAAATTGTGTGGCATTTCTGTTGCATCCTTGTGCCATATCTGCAACTTCCAAACAAAACTTAATCACCTGAATTGTGACTCTACAAGCTTGCAACATTCTGGCACTGTGAACCTTACAGTAAAAATGACACTACACAGATTTAATTTCCTGCTCTACAGCTGAAACTGTTTTTGGGATCTACATTCCTAGTGGAGCTGCCTGTCATATAGTTGCTGACTGCACGTGGAACATTCCTTGGGATTATTTGCTTTTAGCCACACTGCTGTTCTGTCCTTGAGCTGTTTGATCACAGCGGGAGGCATGTGTGGGACACCCTGGGGGCTATACAGTGCAGTAAGGATAGATCTGCCATCTGCCCAGGTGTGAAACAGTAAGAGAATTGTGATTTCAGCAAAGAAACAGCCAGTGTAATCCTTACTGCAGTGTTTCTCTGATTCCTTTTAAGTTGTAGGCTTCTGTACTCACCTATGTGCGTCGTTGGCTATTCTGAGGGATTATATTTTTCTTCCCTTCCATCACTTTGTATATACAAATGCTCAGTGCAGGTCGCAATGCTTGATCAACCTCACAGTTCTCTGAGCTCCTGTCTGCTTACTACTTCATGTATCTTGTGTCTTACTACCTGGGTACCGATCCAGGAAAAATTTACAATGCTTGCCTACCGCCTGCCCTGACCTCGGCTTGTTTCCTGGTTTTCCTTCAGTCCTCTGCCATTGTACTCTGCACATGATAGTGGTCTCTGCATTCTAAACTGGGAGTACCTGGAGGCCACAGTCTGGTTCCTGCTTGCTGCATGTTCATCCCAACCATCAGGGGCCCTGGTGAAGAAGCAGGCTGGGACTTAGACTCGGGGCCCTGGAAAACCCAACTTAGAGCAAGGAAAGGTTGCATATGCTGCAATATCCACCAGAACTCTACTGCCAGGAATCTGAGCAATAAGAAGTGCTCTTTCCCTCCCTGTTCCCACATACACAGACAATGGACTTGGCCATAACTGCAGTGGTTGAAAGTAAACTAAAAAAATGCAGTCTGAAGTGAAGCAGCCAGATTGAGAGCTTGCAAACATTGACATTGACTCTTAGCTCTTTGTACAAATTCGGCTATGATAAATCTGACTGAACTCCCTGCCCAGCCAATGAAAATCAAGACTCGGAAGCTGACCACCTAACAATGTGAGCAACCAGGTGGGGGTCTCTGGCACGCTGCATCACTAGCTGAGGTGAGTATAGTTCCACTTTTAAACCACATAATTTGCTGGATCCAAACAAAGCAGCATTGCTTTACTAAGGGTAGATCATCTCAGACTAATCTGATTTAAAGTGGAGTTCCAGTTGAATAAAAAAAAAAAAAGTCATCCGCTACAAAATCCATACCAGACCCTTATCTGAGCATGCAGGCCAGAAAAGGGGGGGGGGGTGGCAAGCAAGCGCCCCCTCCTCCTGAACCATACCAGGCAACATGCCCACAACATGGGGGGGTGCTTTGGGGTAGGGGGATCCCCTTCAAAGCACCATGTTCCCATGGGCTTCTACCCCAAAACCCTGGTCCAGTGGTTGTGGGGTTGTGGGGGATGACTTATCGGAATCTGGAAGCACCTTTTAACCAGGGGGCCTCCAGTTCCTGCCCCCCATGTGAATGAGTATGGGATACATAGCACCCTTACTTATTCACCAAAAAAAGGATAAAAATTGAGTAAAAACACAAAAGAGTTGGACAAGTCCTTTATTAAAAAAAATTAAAATAAATAAAAAATAAATGTCCCCTGAAGTAGATCCAACGTCACTCACAATCAACGCTAGCTGCCAACCCCCCCCCAAAAAAAAAGAGGTCTGCACCCGATGAAGGCTCCCGCTGACTGACAGCTCCGGTGTCTGACAGTTCTTAAATAACCACCTACCCAACCACTAGGGCTTGCTTGTGACATAATCGACCGGTGATGTCATGTTGAAGGAATGTGGCCTGGTATGGTTCAGAATGGGAGGGTAGGGTGCTCGTTCTCCTTCCCCCCCCCCCCCTTTCCTGGCCTGCCAGGCTGCATGCTTGGAATAAGGGTCTCGTATGGAATTTGGGGGGATCCCCATAACATTTTTTTTTTTTGGCATGGGGTTCCCCTAAAATCCATACCAGATTTGAAAGGCCTGGTATGGAAACGGTGGACCCCCACGCTATTTTTTTCAGAATTTTTAATTGCCAACAATTTTTTTTTTTTACATTTAACTGTCAGCGAGGAACCACACTGACAGCTGATGAGTCATCGGTTGTTAAGGAAACCAAAATAAATTGCACATGTCAATTGGATATTTCCAAAAGCTCCAACTGTTGAATTAAGTAGCAACAGAGCACTGCTAAGATTATTATCCGTGTGTGGCGTATATGTATGTGGTAACCTGTCACTCTGATCAAATTGCTCACTCTTGGACTGTACTGCTAGGATAGGACTGCTAGCTGAGTAGGGTGACAGTATTACACCCACTGTATTAGCACAGAGCAGGCAAACTAAACTGCATCTTATGGTTTCTCTGGTTTCACGCTTAAACATGCTTTCTGTGGACATGAATACTATGGTTAACCAGTCAATTGGGGTAGGAGCAGGATAGAATAAGACAGATGGCCTACAGAGGTAGGACGTATAAATCAGGCTTGATTATTTAAAATATCTATGAAAGTCCACTGTGATGTGTGAAGTAAGAAAAGCTAAACTCCCTCTGCCTTTTTTTACCTCTATTCTTGCCTTGAAAATCATCCAGTTGGCCCTTATTTTTCATCCCCGTGTTAGCTTAGGTCAATTGGTGGAGCTGAAAATGATGTGTAACTCATGCACCTAGTCTAATGATTCTGACAGTGTAGAACTTATGCTCCCTTTAGGACACAGCCTGCCTCAGTCTAGGCGGGTTGCATAATGGTTTTTTAATTCAGTCTGAAAATATGTTATGTACCAGTGAAGACAGATGGTCATTCACAGCCAAAATACTTTATGCTGGGCTATGAATTTGGCAGATTTTGCTAAAGCCTTTGTATAGAAACTTCATCTCAGAAAATAGGTTACAGCTGCTGAAAACATAAAGTACTAAATAATTTTACTTTGTTTTCTCCATGCTAGAATGGTGGCTGCAGAATTATCACAGAACCTGCAGGAAAAACAAATTGCTGTTAAAATTTTAGCTCTGATTTGTGTTTGAAATAAAATAATGTCATTTGTTAAGGTTAGTTGCTTCTTAAATTCAACAAATATCTACCCTAATGGTCTCATTGCAGTCATAATTACTATTGTATTCTTGTGTATTTTTTATGTTGTGTTTGTATATTTTGTAACTTGAATGATTAACAAAAATATTATCTTGGCTGTAAGAACATAATGTGTCAATTTATTTTTTACATTTGCTGAGCAAGCATCTACAAGTACATGCAACTCTGCAGCCTTGTTCAATTAATAACTGCTAACAATTTGCAAGCACTGGTAATGGTATTGCCTTGCCTCTTTCAAGTATTTTGGTTACTAGGCTTTGTAATGCAATAGCGAGATCTTCCAGCCCTTTCACCACTGTTAATGACATACAGTAATGATGCACAAATGTATCACTTAGCTGATCCTGAACTGGGATTTACTGTAAGTTAGACCAAATAATGACTAACCAGTTATCTGCAAAAATTGCTTAAAGAGATGAATGGGTGCCCCAGATCCCATAGACATGTGCCCCTGCACAGACTAGTCTCTCTTCAGAGAAATCCAATAGGGGGTTTACTTTTCAAAACTCTTATGTAGTTTATGCAATATGAAGTTATATTGTTTCTTATTGTGTACAAATGTTGGTCAGCACTCCAATGTGTCCAGAACTGTAGTCTATTCACAGGTATTCAGGGGCAGTTGCCCAGAAGAACTAAGAACAATGTCTTTTTGTTATTGGAGTCCTGCACAATGAAAACCTCAAAAGCTTGTGCGCTCCCATACATGCACATTTAGATGATTGCAGAAAAAAATGAGTGATATGTGTAAGCTCAGACTGCAGCAGGTACCCTTTACTGACAGAACTCAGGAAGGGTGGGCAGCTGTCCACTGGACATATTGGACATACATTGGCATTGAAGATGCCTGCTATGCATTCTTGCAAGTCAGTATTTGCTGTCTGTACTTCTTTTATAACACTCAAATTATTAATAAAAGTCTGATCATAATTTAATGCTATGACTAGCCTAATATAATGCAAAGCAGGCCTCTGTCTAAAGTATAAAATTAGAGGCAGCTTGTTTTGTGGATTTAATTTTTTTTTCCCTTAAAGGGAAATTAAAGGTTCATTTTATTTTTTAAATAACGTGTTATACTTAACTGCTCTGTACAATGGTTTTGCACAGAGCATCCCCGATCCTCTTCTTCTCAGGTCCCCTGCCGGTACTCCTGGCTCCTCCCCCTTGAACAGTGCTCTAATAATAAGCTGCTTGCTCTTGGGGCACTGGTGTGTGCTCAATCGCAAGCCCTACACTATACTTCCATAAGACACATAGAGCCGCAGCTTGGCCCTGCCCCCACTCTCTCCTCATTGGCTCACTGGCTGTAATTGACAGCAGTGAGGGCCAATGAGACCTACTGCTGTGTCTCAGCCATTGAGGAGAGAGAGACCCAGGACAGTCGAGGCTCCTGTGCACATCGCTGGATCGAGAGGAGGCTCAGGTGAGTATTGGGGGGGGGGGGGGGAGGAGGGTTTACCTTCATACATAAAATGTATAGAAAAGCAAACATATTATATTGCAGCTTATCAAAGATTAGATGAGATGGGTTTTCTTTTTTGGGCTTTATAGCCTTTATTTTCACCTGGTGATCATGCCAGTAGGTCTCTGTTTTTCAACAGAACAAGCTGTCCTGCAGATGTAGCAGTGAGTGGGTTGAGACAAACCATTTGTTACTGATAGGTGAGGCTTATAAATGATCATCTTTTATTCATGTATGTTAAACCTTTATCCCCAAAGGAACAACATTGTTGCTGAAACTGCTTATAAAGTGTTTTTTGGTGTATATAAATCTGCTAGTGCATCTAACACTCCCCTCCTCTCAGATTACAATGCTGCGGTCCAAAGGTGTCTCTGTTGCTCCTTCATCAGAGTGTAGGTACCATAAGGCAGATTGGTAAACTGCAATAAACTACAGAACCAGGAATGTTTGAGTTATTTTGCTGATGTAGTACAGTCATATTTAATGCAGGTTACATGTAACTTGATGCAATGATTATTTAAACATTCTTTGTTTTTGATTATCAAGGGGTCTGTTTATAAATGCTTTATCACAAATTTCATACATCTGTTCATCCAGGATTAAGACTTTTTAAATGGATTCAGTTTAAGCAATGTGTGAATCCTATGTAAAAACCTTTAAAGAAAAAAGACCCCAAGTGTTTTAAACTAACAAATAGAAATACCAGTAACTACAGAATTACACCCAGCGTTTTGCATTTTTTTTTATCAATAAAGCATTGACTTTGTAATCCCCTTACAGATTAAGCACAATTAAACAAAATGTGACTTGGAAGGAGGTAATTACCGTGTTGCGTAATATTCACTAATAATTTAAAAATAAATAGGTGAGACTCATAAAAACATTTATATATACTATATATTAAAGTTTAGGAAGTACTACAGCTTTGGTTTGTGCTTCGTTTTGTTTTTGTACTACTTTTCCCACAGATATAATTGATAGCTTTTATGAATGCATATTATGAATATATATCCTCTATATCATAAAAAAGCAAAAGGATAAAGTCATTTTTCTTGTTACCCTTGAGACAAGTATAGAACAGAGAAATATCACTTGAAAGGGACCTTTTTATTTTTACATTTCCGTTGCATTGCTAACATAGACAGTGTAATGTTCAATGGATACAATGTATCATACCAGCTTGAATTATTGATCCTGCACTTTAAAGCCCTTTGCTGTATCAAACTATTTTTAAACTTGTGATAGTGACTTTACATTTGTTACTATGTATTGTAGATCAAAGATGTGTATACTGCTAAGGTAAAGAATAGAACTGCTTTAATGCTTGTACACCATGCTGTTCCTTAGACCTCTGCTGCTGTGTCAATCAAAGCCTTCTGAGCCATCCCGCCAGGTCTCCAACCAGCATCAGGCTACACAGGTGAAGGCTGGAGAGTGCAGACAGAAAATTAGTGCATTGAGTTTCCATTTTTTCCTTTAAAGCTTTGTGTATACATTCTTTTCAGCATGTGTTAATCGCAGAAAATAAAGTTCTATTTTTTTTTTTATTCATATTAGTTTTTCATTTTGTAACAATGGGGTCTCTGTGGCCTTACATTGCTTGTCCTTACTAGGGCCAGACAGATTAGAACTTGTACACGTATTCCCAGTATCTCCAGCTTGCACCCTCCATAGACTTCCAGAATCTATCCAGCCCCCCTGGACTCACTGGCCTCTGCGGATTCCTCAGTCCCCCAGACCCTCTCTTGGTCTCCAAGAATCTCAGAGCTGGCTAGACTTTCCCAATCCTTGGGCCCAGAACCCCCCCCCCCACACACACACACGGGTTGTAGTCTTCACCTGGAACTCCCAGCTCTCCTGAAAGAGCTCTATCTTCAAACCGTTCCAACTACTGCTCTCACCAGCCCATCATTATAAGGGCTGTGTGCAGCTGGGCACACACCCTGCTGCTTGTCCACAACACCTGGACACTGTATTGTAGATTCCGTCCCGCCCAAGACTCTTGGGAATCTCCAAACTACAGAGCCCCATCCGGAAATACCAAGATTCGAAGAAAGCTGCAACAGCAGGTTTCTCCACACAAAATGTATGATCTGTAGCCCTGCAGTCAGCAGAAATGCAAACTCTGTGTCTTTTTCCTGACCATCTTCATAATGGCAGAGCCTCGCACTGTCGAAATATGTGCATGTGTCCTAGTTTGCTCATGAATAATAGAATGCATGTCTAAAGAAGTGGAAGGGTGCCTACTTTCATATGATTCTGGAAAAGACTTTAACAAATGCATTTGGTATATAATTCATCAATTTATGGATACTTTAAGTGTGGGTAACATTATTTGTATTTTCTTTTATTACAAAGGTGTACCTATTCATAAAAACTCATACTAGTCGTTTTAGTCAGTAGATGTAGGCAAAGCATCATAGCTCTTCGAATTACTCTGGCTGCAGTTTGTAGTAAAGTGAGAACTTTATTTATAGTCTAAACCACTTGGCATAATACACTGGACATAGTTCCATTCCATGTCCTGCTAAGAAGCATTTGGAGGGGTGTAAGAACTTGCTAGGTGCCAGGGTTTGGCACCCATGTACGAGTACTTAAAATTGTGAGACCTATTTTGGCATTTTTGTATTGTGAGGAGGATAAGTACTTTTACGGAAAAGCAATTCACTATAGCAGCAAAGAAATGCCTGTTTTATCTTGCCGATCTGGGATTAAAACCTATCAAGATGCAGCTGTATTTATTTCAAGGCATTCAGGACATTATTGTGATAAATATATACCCCTAAAATTTCCAATAAAAAAAGCTTTTGGATGAATGGATCAATGAATGAGAACTCTGAATTGCTGTAATTAGTTTGTTCTCATTATGTACACATTTGCATATTTTGCTCATCAATTTGCAAATTCCACCAGTTCTATCCACACATTAAAAAATGGGAAAATGAAGAAGAGTCTGAACTGCAGTGTACAATTTTCATAACCGAAAACAAAATTCATTACCTGCTGTGGAGAAAGTATGATCGCTCTGCTGCTCATGTCTTAAATTTTACCAGGAAATAACCTGAACATTGATCTGAATTTATTAAAGTCTGGAAAACAATAATATGCATTTATTTTTTTTAATTAGAACAGGCAATTGTGATCCATGTAAACTGAATTTTGGAGGGAGCACTGAGGGAAAAAAATGAATCACTTTCATTAGGTTCATCCTTATCGTAAATAACTGCACTATGTTTTATTGAAATGATTTCATTGCAGCACACACCAGTGCATTACTGAAATAGCATCCATCCTATTTTTTAGCAAGCCGTGCATCGGTCATTGTATGAATGTGGTAGTACACAATAATCTCTTAAAATGTCTGTGAACGTTTTCAATTATCCAGGTCATGGTAGTTGATCACATTCTACTGGACTTGTCCTGTAATGTTTTGGAACTTATACAAGTGGTTTTCTCATTTATCCAATCACCATAGTGTCATGAAAAGTATCAAGGCAGATGTTTACTATCCAAGCATTTGATGAGAGTTTCTGAACATTTTTGAAAATACCCTGTTCTAATAACATAATTCCAATAGTGCTCAAAAGTCTGTGGCAGGTGCTAATTGTTTCTTCTATGGGTATAGATGTGAATTGTTCTAAAATTACCAATGTAAAAATGTAGAAACTGTGTTTTTTGTGTGTGACATATGGTGTTGTAGGTTGTTCCAGTTTGATTAAACGTTTGAGGTTTTCATTCCACTCTTCACTATGTAGGGGGCTTTTATGAAGCTAAATGTATGGCAAATGGAGCAGGCTCTTGACTAAAACATATAAAGTTTATTGAACAGTGGCCACGTGACAAGAAAATGCAAGTGTAAGGGTGATAGCTGCAGAGGTTTCAGTAATAAGGTCAACGTATAAAGATACTGAGAATTAGGAGACACCAAATGTACACCAACAGTGCGTAGCCAATACCTAGTTGACTGCTCTGTAAGATGCATTACAAACAATTTTATATAAGGAACCAATATTGTAATAGTGTTAGATCCCAAAAAAATCGAGAAATAAATTGACCATACTGCTTAAGAAAGTAATTACATTTGAAGACAAAACACATTGTGCTAGATACTATGTCATTAATAGTTGTACATGGGTTATTTTGTTTTTGTCTCAGTTTTGTTTTGTTTTTTTACGCTTGGTTTTTGATTTTTCTATTTGTGAGGATAATCTCTTGGATATCTATCTGCAATATCCATTGGATTCTGAATTTCTTATCTAGGCCCCCTCCATATGATAAATTCACCTTTTAAAAAATAATAATAAATTCAGGTAAAAAATTTGCATTTATTGTTCTTTTTACTAGGAGCCTGCAAAGCATTACACCCGTGATCAGCAGATCACAGGTGCAATGCAGGACTCCTGCAGACTGTCATTGTAAACTCTCTGCTCGCTCATACCTTGTACAAACAGGCAATTTACACAATTACAGGAAGCTGCAATGAACTATCCAGAGCATGCAACAGCACTCTGGTAGTTCATTGAGAACCACAAAGGCTGTTGGTACTTGTAGTTCTCCCATTCACAGAACTCCACCCACACAGCCTCGCTCTTTTCAAATAGTGACAGCAGGTACGGAGAGAAGATCCCCGACCTGCTGTCACAGGGAGTGTGGGGATCGGGGAGCAGCTGCAGGAGCAGGAATATGTGACCATAAAACCAGGTGGAACATGTAACATGTTCCGAAAAGTGAACCTTTCATTTATAGGAGGGAGAATTGATTCAAGGTGGTGCTGCATGAATTACTCCCTAGATTGGTCCTTTGGTCATTCTATGTACCATGTGGACATTTTTTATGAATGTAGATGACCTTCCTACACCATAAGATCTTACCAAGCTTGTTTGGCCAAGCAAATACTGTACCTTCATGAATTCTTGAATTTGAAACTTTTTATTAAGGGCGAACTGAAAGTTATAAAGTGATAGTTGAAAGGAGTTAAAGTGTGCTTTAAAGGCTTGAAGAAAGCAGCTTAATGTTTGCTGAAAGTTTCATTGAAGTTTACTATTCACAGGATATTATGCAAGCTGAAGACCTTGAACATTAGGGATAATTAAGTAAAAGAGACTACAAAGCCCTAAAACACTAAGGCATTGTTTATATTTGTGGTGCCTCCTGCAAAGTGATCCCTGATGGATCCCTTTTTAGAGGAAAATTGACAGACAGCTCAAGATTGACATGTTGACTCTTGGATACCTGTTTTTACCATTAAAAAAAAAAAATTGCACCATGTGGCATTCTCTCAAACAGGTCATGTTTGGAGTTGGTGCCACCTCCCATACCTGTGTTATAATTGTTGCCATGGCCATAAAGCAAAGCATCACTACTGTGACATGTGTACCTCTCCTTCAGCCACTAAGATAGGCTAAGCGAGAAGTTGGGGGGGGGGGGGGTTGAGCATAGTGCAGTTTCCTATCTTTTTTCTATCCCCCTGGCCCATCAGTAAAAAAGAGGCCCAAGAGAATTGTGGGAGGAGAGGCATGTGAATAAAAAGGAGGAAACTGATAATTGTGAAATGAAACCTACTACTATAGTTGATAAATGCTTTACATGGCCAAAGGCTCAATTGTCCTAGTATAATGCAGGGTATCCCCATTTGTCAGTATCAGAGAATTTTAAGAAATTGTTCAAAGCATGAGACTTTTGAACAGGAGATCATGTGAATCAGATTCAGAGAGAGCTGATATAGAGAGAGATATCCTAGGACTGACTACAAAAAGGATATGGGACATGTCCAGAGAAATAAACTGAAGGTTAATGAAAAGAAAGAGGATGGATCCATTAGATTCATTACTAAAGTCACTAAATGTACAATCTATTAATGTAAAAATAATTTTTAGTTGACACTAGCATCGGTTTATAGATGATCCATTTTTGTCATGTTTACCATTGGTGACTTATATAGAAATGCTCAGAAACATTATTGTTCTTTTTGCCAACTGAAAGGAACATATAAGTACAGTTTGCATACTATGTGAAAATATATTAGGAAATGTACTTTGATTCAACTGTCAACTTGCAAAATCTGGTGCAGCTCTGAATAGAAACCAATCCGCTTCCAGGATTTGTTGCCAAAGCTTAAATGAACAAGCTAAAGTTAGAATCTGATTGGCTACCATGCACAGATACACCAGATTTTGCACTCTCCAGTTTAGTAAATCAACCTCATTTTAACTAACACATGATGTGTGAGCTACTTGCTTCTTTGTTGTCCTTTTACTATCAGAATCTCTGGCCATGGGGAGGATTCATTAAAGACAAATAGACAGTTAACTTTTCAAGAGACATTTTTGCATGAATGGGGTGGAGTTCTCTGAGTTTCATCATCCAACCAAATGGGTTTTTTTTTTGCTTGTGATTTAAGAATTTTTTGCAAAGTGAAATATCGCTACACTAATATAAAATATAATGTCATATAAACATCATAAACCATCCAAAAACATAATTCTCTGTGAACTTACATGCCAACATAGACGATGATGCGGGGCAATAGCACCCACATAGAGGGTCAAATTGGCCTTGGGTGAGCATCCACATACAGAACCCCCTCCCCCTCATCTCCAATCAGATGAAACTCTACAGATAGAATAACAAAAAAACAATCCCACTAAAGAGCTAAAGCATAGCTAACATTGGGTCACTCACTGACAAAAGAAACAATCAGCATGAATCTAGATATAACAATGAAAATAAATATGGAAATATCCACATATTTTAAAATCATAACAGTATTCAACAGTCCATTTCCAAACCGTTACCTCGTATTTTCCTCCACAGGAGAGGTATTTGCAATACCAGACAGATTATTGTGTAATGAAGGCGCACTCCTTCCAATATCCAGTATCTTGCATGTGTTAATGTCCCAAGTCGTAATAAATGTGGCTGCTATAATCATATAACGTATATCCATGCTTAGTAATCTCTAATTGCTGCTGCATCTACCAAATTAAATCAAATATCATATCTCGCACCTTTCAGGCCACTATGTCTCATCAAAACACCTGCTGTATGTGTCTCTCCTCAATGGCGCCAATAACGGCATATGGCGGGGTGCTTAAATGCTGTCATCAACTTGGGCCCACAATTGCGCCTAGATAGACTATAGGGTGGAAACAAACTGAACCTCCCAGCGGTGATCACGCATGCGCACAAGCATCAACTCCGCCCAAACAGCCAATGGGTGGAAGTGCAACCAACCATAGGGTGGAACTGCCCCTCCTAGTGGTGATTGTGCATTGCACATGCGCACGAGCATTGCTTCCATCCGAACAATCAGTTGGCGGAAGTGCAGCCAACCATAGGATGGAATCAAACGTCCCCCAAGGCTGAGATCGCGTGTGCATGTGAACATCACTTCAGCCCAGAAAACAAGTGGGCAGAAGTACAACAAGAAGTACAAGTGGCAACAGACAGCAGCCAACCGGAGCAAAGGACCCCACAGCCAAAACCTCAACTCCACCACCTTGGGAGACCGTGGACTCAAAATTGTCCAGTCTCCCAGATGTAATCCATAGCCAGGGGCTCCCGTTATCTGTATAGATTATCATTCCCATAGGCCAAAAAAAAAAAAAGGTGATTAATCAGCAAATACTTAATAATCATATTTCCCATACATCAAAAAATGTGTTCTATCCCAAATGGAGATGGTAAAATGCAGTCTATATATGATATATTGCTACAACATGCAGGAAATATCAGAATTATTTTATCATTGGATAGAAATCATAAAATTGACAGAGGTGGGGATTATAATAGAAATCGACTTAAGATAGAAAGCATTTGGATTTATAGATTAAAATCTCATGTCCCACCAGGTCTAAATGATTTTGTCAATTTTGACTGTTTCTTGTAAAGTTTAAAATACATTTTTTAAAGTGGTTTTTAAATTATCTTTAGTAAATTATATTTGATTCATATTTAAAACGCTATTTCAAATGTGGAAAACAGGCATCTATGTTAAGATGTCATAAATACAGTGGGGAATATACATTTTTCATCTCCTGCAGATTTGTAAATTTGCCTACTTACAAAGAAATGAAGAGTCTATAATTTTTATCAAAGGTGTATTTTAAATGATAGAGACAAAATATCAACCAAGAACCCTGAGACAACACATGATACAACTGTTATAAATTGAGTTGCAGTTCAGTAAGTAAAATAAGTACCAGCCAACAATAATTCTGCCACAGATTGGCTATGTGCTCATGTGGTA